>NW_012267310.1:9252812-9264711 GCF_000151885.1 Dipodomys ordii | reverse complement strand
ATTCTATTCCATTGGTCCTGAGGTCTGTTCTTATGCCAGTACCAAGCTGTTTGGATAAGTGCTCATGTTTTTGCTTGAAGACAGCCTTGAACTATAGCACCCTACTCCTACCTCCTACATAGCTAGGATTATAAACATGCTCCTACAATGACTGCTTTGTGTTTTGAGATAAGGACTCACTTTTTGCCTGGGCTGGCCTCAAACCACGATCCTCCCATTGCTGCTTTCTGAACAGCTGGTGTTATAGGCATGCACCCCTATGTTCAAATGATCTTGGAAACATTCTTTCTTGATCTGGGTACTACTCACATGTGTGTGTTCACTTGGTCAAAATTAATAGAGGGATAAATGTATGATTTCTGCAACTTTTGTATCTATGTTATAGTCTAATGGAAAGTTTACAGAAGCATAGTATCCTTCTCTCCTTGAACTCAAGGTTTAGAAAAAAATCAACGATGGAAAAGAATCTTGTATATGATTTCTACCTAAGGATAGCCAACCTGTCCTGGCTTGCCAGGGACTTTCCTGATTATACTATTGAAAGTACTACTTGTCATGTGCCAGAAACTATTTCCCACCCCCAAAGTGCTGGTCATACTAGGGATAGTTGGTGTTCTGGTTTAAATGTGTTCCTCAAAGTTTATGTGTTGGACAATTATTCTCTAATTTCATATGGCAGTGGTATTTGAAGGAAGGAAGTAACCAGGCCTATTTAAAGTAGTAAGTGTGGGACCTCAGTGATATTAGTGGCCTTAATAAGAGGAAGAAGGGTCTGAGTTGATTGATACATTCCACCTTTTATCATGTCCAGTGCAAGAATGCCCTCATCAGATGCCAGCACCTTGGCACTGTGAAAAATAGATTTTTTCATTACAAATTACCTAGCCAGTGGCATTCTGTCATAACAATGAAAAGTGGACTAAAACACTTGGTCATCATACCTTTGCCTACAAATAATGTATAAAGCCTCCTCTGGGACTGTGCACTAATGTTCTAGAATATGAAAGGAGAAACAATAAGGAAGAATATATCTGATCACCTCAATGAATTATCCTGCCACAATACTTTGGTTTACTAGTCATCATAATCAAACAAGCTCTGTTTGAGAAAATAGAAACTTACTGTATCACTTTGAGAAGTGAAAATCCACATTAACCTAAAAGCTCAAGTCACATGCACACACACACACACACACACACACACAAAACTGTCTGAATCTAGACCCACAGGGAGATTCGCAGTTAGAAAGTTTACTTTTAAAAAGGTCAAGTTATTCTCCCTGAAGTTCCTGTAGACAAATGATTTTAAGATAGAGGCCCCTTGAGATCTAAAGGAAATGCTATTATAATACAAATAAATGTTCACGCAACCCAGTTATGACATTTGATACCAGAGAGAATATGACTAAAAGTACACAGCACCACTCTGGCTTTTCTCAAATGTAAAGGGAATTGTCAGAGACAACTCTTAACTTGCAAGGACAAAACCTAAACATGTGAATTTCCATTTATAGTTCAAAGGATAATAATGTTGGGGGTGGGTGGCAGCAGTTGACTACAATATAGAAATATTATGCTCAATCCTAGCCAACCTTCTTCAAAGTGGAAATCCAAAGAAGAGCAGGAGAAAGAGGACCCAGTTTAAATTAATTCTAGCCAATAAGTCTCATAAATAAAGTGTTGTTTCTTTAAAGTCTTCTACTACACAATGATTAAATGGATTAAATGTGCTCCCACATACCTCTGATTAAAAACATTTTGTGGGGCCCATTTCTCCCATTCCAGTTCTATAGCACTTAATGTTCCTTCCAAAATTGCTTTGGGAAAAGCAATCTCATGTCAGGGAAATGAATTCAAAAGTGTTTCCCTATAAGGGCTGAGGGAAATTCATACTTTCAATTCACAACTTGGAAAATAGCAGGCTTTAGATTGCTTTTGGAAGTTCACAAAATAAATTCAAGAAGCTTGATGTTGAGTGAAGTGATCTTTAGACAGTTCCCATACACGCTTAGTCTTTACAACTATCATTACCAATATTCTTCAGCAAAATGTGCTTGTTTCCCAAGTGAACTATCTGAACAGAATGCTTTGTACGCATTAGCTTTGATAAACATCTTTTCAGAGGAAATACTTTATCCTTTACACTTCACAACTTTTAGACATGTCATGTGTTCAGATTCTGAGCATACATTATTTAATATTCAACCACAGATTGATAAAGGACTCCTATGCAAATTCCTAGATCTTTTGTTTCTGTCCACTCCCACTTAGGACTTTGTCCAGTATATGTATCTCTCTCCACTGGACAATCTTTCCAGACCCATGGTAAGTATTGGGACAGCTTGGAACCTAATTGGAAATAGACCCCTCTTACATTCCTTTATACATGGCTATACTCTTCTTTCCTCTAAGTAGATACTCTTACAAAAGCAATAGGTTAGCCCATTCCAAGGATTACCATTCACATAAATGATCCAGAAGATGTTACTCAATGTTTTATGATGTCCAGGTTCTCTCAACCTCCCATCTCCTTCTGTTCACTTGTAATAAGAATTAATCTCATGTTGATATTTTTCCTAAAACTATCCTCTCTATACCTTTTGTTTTTGTTTTGGTTTTTGTTTTCAGTCACGGGACTTGAACTCTGGGCCTGGGCACTGTCCCTTAGCTCTTCAGCTCAAGGCTAGCACTTTACCATTTGAGCTACAGCGCCACTTCCCATTTTCTGGTGGTTTATTGGAAATAAGAGTCTCATGTACTTTCCTGCCTGGGCTGGCTTTGAACCGCAATCCTCACTCAGATCTCAGCCTCCTGAGTAGCTAAAATTACAGGCGTGAGCCACCAGCTCCAGGTTCTGTACCTTTTTAACTAGTTTTTTTGGTTAATTTTTTTTATCACATTCTTTAATGTACTTGTGCCCTTATTTATAAAGAAAATGGTTGGGTACTGGTAGTTCATACCTGTAATCCTAGCTACTCAGGAGTCTGAAATCTGAGGACTGTAGTTCAAAGCCAGCCAGGACAGGAAAGTCCGTGTGACTCTTATCTCCAATTATCCACCAAAAATTGGAAATAGTGCTGTGGCTTAAGTTAAGCTGATGCTAAGTTAGAATTTGTAGTGACACAAAGAGACTATAAATAAGAAGAATACTTGAAAATGTTTAATTCAGTACTAATGTTGCCACTGGTTTGAATCAGTCTTTCATCAGCCATCATCTTCCAGCAGAGACACACATAGTTGTTTCTCACAGTTCTCCTCTCTCATGGTATGAATATTCATAGGCAGTAAACTGAGATTAAATGTATTTTTACCTGATTTAAAGGTTTTCATGAATTTAATATTCTAAAGTGAATTAAATATTCTAAATCCCATGATGTCTTCTTATTAGACTTGAAACAACCTAACTTTCTTCTAACTACTTTGGGTAATTCTTTAATGTATTTTAGGATTATTTAAAGAAAAAAACTTAAACTAGTATAACCATTCTGGACAGCAGTCTGGAGATTCCTAAAAAAAAATACAAAACATAGATCTTTCCTATGACCCAGCGGTAACACTCCTGGGCATCTACCCAGAACATCACAAGCCAGGATACCATAAAGACACTTGCACACCCATGTTCATTGTTGCACTATTATTCATAGCCAAGTTATGGAAACAGCCCAGATACCCTACAATAGATGAGTGGATCCAAAAACTGTGGTACCTATACACAATGGAATTTTACTCACCCATTCAAAAGAATAATATTATGTCATGTGCAAGGAAATTGACGGACCTAAAACAAATCATGTTAAGTGAGGTAACCCAAGCTCAGAGACACAAACAGCACATGTTTTCTCTCATATGTGGAAAGTAGATCTAAAATACACCAGGACATGATACATTATATAGGACTCTAGGCTTTCACACTCAGTAAGAACATAAGAGGATATTCTTAAGAGAGGAACACAAAGGCACAGTGCCTATGTGCATCTGATCATATGAAATAACATTTATCGGGGTTGAGAAGGTGGCTCAGTGGTAGAATGCTCGCCTTGCATGCATGAGGCCCTGGGTTCGATTTCTCAGCACCACATAAGCAAAAAGAAAAAAGCTGGAAGTGGTGCTGTAGCTCAAGTGGTAGATTGCTAGCCTTGAGCTGAAGAGCTGAGGGACAGCGCCTAGGTCCAGAGTTCAAGCCCCACAACCGGACCCAAAAATAAAAATAAAAAGTAAAAAAAAAAAAGAATCCAAGTTTGAAATATCATTTATCAAAATGAATTCCAGAAAATGGAAACAAGAAGTTTTTTTCTTTGTTGCTGTTTTTGTTTGCTTTTCCTTTTGTCTGGTTTGCTCATTTATCTGTCTTTTGGAGGGTAAGGGAAGAAATGTAGCAGTGGTACTCACTAGACACTACGTTGAAAATAAACTATAAAACTTGTGGGTGAGGACAGGAGGGAAAAACTGGGAGAGCATGAGGGAAGGAGTGACATTGTTCAAAAAGAAACATACTTGTTACCTGACTTACATAACCGTAGCCCCTCTTTTTATCACCTTTATAATAACAATTAAAAAAGAAAAAAAAGAAAAACAGAATCAGTTATAAGTGACTCACACTTCCCTCATTAAGGAGGCTAATGCAGGAGGATTGTGAAGCCAGGCTAGGCTGCTTTAAATATCCATTGAGTGCCCACCCAATGCTGTTTTAGGCACCAGGTATATAACAGCAAATAAAGCAGCTAAGAGTCCCCTATATTTTATCTTAATACAAATAGCTATAATAACATAAACTCCTTAAAGTCTGCTCACTTTGCTCCAGAACTTCTGTTTAGAATGGCCACTATTTTCCTTCTCAAATAAAATTGGGATTCAAGTTGTATTGTAGCAGTGTAGACCAATGAATGTATGTTTAGTGCTAGGGATGAATTAATCTTTACACTTATCAGATGAATTGAACATGAATAAAATGACATGCTGAGAAAGAAGAACCTTTTTGTGACAATTTTTAAGGTTTCTTAAAAGATGTATTTTTTACTGTAAGAAGGGCGTAAACATCACAAGGTATTTAGAAGGTAAGTGCCAAGCAAATCTACATGAAAGGTATATAAGAGAGAAAAAAGAATTTTAGATGTAACTTCAGTAATCTGACAACCACAGTGATGAGTTAAAATGGTGCATAAATTTTCTCATTTTCATAGGTTTTAAGCAAACATGCTTGACTCTCCAAATCGCAATCATCTTCTGTTAGTTTTTGACAGGGGCCAGAAAGACAGTTTCGTTGCTAGTTATAAGCTAATATTTAGGCATCTGTTCCAATGAAAAAATTTAGCTATGATTTGTTTGATGTGGAGGAGGCTGTCTGGGTTTCCCTTTTACAGTGAGTCCTTTCATACTGTACAATATGGCAATCTGAGGGTGCCAGTTTTCTATTTTACTGGCCCCGTGCCGTCTATGAGTTGCTGACTCACTTGATGGAATAGAATTAAGAGCCAGTTTGAATCAATAGGCATTTGTAGCAGAGAATGCTAGTTTCCCTCCAATATCCATTTTCTCTTTTTTTCAAAGGAACTCGAAATTTTATCTAGGCACAGCATCAGCAAAGGTCAGCAATATGTTAGAAGCAAGCTTGCAGGTATGAAAAGCAATAGCAGTGGCATAAATGGTAGCAAAGTTAAAATGTTGGGCAATATCTGCTGCATCTCACAACATTCAGCACCACTCTGTAGAGGTATAAAGCCTGTTTAAAGCTAGCTAGATAGTAAGCCAAAATGGAAGGGAACATAGTTCTGTCTAGAGTACATGCTTTGCCTGTGACCTGTTGCTTCAGAGCCCCACATAACCACATAAATTACAAAAGTCAATACTTTCTATAGCTTCACAGTGAAGTAAGGTGAAGACTACAAAAAAGGGAAGACTAGGAAATAGATAATCCAGAGGCTAGCTCCTCAAGCCACTTTTGCCTTCTTCTTCCTCTTCCTTTTTTTGCCAGTCCTGGGCAAGCCCTCAAGGCCTGGGCACTGTCGCTCAGCTGCTTTTGCTCAAGGCAAGCATTCTACCACTTGAGCCACAATGCCACTTTCGGCTTTTTCTGTTTATGTGGTACTGAGGAATTGAACTCAAGGCTTCATGCATGCTAGGCAAGCACTCTACCACTAAGCCACATTCCCAGTCACCACTTTCCTTCTTGATCAGTAAGTAAGAGGTAGGGCAAAAGTAAAACTCATATTAATGATTTCATATTCTGACTTAAACCTATTTGAGAAGACATTAAGGAAGCAGGTGTGGAACTGAATAACAGAAGACAAGTCAGCACAAATAGTGACACAGCAAGAGAATGTTCTTGGATGTGATCTTACATTATGATAACTTTAGTATGTAAAAAACAAGTAGTAAATAAACAGAAGCTTACAGTACATAAGAAAGAATCTGAAAGATAAAGAAACAGAAAGGTTACCTTTCAAATACCTAAGATGTATAGAGCCCCCAAATAGTATTAGGAACCCCCAAACTGCTCAGCAGGAAATGAGACATCAAAGATGAGAAATCCCCAAGAAAGACTCACTTTAGATGTAGCCATAGTAATCAATGGAAATGAACCTTTTAGGAAGGCTAAGATAAGGACTATAAAGGACATTGGAAAAGAACATCCTGTACGAAAACAGAGCTAAGGGCTATCAGAGGAGCTAAGAAATTAATCCAAAGATAGAACAAGGAGCTCTGGCACTTCTAAGCCAGAAGGCCTTAGTACTATAAAGTGATGGCTACTTAATGGTTCCACTTTTCAGTTTTAAATATCACTGTTTTGTTCTTGTGACTTTACTCCTCCTAATCTAGCATCATGTAATGAATAAAACAAATGTCTTCTTTTCATAAATCAGAAGATCAAAGGAGACACAACTGAACCTATATAGAGAAATTAAAATTTCAAGCAGGGCACCAGTGGCTCACACTTGTAATCCTAGCTACTCAGGAGGCTGAGATCTGAGGATCGTGGTTCAAAGCCAGCCCGGGCATGAAAGTCTGTGAGACTCTTATCTCCAATAAACCACCAGAAAACTGGAAGTGGCGCTGTGGCTCAAGTGGTAGAGTGCTCGCTTTGAGCTGAAGAGTGCAGAGACAGCACCCAAGCCCAGAGTTCAAACCCCACAACTGACAAAAAAAAAGAATTTCAGATAATTTAGTGTAATCAATAAATATCAACATGCTTTTTATTACTAGATATGCTTCATATATATATATATATATATGCATAACCAGTGTCTGGGTCATTTATACTTACTTAAACAAATACGCTAAATTAAGTATTGGCAGCTATTATTTTGTAGTCCATCTTTTGGACATTGCAAAAACCATATTATGAATTTGAAATTAACTTTTATTTTGTTTTATTTTTATTTTATTTTTGACAGCCCTGAGGCTTGAACTCAGGACCTGGGTGCTGACACTGAGCTTCTTTTGCTCAAGGGTAGAGCTCTACCACTTGAGCCACAGCTCCACTTCTTGCTTTTTTCATAATTTACTAGACTTTCCTGCCAAGTCTGGCTTCAGACTGCGATCCTCAGATCTCAGCCTCCTATGTAGATAGGATTTACAGGCGTGAGCCACCAGTGCTTGATGGAACTAGCTTCAAAAAAGTACTTCTTTATGTGGAGTCTTTTGAGGAACCTCCATACTGCTTTCCAAAGTGGTTGAACAAGTTGACACTCCCACCAACACTGCAGTAAGGTTCCCTTCTGTCCACATCCCCTCCAGCATCTGTTGTTATTAGAGCTCTTGATTATAGCCATTCTAACTGGGGTGAGGTGGTATCTCAATGTTGTTTCGATTTGCATTTCTTTTATGGCTAGAGAGGTTGAGCATTTCTTCATGTGTCTATTGGCCATCCTTCTTTCCTCTTCAGAGAAGTTTCTTTTTAAATCTTTAGCCCACTTATTTATTGGGCAGTTGTTTCTTTGAGGATTTGTTGTTGGAGGATTTAACTTTTTGAGTTCCAGGTATATTTTAGATATGAGACCCTTGTCCGTTGTATGGCTAGGGAAGATCTTCTCCCAATCTGTGGGCTTTCTATTGATCTTGCTAGCTATGGCTGGAAATGTACTATATAAAGCAGTAAAAAGGGTACATATGTTCTTTTTGTTTGTTATTTTGAGATAGGCTTTCCTTCTTTTCTTTTTCTTTTTCTCTTTTTCCAATCCTGGGGCTTAAACTCAGGGCCTGGTCTCTGTCCCTGAGCTTTTCTGTATTCAAGGCTAGCACTCTACCACTTGAGCCACAGAGCCACTTCCAGCCTTTTCTGTTTATGTGCTACTGACGAATCAAACCCAGGGCTTTATACAAACTACACAAGCACTCTACCACTAAGCCACATACCCAGGCCCTTGAGATAGGCTTTCTATGTAGTCCAAGTTAGCTTGGAAATCACAATCCTCCTGTCTTAACCTTCTGAATTATGAAATTAAAAGCATGTATTACTTACTATAGTTGGCTGGTTTTAACAAACTTCATTGCTGCCTCTTTTCCTCTGTTGTTCCCGTGAGTATTTTAAATGAAGATATGGAAAAACTATGTCATAAAATTAAAATATTTATGAGCTCTCCAGAATCTCAATCCATAGACCTTTATTACTATTTTCAAATGAAAGTCTAAGTTATTTAGGAAACAGGAATTTTGTTTTTTGTTGTGTGTTTCTTGCTATTATTGAGGCTTGAACTCGGGTCCCAGGTACTGTCCCTGAGCTTCTTTTTGCTAAAGGCTAGTGCTCTACCACTTGAGCCACTGCTCTACTTCTAGCTTTCTTTGTGGTTATTGAGGGATTAGAGTCTCACAGACTTTACTGCCCAAGCTGGCTTCAAACTGCAATCCTCAGGTCTCAGTTTCCTGAGTAGCTAGGATTAACGGGTGTGAACATGTGTACCAGCACCAACCTGGAAACAGTATTTTCAAATGCTCTAAAAACAATCAAAATTAAATTTAACTCACTCTAGTTAGAAATAAAGTACAACATCCATAGGAATTAACTGTTCATGAGAATATCAAGTAGTTTAGCCCCTGAGATTCACAGAACTCATTTAAGGGTTTCAAGATATGGATTCATTTACTAGGAAACCCAGCTGGAGTCTTGGCTGAGGTCTAAGGGCTAGTTATGGAACGAGGATTCAGCCTGGGTTTCTAATTTCTAATCCATGGCAAAATTAGTACCTAGTCTGTCATAGTTCAAAAGAGCTAAGCATACAATTTATCAGTTACTCTAAGACTATCCTTTGGATTGTAATCTATAGATGCTATTCCACACACGACGGGTTATATCCCAATAAACCTACTTTTATGTTGAAAATAGCAAAATCATAAATGCATTGAATATATCTAAGCTACTAAACACCATATCTTATAAAATCCTATACTGTAAAGTATCACCTGTTTCTCCTTCTGATCCCTGGTGATCCTCTGGCTAACTGGGAGCTGCACTTGCTGGCCAGAGACTATCAGACCACATGTTACTATCACAGGGAAAACAAATCAAAATTTAAAGTACGTTTTCTACTGAATGCATATTGCTTTGATATCATCATTACATTAAAAAATGGTACATTATACCATAACAGGTCAAAGACCATCTGTATATAAGAAGACCCATTTCCATGCACCTGACTTATTCCCAACTTGCTCAGAGACAGTTCTTATGATATCACCACTTTTAGATCAGGAACATGAGATTTTGAAATAAATAATTTTTTAAAGGGCCCAAAAGGAATATATTTTTGGAATCCTTTGTAAAAATATTTCCTTGGCTGAATTGAAATAATCATAAACTTTAATTTTGAATGTTTATTTCATTTATAAAACTAGTTACATATAGTTATTCTTGTGTAATTTTTTTGAGACAGGGCCTCACTATATAACCCAAGCTGGCCTCCAATGTACTATCCTCCTGCCAGAGTCTGAAATGTATTCATATTTGTTAGGAATTTGCATATGACTTCCTTTGGGACAAACTCCTCAGACTGCTTTTCCTTTCTCATAAGTTTTCCCAACTCTCATTCCCCCAAATACTTCTTTCAGATTCATAGCTTCTAGAACACCAAAGACATGAACTATAGCTGCCATTTGCTACATTCCATTTACTTATTATTTTAAGTGACAATTTTCTCCAATAGACTGGAAATACTTAAAGCCAGGGATTTTTGTCCTATTCATCTTTGTTTCCTCAAAAGCTGGTTCCATGCATGTAGATTGAATGTGAAAGATGAACGAATCCCTAAGGCAATTGGTAAATGACACTGGTTCTGTGTTCCTAGCAGAGAGCTCATTACATTGGGGAAGAGAAAGGCCAAATTCCCTTCTTGGCTGGACCAGTTACCTATTACCTTGGGCAATTCTCTTAACCTCAATTTTCATCTGTCAAATGTCTCTTTGTACTATCACATGCTTACAGTGAAAAAGAAACTGTGCTTCAAAAAGACCCAAGACCATTTGGAAAAGAAAGCAACCAAAGCAAGCCATATGTTTTATGCGTATTAAAGAGGTTAGCTATAATCTTCCAAATACAAAGAACCCTCACCCATAACACTTCGAAAGCAATATTAAATTACCTAAGTGATTTAAGTGGTTTTGGAGGGGAGAGCTTTAAATCCTCTTTATGTACAAATTTACTGTGTCACTTAGGTTTTTCAGGCTTATTTCCTTTTGAGCACCTATGTCTTGACTACTTATACATTGAGCATAAGCACTAGTCACAAATTGGATTAAATTTATTAATGCAGAACATAAATGTTTTGGTCATTTTACCTTCTATATACTCATAGTATTGTGTCCATATAATATTCATTTATTAATGTTAGGTAAATTTATATCCTTTTGGTTACAAGTAATGTAAAATTTATCCACAGCTATGCAAAAAGAAAATGTGTTCATTCATGTCTTTGAATATAATAAGTACACCACAGTGTAAGAGTTCAGATGATGCACTTAAACCTAGGCTCCTCTTATTCTCTCTTGCTCTCTCTTGCTCACTCTCTCTCTCTCTCTCTCTCTCTCTCTCTTTCACACACACACACACACACACACACACACATACACATTTACTCTCTTTCCTTTAGGTTGGTATCATTCTTTGGACAGAGTTTCTACTTCATTGCTGAGACAGCTGTAGGAACGCTAAATCTCAGGCAAAAGTAACTGTGTACTTAGATATTTCAGCAAAAAGTTTCACTGCATCCATGGCCTTTTCCTAAGCCATGTGCTTACTTCTGCCTCAATTTCAGTGGCTTGAGGTAAGGCTGTGACTGACCAGGACTATGTAATGTGATTAGTTTTGGAATTAGAATGGGAGAGGCAGTGGCCTCCAGTCAAAATAACTCTGGGAGAGTTGATGGAAGGATCTGTAGATATGAGCCAACAAAACATCTTAGTCCACTAAGATGTGTTATTATAATAAAATACCCAAGAATTAATAATTTATAAAGAACAGAAAATTGTGCCTTGGAGTTCTGGAGGCTAGGAAGTCCAAGATTGTGGGACCTGCATCTAGATTATACTTCTTGCTCCCTCATCCTGTGAAAGGGTCAGAGAGAGGGAAAAAGAAGGGGGGGCAAACAAAGGAGGCCAATTAGCCTTTTTATAATTAACCACTTCCTTTTTATAACTAACAACTTCCTATAGTAATGGCATTAATCCCACCATAAGGGTGGAGCCCTTACTGCCTAATCATTTCTTAAAGTTCTCACCTCAATACTGTTACAATGAAACATATTTTCTTCTTTTCCTTCCTTCCTTCCTTCCTTCCTTCCTTCCTTCCTTCCTTCCTTCCTTCCTTCCTTCCTTCCTTCCTTCCTTCTTTCTTCTTTCTTTCTTTCTTTCTTTCTTTCTTTCTTTCTTTCTTTCTTTCTTTCTTTCTTTCTTTCTTTCTTTCTTTCTTTCTT
>NW_012267310.1:9187898-9252762 GCF_000151885.1 Dipodomys ordii | reverse complement strand
CTTTCTTCTTTCTTTCTTTCTTTCTTTCTTTCTTTCTTTCTTTCTTTCTTTCTTTCTTTCTTTCTTTCTTTCTTTCTTTCTTTCTTTCTTTCTTTCGGTCCTGGACAGTGTCCCTCAGCTCTTCAGCTCAAGGCAAGCGCTCTACCAATTGAGTCACAGCACCACTTCTGTTTTTCTGATGGTTAATTGGAGATAAGAGTCTCATGGACTTTCCTGCCAAGGCTAATTTTGAATTGAGATCCTCATATCTCAGCCTTCTGAGTAGCTAGGATTACAGGCATGAACCACTGGCACCCAGCAATGATAACTATATATTCAACAGGAGTTTGCAGGGGACATTCAATCATTCATTATCCATTCATTATCCTTAAGTCTTAGGTTAAATTCTGGAGAAGCAGACTTTGAGATAACTGAGTGCACAGGGTTCAGTTTTAAAGAAGTGGGATCCAGGGACTGGGAATGTGGTTTAGTGGTGGAGTGCTTGCCTAGCATACATGAAGCCCTGGGTTTGATTCCTCAGTACCACATAAACAAAAAAAGCCAGAACTGGCACTGTGGCTCAAGTGGTAGAGCCCTAGTCTTGAGCAAAAGAAGCTTGGGGAAAGTGCCCAGGCCCTGAGTTCAAGCCCCAGGACTGGCAAAAAAAAAGTGGTATCCATAACCATTAATTCCTGACAGTTAACATATATGTCTCTCATCAATAATTATCTTTGCCAGTAAGCAAGTCCTCCATAAAAATATACACTGTCACAGTAGGTGGTCCATAGCCAAAGAGTGGATGATGTTGAGATATAAAAGCCAATCACTTTTGCTGAAGTGCCATTCAGCTTTAGTGATCCATGTGAAATAGTCTGAAGGCTTGGTTGAGACTGCATCATGGGCAAGTCTCTATCCAGTCCTACCAAACTGGACCAGGATCCTAGAACAGAGCACCTGGTTGAGCACCACAGCATCCACTACACATGTGCCCTACCATTACTATAATTTTGGTGATGGGGGTAACAGTGTTTAAAAAGAAATGTACTTGGGGCTGGGAAGGTGGCTCAGTGGTAGAGTGCTTGCCTCACATGCATGAGGCCCTGGGTTCAATTCCTCAGCACCACATAAGCAAAAAAAGCCAGAGGTGGCTCTGTAGCTCAAGTGGTAGAGCACTAGCCTTGAGCTGAAGAGCTGAAGGACAGTGCCCAGGCCCAGAGTTCAAGCCCCACAACCCACACAAAAAAAAGAAAGAAATATAATCATTACCTTACTTTTATAGCTGTAACACCCCCCCAATTCATCTCCTTTACAATAAATTAAAAAATATAAATTAAAAAATCTTGAGGTTACTCCATAGGAATGTTTCCTAATGCATCTATCTATGTGTTAGCTTCTTCATGCCTCACCCAAAATAGTGTTTTCCTCACTGGTCTTCCCCTTCACCCACTGAATCTGTAGCAAGTCTACCTTGCTGGCCCATTAGAGAAAAGTTTTTGTTAAAAATTTTGTTTGTAACTAGGCAATACTAGCACTTGAGTGTGAAAATTAACATATAAGGGCATTTTAGCAGAAGGAGTAAATCTGTCAGTTATAATACTTGGGACGCATGCTGGGTTTGTAAGCAAGAAGCTAACTGAAACATGGGTTTGCCCCGTTCCAGAGAAGAGTACACTCAAGCTCAACTTCCTATGGGACATCTTTCCCTCACAATAGGATTGCAATAATCCATTTATTCCAACATTCCAGATAAGGTATATAAGTAGCTAGCATCCCAAACTTACATTGTCTGGTATCAAACAGCCAGAAAAATCCATTGCTGACAAGCTTTCTTTTAGATTTATGTCATAAGAAGGGAGAACAGGGACTAAGGGACTCTTGTAATAGAACCTAGAGTCACCCTTAAAGTCCAGTAAGGGCTCTAGTTCACCAAGATTCAATTAATTTACTAGCAATAGAGACCAATTTAGCCCACAGTATGGCACCATTTCTCAAAGAGACCAGTTAGCTACTTTGGCAGATGGATTACTTTGGATCTTTTCCACAGGATGTGTGTATGTGTGTGTGACTGTGAGGCAGCAATTCATTCTTTCCAGAACTGATTCATAATGTTAATAAGAGTTTTCCTTCCCTATCTATCTACAGTTGCTCCACTAGCACCACTCTTAAAAAGTTTACAAAATGGTCATCTCATACAGCGTTGGCCTAAAACCAAGAGGCCATTTCACTACAAAGTAAAATTTGTACAATGAAAACCATAGCTCTCCTTAGCACCTCATCACTAAAAAATCAGGCAGCCAAATGAAATGGCCTACTAGACACCCTAGCTAACTTTTTTACTTTTAGATTATACTCTATGGAGGTAGGGATGACATTACATATTCTTATCACTATGAATGCCCCTAAGTGAGACTAGAAGGAATGCTAAATTGAGCCCAAATTGCTGACTCACTGCATAATGAACAAATACAATGATTACTATTTTAGACTATTATATTTTGAAAGGGTTAGTTCCAAATTCTATTCCATTCTAAAGAGAGATTCCAGGCTCTTCTCAATAGGGCATACCAGGAGGTGGCAAAACCGGTTCTATGACTATCACTGGAACACTTCCTCCAGCTCAAATAAAAGAAGACTACAAGGGAGATGTTTATTAGCTATTGACTTTGAAGAACTACTGCAGATTTTTTTCTCCAGTGGGAAACGGGGCCCTGTTGGAGCTGAGTTAGAGGTGTCTTCAAGAAGTAGCAACTGCCAGCTGCTTGATTATTCAACTGTAGATATCTATACATCATACCCAGATAGTTATCCCAAGAGCCTGTCACATATTCTTGGAAATTGGAGACCTGTGTCAATGTAGACACTGCTGTTTGTCTCTTAATCAGAATTCTGATTATAGCAAGCTTGTTGTAACACCAATGACAGAACAGCATGCTTGCTCACCAAAGAAAGGATATATGAGGTTTTCATGGATCAGATGAATGTCTCTGAAAAGAAGAAAGGAGGAAGAAAGAAAGAAAGAGAGAGAGAGAAAGAAAGGAGGGAGGGAGGAAGGAAGAAAGGAAGGAAGGAAGGAAAGAAAGAAAGAAGGAGCTAAGGAAAGAGTGGCCATAGGAAAGAGTATCACTTATGTGTTGGAATGTACTATCAAACCTTCCCAGTAGGAGCCTGAAAATAAACAAAAAAAATAAATCAAGGAGGAAAGAACTAGTTAGGTGTGGTAGTAGCACACACACCTGTAATCCCAGCAATCAGGAGGAGGAAGAGGAAGGAGGATGGAGAGTTCAGTGCCAATCTGACCTATATATCAAAACTCTAAAAACAAAGAATGAGAAGAAAGGGAGAGAGGGAGGGAGGGAAGGAGGAGGAACTGTTTGAGGTATCTGCCATGTCCACAGAGGACAAAGACATCTTATGATAGAATCATGTAAGGCAATAACTTGGCCAGCTCCATTCCTACCCTTTTCACTCCTGGAGAAGAAGCTATTGCTAAGATGGTGGGGGTAGAGAAGGGGTTTGTGAAGTATGTCCACAGAGAGATAGAAAAGGTCACTTTCTCCTAATTCTACGCTTCTTGCTGGTAGAAGGAGTGACAATAAGCTCTAACTTTAGATACAGTTTGAGGGTTTTTTAAATCATTTTAGGGGGCTGCTGATTGTCATTATCCTCTTTGCAGGTTTTTTCCCCCACAAACTCATAGAATTATTAACTATATAGCCTTGCCTTGTAAATAGATGCAATAGTATGATTAAATTCTGGCCAATGGGTTCTTTATAACTTCCAGGTCATGAGCTTAAAAGAACTGAGTAGCTTTTTCCTTCCTGGTTGCTGGAATATGATGTAGTGGCTGAGCCATGTTGGACCATGTAGACTAGGATGACTCTATTATTGTTGTTGTTGCTACCATTAAGTAGCTGTATAAGAAGGTTTCAATTGAACATCTCAATTTATAAGTACAATGCATCTTGATTAATGTCACCACTTTCATTATTCTCCCCCATCTCTCCAAACTCCACCCATCCCCTTACTTTTCCGAGTTAGGATGAGTTCTTAGTGTGATGGAGCAAGAAGACAGAGACACATTAACTTTGGCTTACTTTGTAGAACAGAGCTGCTGCATTAGTCTGAATTTGTTATAAAATAAGGAAAATTCTCCATGCTCTTCTACATTAAGCATTCATGGATCATTTAAATTGCCTGGAGGCTACTTTGCTTGGCCTGAAACTCTGATCTTGAAGCATATTTGTACAAGATAGTCTTCAATATGTAGGGTGTGTGATAAGAGTTCGTGGCTTTTCCTTCTTATCATATACAGCTTCCCAAATGAATGGTTTCCAAAATGAATGGTTACTTCTGCTTTAATGAATAGGTAAAATTCAGCTCCAGTTTCCATGTTTCATTCTTAAACCTAGAATGAAGGGATCCTAGAAACTATTGAGGGAGAAGCTCAAATCCTTTCCATAGCAGCAATTGGATTTGGTTTGTAGATTTCCTATTTCTATACTATTCCATTCAAATCCAGTGTTGTGAGTCCTGTCAGAAATATTAGTACCAATGAGTGCTGCTTTTGCAGGCCTGAATTTGCTTTCACAAGGGCCCCCTTTAAATGTCTAAACTACAACCATCCCCTTCATTTCTCTTTGTTTGTCTCACTCCAGATAGAATAGTTACAGTTCCTACCTGAGTGATATGTAGAATCCTTTGGCATTTTTCATTTGCCTAATAATGAGATCTTTCGATTAACTTGTGTTAAAAGTAATTAGGGTGGTTTGTTTCTTGAAATCACTTTGATTGGCTGGACTAAAGCTTGGGTGACACTCCTGAAGAATTTCCTTGGAAAGGAATTATCATAAGGTCTTTTCCATATCTGTCACTGCGCTCTCTACTCATTTCTATCACAGAACTTACTGTGTTAAATTGTGATAATTAAAAACAATTCTTCCCTTACATTTCCTTCTCAGGCTAATAGCTTCCAGTGGTAAGAGCATGTGTGTTTCCTCAGTACTGAGCACACAAGAAACTGAACACACGTTTGAAGAAATGAATGAACAAGGAAAAATACAAGTGGAAAAGGAGTTACTTGTATGAGGTCTAGAAGGCTCACGTAGCACCACAGTGAAAGACAAAATTAGATGGTGACGTGAACAACAGAACGTCTATGGCTCCCACATGTAAAGCACTTCTGTAAGTGTGCAGTAAACTCTTGGTAACCTGAACCAACCAACAGGATGGAGAAGGAGCACTGTCCCAATGGGAACAGAGAGGACAAGAGTGCTGGAGGAGTGTTGGTGGATGCAAAAGTGTGTAGAGTGTTTGACATTCTGAGGGTTTTAAGAGACACCTTACACTTTGGCACTTATCCTGTCAAACCCTTCTCCAGGTTTCATTCCCGGTTTCTCTGCCTGGCGCCTCTATGGAGTAAACAGGTAAAACACCAGAGAACTACGTCCCAATTCAGGAGCTGTTCTGGGCTTGCGTCAAGTCCCGCGCTCTTGCGCAGGCGCAATAATCTTCCCTGGTAACTGGTACTGCCCATTTCCGATATGAGGGAGCGTCCGTTCAGGATAATTTATCACCTTTTCTCTGTGTGTGGGGGGGGGCGGGGGGGGGGAGAGGCGCCCTTCTGTTCCTGTGGGGGAAGCCTCGCGAGATTGCCTACAGCCGTCCCCAGCGGCGCCATATTTGTGCCTGGCGAGCGACGGCGTCCGACGGAAGCCCTGAAGCTGGAGGTTCACTTGCCAAGCTCTCACCGAGACCGGATCCAGGAAATACGAGGCGGGCCTCGGTGGGAGGGACGCATCGAGGGAGGAGGGAGTGAAGTGAAGTGAAGGGGGCGGCGGCGGCGGCGGTGGCGGCGGCGACGGCGGCTTACACCGGATCTGGGCTTCGCGCGGCGTGCACCCGAGGGGGGTCGGGCGGGGAAGCTACACCGGCCCGGACCCCCCCGCGGGAGCAGACGGCGGGCGTGAGGGCGAGGCGGCGGCCAGGGGAGCCGCGACCGCCGGGTGAGTGTCTGGGAGGAGGCCCGGCACCTGCCCGGGCCAGGGCGTCGGGTGTGCCCAGGGGTCGTTCTAGTCATCCTATGCCCAGGACGGTGGGCGTGTGCAACTGCAGGTGTCCTGGGGAGGGGGGGCTTGGCTGGGCCTCGAACTGTAGCCTCCACCAGGAACTGCGGGGCTGCAGGAGGTCTGCGCAGGGCCTGACGCGTCCGCGCGCGTCCCGGACGCCCCGAACGGCACCGGGAGGCCGAGGGGTGAGGGAGTGGCCGCGGCGCGCTGTCTGGGTGCGGGGTGCGGGGTGCGGGGTGTGGGGTGCGGGGTGTGTGAGTAGAGGGGCGCGGTGGTTTGATTGACGTTCGCTTCCAGGGCAGAGGCGATGGTGCCCTTCTTTGCGGGTTCTGAGACATTGAGAAGAGTGTACCTGTGGACAGACTTCACGCCTCAGCAAGGTGTTTTGGGATGACTAGCAGCGCTAAGGTTGACTGGGTTGAGGATGTTCACACTTGGGGAAGGGTAGTAGTAATAATAGTAATACTGGTTGTAGATGAGGTTTACAAATAATTCTTGGCAGGTGTTGAGTAACGAGGAGAAAAAAGAAACAAACAATGTCTACATTCATTTAAAGGAGATTCCATTAAAGGAGCTATAATGTCCGGGAAGGAGAATTTAGACTTAGTTCCCGTTGAAGTTCTGTAAGTTTAATACCTTGTGGTTCTGTTCCTAGAGTGTATAAAAGCGGGATTTGGGGCGTGGGCTGTGTGTTGGAGAACAAGGTGTAAAAAGCTTGAATAAAGCTCACTTTATACAAGTAAGGTGCGTTTTTAAAAAGCCATAAGTTGTACTGTTTGATATGTTAAAATATAAAGCATTTCTGTAATTACTGAAACAAATATTTCATCTCTTTAAGAAAATTCGCTACTTTGGGTCTAGACAGGACTTTTCGGTTTGGTTTGTTCTTCAGTGATATTTATCACACAATAATCTTGGCATAACTCTCCTTATGGTTTATAGAACAGGAATGAAAAGGATAAAAGAACAATTTGACCAAAGAGGTTCTGTTGCAGGCTTATTCATTTTGGAAGGCTAACTTTTTGCTTTCCCTTAGGAATGATCTGCAGTGGTACACAAGACCGTGTAAGAAATAGTTTGATCAAGAAAGGGTTTTGTGATGAGACTTTAATTAATTCAGTGTTAAATTAGAAAACATCTCATCCCCCATGGTAAGTTTTCTCCTGGTGTTTTTTATGAGCACTGGAACAATGCAAGCATCTACATATAGATGATTTTAAATCAGTGTGTGATAGGAACTTTTAGAGCTTTAGATTCTCCCTCCCCCACCCCCATTGGCTTAAAACTCAAGAGACTTAGACTTCAGCAAAGGTAAATATTAAATATGTGAGTTCCATCTTTACATCTGGTGGAAAGTAATCTATGTTCAATTACCCTGAAATTTTTTTTATGTTTATTTGACACATTCTTCTCCTTAATTATAAACCACACTGTACAGTTTGTGTTGGACTGAATTGAGCTACCATTGAATATATCCAGACACTGGGGTTGTAGGCAATGTATATTTCAATTTAATCCTTATAGTTACCCTGTGCTAAAGATAATGTCCCTGTTGCAGAGATAATGACAATAACCTCTGGTATTCCTCTGTAGTTGACATAGTTGGGGAGGTCATATACCTGGTACATTGCAGATCTAGAATTTAAACACGTGTTGTCTAGTTCTAAAGCATGTGTTCTTTTTCCACATTTTGCATACTTTTATATGCTGACTGTCACAAATTTTATGAAAATGAGAATTTGTGTGATAAGGAAACTTTATAGTTCTGTTGATCTTGAAAGTTTTCAGCATCCTTGCCTCAAGATAATCTCAAGGCTTTTTTTTTTCTTTTTAGATGTGTCCATTTTCTAGCCAGGGGTATCATTTGAGCAGATTTCTAATCTCTGTTTAAAGATTCTTAATAGTCTGTAACTGTTTCAGTAACTAAAAACGTTGCCTCATTTTAATAGTATTTAAAATTACATTGCCAAAGTAAAATATGAGCTATATAGGAATTTGACTTTGCTTAATGGGAGCTGGGAGTTATTATACACGAACACATACATCCCTGCCTTCTCCAGTACTGGATAGCTCACCCTGTTTTTCTCCTCTTTAATTCAGTACAAAGGTTTGGGGCTTAGGTCATGGTTTTCAGAAAATACAGCAGCTGCTATGAGAATCAGCAGAATCTCTTAACAGGGCTAGGAATTGCCAGACTTCAGAGATTCTAAGGCAGCATCGGAATTGTTGGTGAAGTAGCCAGGAATGTTTTTCAGAGTGAGGGTGGAGTGTCACCTTGTCTCTCAGTGGTGTCTGCTGTTGCCTTTCTGATGTGCTATTGCGCCTGCCATACTGACCCTTATCTCTGGTTAAAGAGAGAGACCTCACATCTGAGTAGAGTTCAATTGGAAGAACCCCATAGAGATCAGAGGGGAAAACCCATGATACCTAAGTGGTGTTTATGCTCCATTTGGTCGAGTTTACTTATGAAACTATCTTTGACCAGAAATTCTAGAAAAAAATGGTTATTGTGCAATTTGGAGTTTGTTGCCCCATTTTTGAAGAAGTAAATTGTTTGAGCTTTTGGTGAAATAGCTATGTCTTATAGAAAAGGAAAAAAGAATTCTTATGTTACTCAGTACATACGTCATTAACATGTGTGTCTGTGTGTAGTGTGGAATATGAGGCTGTTTTAAGTAATAACTTGGAGACCTGGCAATCTTTGGGCTGAATAGCAAGTTCTTAATTATAGTTATACTCTCAAGAAAGGGTTAAATATACTTTACTTGTGAAGGTAATTATTCATAATATTTGGGCTATTAGGGCGAAAAACTTGGACAAATGATAATGTAACTGAGTGTCTACCAAGTAAATGAAGAAGCTTTTCTGAATTGATTTTTATTGTCACTATATAAAAGACACCAGGAAATTATCTTGGATGTAGTTAGAAGTTTATTTTCGTATAGTGTGCAAAATAAATCTTAGATTATTACTTTGGCCACAGACATTTGTCTAAACGTAAAGTGGACTTGATGAACTACTTGGAACTGTCAAATGGAATCTTAAATATTTGACATTTATTATAGTTCAGTTCATTTACAGATCTGTGATTTGCTCCCCTCTCTAATATCGCACTTCCTTCCTTGCTTCAAAATCTGTATGCCTGTTTTCCTTCCTCCCTGTAGCTGTTCATGCGATGACCTGGACCCCCCCCCACCCAATTCTCAGTTGACACTGAAGTCTTTACTGGGTGAATTGTGACAAAAAGACCTCCAACACTTCCCTAAGTTCATTCCCCCTTTAAATTCCTGTGCTCTAGCAAGTCAGTGGGGAAGAGTATAGGCCTCATTCTTTCTTGTGAAGGGGAATGAGCATAACCTAAGGGAGGACTCCTCTTCTTCCCCCCTTTTTTTTTATTTTTGGTGTCTTTCTGGGGCTTGAACAAAGGGCCTGGGAACTGTCCCTGAGCTTTTGTTTCACTCAAGGCTAGAACGTTTCCACTTGAGCCACAGCTCTACTTAGGACTTTTTGGTAGGTTTTTGTTTTGTTTTGAGACAAGAGTATCACAACATTTCCTATCCATGCTGGCTTTTGATCCAACATCTTCAGATCTCAGCCTCCCAAGTAGCTGGTGTGAGTCACCAATCCCTCATACCCAGTGTTCAATTTCTACTCATCACATTTTTGTGTGTGTGCCAGTCCTGGGGCTTGAACTCAATGACTGAGTGAGGTCCCTGATGGTTTTTGCTCAAGGCTGGGGCTCTACCACTTGAGCCACTGCTCCACTTCTGGCTTTTTTGGTGCTTAATTGGAGATAAGTCTCATGGGATTTCCTGCCCAGGCTGGCTTGGAACCACAATCCTCATATCTCAGCCTCCTGAATAGATGGAATTACAGACATGAGCCAACTGCACCCTGACCTTTTCCCTCTTTTTAAGTATGAAAGAGGAACTGTTGTAGAAGCTGGTGTTGTTGGAGCAGGCCCTTTTCCTTATCCTCTTAACAGGCCCTCTACCAATCCCTCATACCCCACCTCTCCTTATGGCTGTTATCCCATCTTCCATCTTACTCTCCAAAGTAGGTCTTGCCTTCCTGCTCCAGATCTTTTCCCACCCAAGTTCTGCCTTTCCCCCCATTCATACCTTTCCTTCTGCTGTGCCATAATCTGGAAGGCTGAGGATCCTAAGGAAGCTCAAACTTCCAGTTAGGAAGGAAGATTTCTTTATTCTACTCCCAGGACACAGTGGAGCAAGGTAGGTGTTTTTATCCTAAGTTGGAATGCTAAATGTGTTTTTGCACAGAAATATTGCCCACACAAGGTTTGGCATTTTGTTATACTTCTATACCCTTATGTTTAGGCTTTTGTGGGCTGGCTTGCAGAAACCAAGATCTGAAGTTCAAATAGATGATTTAAAAAATCAACTTGTGCTCTTGAAGTGATTGGAGGTTGCCTGCTTTTCATAACAAGTAGCATAGCTTTAGCTAATGAAATTAAGTTTGCCATGTTGATCATGTGGCTCTTCTAGGAAATAAGCAGTAGGCTTTTTGGATTGTCAATGAGGAATTTTAAAAATTTAAGCAGATGTTTTGAAATAAAAATTAATGTTTACTTCACCTCAACTTAATCTTCGTTGTTAAAGAAGATCTTACAGTGCTATTGAAAGAACAAAATTTTAATTTGTCCTAAAAGGAATATCTAGTTCCCACTGTTTCCTGATGTTTTGAAATTTTTCAAAGGGTTGGCCCTCTTGTAGTTATTTTACCCTAGTTTACTTGGTGGTAAAGATGGACAATGTGTTTTACCTGAAATTTTTAAAATAAAGTTTTATTAGTCTGCTCAGTAACATTGTTAACCATTGTTTGTGGTGCTCAAACAGTTGAGAGATTTCAGAGTGATAAAAGCAAAGCTAAGTACACTTAAATGTGTTCTTCATAAATGTATTTAATCTTAGCTTAGAAATATTCCTTATAAAAGCCAGATGAGTCTTTTGGGGGGCTCCAAACCACTCTAATTAAGAAATGAGTTTGAGTATGCATCCTATATTTATTTTAAGATTATGACTTCTTTATACCGAATATGGTGGTTAAAAACATGATCTTCGGGGGTAAAATGTTCAGATGGTCTGATCTTCTGACACTAACTCCGCATTCTTGGGCAAATTGCTTAATCTCTGACCTATTTCCTCATTTTTGAAATGGGGATAATGTGGTATTTACCTCATGTGAGGATTAAATGAACCAGAAGATGATTTGTATTTAAAACTTGCATAGCAGTTGTAAAAAGTACTTCTTGATATTATTATTGACATTGTCTTGCTAATTACTGCTGTTTCTGCTTTTTACCTCCTGAGCTGCTAGCCTTTTCTGGTCTGGGAGTGGGGTAACTGTGAAAGATATATTTGCTCATTTGGTAATAATTTTTTTAAAGTAAATCTTCTTGAGAGGGATAGGGAAAATGGTATATTGACTGCTAGATCCATCCACAATTGGCCACAGTACAGGGAATCCATAGAATATTAAGCTATTTTTTTCTGGTAGCATCATTTCTATCATGTTAAGTATAAAGAATTATGGCTCTTTGATGTATGAGGAAAACTGGATTGAGTAACTGCAGTGCCTTTATTAAAATTTAATGATCTTGGCATCCATAAGGCTAAAGTCTATGTAGAAGGAGGCACAATTTTTAAATGCTCTATAAAGATTTTTTTTGTTTTCTTTTGAAATCAGCACCATTTTTCCCACAGAAAAAAAATGCTGTATATGGTGTTCACATTCCCAGACCAGCCCAACGTATCTGAATTTGAATACTGATAACACTATAAAAACTAACTTTTATGTATAACAGTGTCTCAGCAAGAACATGTACCAAGCACATCAGATATGAATGCAGTCTTGTAGACTTTATGACCCAGTGGATTCTCTTTCTGGCCCAAGTAAGAACTCCTTATACGTTGGGAAGAGCACTTTGCTATTTGGAGGAGGCTAAGGATAGGATAAATAGCCTGGTATGGTCTCTAAAATGCAGTATTTCCTTCCTGTATCTACTGCACCCAGGGTGCCCGCCTTCATATCTCTGTTCCATTATGTATGAAACTTCTCATCTGTAAATGTATTACTCTCTGTACAGGGTACTTGGAAGGATTAATACTTTCTTCTTTTTTTTTTTTGCCAGTCCTGGGGCCTGAACTCTGGGCCTGGGCACTATCCCTCAGCTCTTCAGCTCAAGGCTAGCACTCTACCACTTGAGCCACAGCACCACTTCTGGCTTTTTCTGCTTATGTGGTGCTAAGGAATCAAATCCAGGGCCTCATGCATGCAAGGCAAGCACTCTACCACTGAGCCACTTCCCCAGCCCCAGATTAATACTTTTGATCTGTGAGTACACAGGAAATACTATATATTTATGCTTTTTAATCTTTACTATTTTTCTTTGTTTTTGTGTTTGTCCTAGGGCTTGAACTCAGAACCTGGATGCTATCCTTGAGCTTTTTTTGGTTCAAGACTAGTGCTCTACCACTTTGAACCATAGCTCCACTTCTGGCTTTTTGATGGTGAATTGGCGATCACAAACTACTGAGTATATAGGATTACAGGTGTGAGCCTCTGGTACATGGCCCTTTACTATTTTTGAACCTCAAGAATACCCTTCTCTACTTGGCCATCTACCTCTGTTCTACCTTATATAGGTTGAACCTTACATGCAAAAATTTGTTACACCTTTGAGAGGATTCTTCTCTTCACTTTCCGTTGAGGGATAGTGTCTGACTTTCATTTCATTCTTCTAATTTTGAGCTTGATTTTTTTACAAGGTTGGACTAGTAGCATTTAATTAGTCCCTTCTTGTTGTACCCTCCCTTGAGGCCTTAGGCAAAAAGATATATTTTTAAGAGATACATTGGGGGCTGGGAAGGTGGCTCAGTGGTAGAGTGCTTGCCTTGCATGCATGAGGCCCTGGGTTCGATTCCTCAGCACCACATAAGCAAAAAGAAAAAGGCCGGAAGTGGTGCTGTGGCTCAAGTGGTAGAGCACTAGCCTTGAGCTGAAGAGCTGAGGGACAGTGCCCAGGCCCAGAGTTCAGGCCCCACGACCGGACCCAAAAAAAAAAAAAAAGAGATACGTTGGCTTGGCTGGCTGCTGGTGGCTCACTCACTCCTGCTAGCTACTCAGGGGCCTGAGATCTGAGGATCATGGTTCAAAGCCAGCCTGGGCAAGGAAAGTCCCTGAGACTCTTATCTCCAGTTAACCACCAGAAAACAGGAAGTTGCCCTGTGGCTCAAATGGTTAGCCTTGAGCTGAAGAGCTGAGGGACAGCACCCAGCCCCAGAATTCAGGCCCCACAACCAACAACACACAAAAAAAGAGAGAGATACATTGTTACTTGAAAGTAAATACTGATTAGACTTTTTTCAGCTATCTTGAGTTATAAATTTCCCAACTTTGGGCAGTTTTTGCCTTTTGGAATAAAATCCCTCTCCCTCCCTCCCTCCCTTCCTTCTTTCCTTTTTTTTTTTTTTTTTTGGTTGGTTATCAGGCTTGAACTCTGGACCTGGGTGCTAGCAGTCCCTGAGCTCTTCAGCTCAAGGCCAGTTCTCCTCTACCACTTGAACCACAGTGCCACTTCTGGTTTTCTGCTGGTTAATTGGAGATAAGAGTCTCATGGACATTCCTGTTTGGGCTGACTTTGAACCGCCTCCTGAGTAGCTAGGATTACAGGTGTGAGCTACCCGTGCCTGGCTACCACCTTCCATTTTTGGTGCAGGTACTAGAGAGAGCTTGAACTCAAGGCCTTCAGCTCTTGCTTGGCTTTTTCATTTAAAGCTGCTATTGTAACACTTGAGCCACACCTCTCCTTCCAGATAAGCTTTTTACTTAGTGATCATTTTAGACTCACAATAAAGTTGCAAAGATAGTACAAATATTCCATGTACTCCTCACCCCCAATCTGGTACATATATAAAAACTAAGACTATTGTTAGTGCTATCTGAACTGCAGTTTTATTGCTTTTCTCACTTAGTCCTTTTTTTCTGTTTCAAGATACAATGTTGTATTTTGGTCCTGAGTATATCTGTCTTTTTCCGTTCTTCCTTTTCTCTCTCCTTCTCCCCTCTCCCTACTCTTTCTCTCTCTTTTACCACTACAGACACTAGAACTCAGAGCCTCCGCTTGCTTGTCTTGCTTACTCCTGGCTGACATTCAATTACTTGAGCCATGCCTGCAGCCCAGGTGTTGAATAACTTTTAAGTGTTTGTATTTATATTATTGAGACCTTCAGTTCTTCACTGAGCAAATTTCCATGGTTCGAAAGCAATTTTCTGATTTATTTTCAATTTTATACAGGTCCTCAAAGGTATTTTCTGTACAGCTGGCAAGGGCAAAGATTCATTTTTTTATAGTCTAAAATAAAGGGAGAGGAAAATAGCAATTTAAAAAAATGAAGGGAGAGTCTTTTGGGGGGACTTATTTTATATACTGTTCACTTTTAGTGCATCTGGCTCCAAAATAATGTCATTCTCTTAAAAAAATTAAGCAGATTTCTTATTCTTGGATATAAAAGTAAATTGGGCCAGGTGCAGGTGGCTCATACCCATAATCTTAGCTACTCAGGAGGCTGAAACCTGAGGACTGTGGTTCAAAACCTGCCCTGGCAGGAAAGTCTTTTGAGACTCTGCTCTCAAATTAACTACCAGAAAAGTTGGAAATGGAGCCATGACCCAAGTGGTAGAGCACTAGCCTTGAGCAAAACACAGAAACAAAAATACAAACAAAAAACAATTCAAGGACAGTACTTCAGGGCCCTGAATTCAAGCCCTGGAATAGCCATCAAAAAAAAGTAAATTGGAGAATTTAATTGTTTTGGATTTATAATTATGACCAAATTAATAAATAAGTTTTAAGCTACTATAATAATTTAATGTACATTAGAACATGTATTTGTTAACATGAGCATCTAGAAAATTCTTGGTTTCAATTTGAGTTCATGATTGATTTCCAAAGTCTATTTTCTGGAATACCATATGCCATATGTGCAGGTACTGCTGTTATTGCAAATTACCATACATGTCAAAGTCATCATTTACTGTGAACAGAGAGTTATCTGCTAGGCTGCACATCATGAACTTTACTTTTAGAAAGTCTTATCTTTTCTGCCACAGAAATAACTTGGCTATTAGTCATAGATGCCAAAGAAATTACTTTTGAGTTGTTTGGATAAAAATGTTTCAGTTTAATATGGTATATATTGGTGGACCCTGCTGGAGAACAAAATCTCTTGGTAGGTGGAAATCTAGAACTTAGAAAATTGGGAAAGGCGAAAACAAACTTTACAATTTTGGTGGGGGAGGGGGGAGAGGAGGGTTAGGTGGAGGGTAGGGGGAGGATGGGATGGGAAGGGGAAATAAAGGAGGAGGCTACAATACTTGATTAGAAATGTACTCATTATCTTGCCCATGTAATTGTAACCCCTCTGTACAGTATTTTCACAATAAAAAAAAAAGAAAATTGGGACAGGTAAACATAATTAAATAACTTAAATTGTTTATACTTAGAATAAAACTATTAACTTGGACAAATTATTCAATGTCAAAACATCTTGGTTTAATTGTCAAATTAAGAAGTTTAACTAGGTACATCAATCAAATGATTAGTAATGGCTAAGATTTAAAATCCTTTTTTATTTTTTTTGCCATTCCTGGGCCTTGCACTCTGGGTCTGGGCACTGTCTCTAAGCTCCTTTTGCTCCTTTTGCTAGCACTCTACCATTTGAGTTACAGCACTACTTCCAGCTTTTTCTGTGATTTAATTGGAGGTGTCTCATGGACTTTCCTGCTGGGCTGACTTTGAACTGTGATCCTCAGATCTCAGCCTCCTGAGTAGCTAGATTACCGGTATGACCCACCAGCACTTGGCTTTAAAATCTTTCCTGTCTAACAAAAACCTACAAGGTGAAATTTCTTGTCTTACATCTTTATGAGTCAATACCTGTCTCTAAGTCTAGACTTGAGTCAAATAATTTCAAACCAAAACTGCTGTAATTTAGTTTGGCTATTTTGACATTTCTATGAATTTTTGGTAATTAGCATATTGCTTTTAAACTATTGGCTGTTTAATTTTTGTGTTTTGACCTGAGGTAGTGGATATTAAAGGTTTTGCTCTCATATTCCCTAAACAATTTTGAAAGATGTACTCCTTTACATACAAAGAACAAAAAAACCTTTACTGAACCTTAACATGCAGAAGGTACCCATTTTAATAGTGAATAACTCAAATGAATATTTTTACTCAATTTTGCTCAAAGCTAGTCACAGCACCACTTCTGGCTTTTTCTGTGGTTCTGTGGAATCAAACCCAGGGCTTCATGCATGCTAGGCAAGCACTCTAACACTAAGCCACATTCCCAGCCCCAACTCAAATGAATTTTCATCAAGTAAACACATTTGTGTACCAGCTCCCAGACCAAGAAATTAAAACATCATTTGCAACTTTGAAGTGCTGCTTATCACATTCTACCTTCAACCATTTTTCTGACTTTTTAACACCGCAGATTACAAAGTGTGTCTTTTGTAGTTTATGTAAGTGGAATCCTATTTTTTGGGCTCTTTTGAGCAAATTTAAACATGAGATGTATCTGATTTATGTCTTGCTGGAGACTATTCATTATCATTATTGTCTACTATTCCATTACGTGAATATATCACCCTGTGTGTGTGTGCGCGCGCATGCATTGTTAATATTATTGAAGTAGCTCTCAATGTTTGGAAAACATCTTTGTGGATTTGTCTAGGAAATCTTTGTGCAATTCAAGACTTTTCAGTGATTCTTCTAGTATTCAGAGGAGGAATAACAACTGGTTTGTTGAAATGTTAGCATTTAATACATTTTAAGTTTCTCAAATGTTAATATATAAACAAAACATTAATTGTATATATCTCAGAGTGTGTGTATTTGTAACTAAATCTAGGTAGAGGCTTGTGTTTTTAAAATGATTTTGGACAGAAATCATATAAATCCTTGTCTTTTTTGAATTGCGAATTTACAGGGTTTTTTTTTTTTACTATATGCTGGAAATGAGTCTGTTAGTTGCAAATATATTCTCTCATTGGGTGGTATGGTTTTACATTTTTATTTGTTTTATAAACACACATTTTAATGCAGTTGTTATTTTTTTTTATTTGTTGATAGTCCTGGCACTTGAACTAAGGGCCTGGGCACTGTCTCTGAGCTGCTTTTATCTGAAGGCTAGCTTTCTACCACTTGAGCCACAGTGCCACTTCCGACTTTTTCTGTTTATGTGGTACTGAGAAATTGAACTCAGGGCTTCATGCATGCCAGACAATCACGCTATCACTAAGTCATATTCCTAGGCTTGATATTTTATGCTTAAACTAGACATCAGACACAGTTAATACTTTTTCTGTCCCATGGTTTTACGTATATTTTTGCTCATCTAGAAGCTATATGATTTTGGCTTTCACATAGATACAACATTGAGCTGAAACTGGTGTGTGTGTGTGTGTGTGTGTGTGTGTGCGCGCGCGCGTGCATGTGTGTGGCTCATGAGGTAGAGGACAATGCTCTGTTTTTTTCTCCATATGGATAGCTAATGGTCCCAGCATGTGTCTCCGCTATTGTGAAGGATCAAATGTTCGTATGTGTTATGGTTGTGTTTCCCTACATGCTGTTTTCTTCCAGTGGCCTATTTGTCTCTTTTCCTGATACCACTTTGTCTTGTTTATCATACCTTTGTAATAAGTCTCAATAGTTAGTAGAACAAGTTCTTCTACTTTATTGTTCTTTGAGAACATCTTGGCTATCCTCAGTCCTTTACACATTTATATGAACTTCAGTATCATATCATTTTCCATATTCACATTCACAAAAAAATCTGTTGATTTGATTGGAATTGTATGGAATCTAGAAAAATTTAGGGAGAATTGACATCTTTGTAATATTATTTTCTATTTCTTTTTGTGTGTATGTGTGTGTGTGTGCTGGTCCTGGGACTTGAACTTGGGGCCTGGGCATTGCCCTTGAGCTTTTTGTTATTATTATTATTATTTTGCTCAAGGCTAGTACTCTACCACTTGAGCTATAGCTCCACTTCTGGATTTTTGGGTGTTTGATTGGAGATAAGAGTCTGATGACTCTTGGTATTTATTTTTACAATTTCTTACTGGTGTTCATCTTCTTAACTAGAAATAAAGAACATTTTTCTTTTCAAGTTGATATACTTTCATTTAATTCTTGTTTCACTGTGCTTAGTACTTTGATATAATCTTAATGGAAGTGATATTAGTGGACACCATTGTTCCTTTCTCAAAGGAAAATGTTCAGCATTTCTGCATTAAACATGATGTTTGTTTTAATATTTAGTATGCAATTAAGGAGGTTTCATTCTGTTTTTATTTTTCTAAAAACTTATATTGTGAGTGGATATTAGACTCTATCAGATGCATTTCCTAACGTTAAAATAACAATATGGTACTCCAGGCACCGATGGCTCATACCCATAATCTTAGCTACTCAAGAGGCTGAATTCTGAGGATCAAGGTTTGAAGCCAGCCCAAGCAGGAAAGTTCATGAGAGTCTTATCTCCACTTCACTGTCAAAAAACCCAGAAATGACTTTTGACATTCATACACAGTCAGACTAAAGGGGTATACCTTCAGGGAAAGAACACAAAGATGTAACTCCTCTGAATACTTAAAATAGTATCTATTGAAACAAACTCAGGAAATAGAAACATTTTTTTCTGTTGTTGTTGTTGATGATGATGGTGTTTTTGTTTTGGTTTTTTTCCTTCCTCTTCTTGGGGGGGAGGCTGTAAAAGGAGAACACCAAAAGTGTGTGTGTGTAGCGGGAGAATGAACAATTGCAATCATGCTGTGTGGAATAATCTGTGTGGAAAATGACCTAAGTAACTTGTGGGCAGGGTTAGGAGGAGGAAACTAGGGGAAAGTAAAGGAAGGATTGACATTGTTCAGAAAGAGAAATGCACTCATTACCTGACTAATGAAATGGTAACTCCTCTGTACAATACGTTAATAGTAACAATGAAATTATGTTTAAAATGCCAGAAGTGGATCTGTGGCTCAAGAAATAATGTGCCATCCTTGAGCAAAAAAAAAAAAAGCTCAGGGAGAGAGCTCAGGCCCTGAGTTCAAGCCCCATGACCGACGGACACACACACGCATGTGCATGTGTGCACACATGTACACCTACACCCGTAGTTTTGTCCTCTAATCAAAATATATTGATTAATTTCCTTTTGTTAAGTGAGCTTTGTAAGTCAGGTTAGTAAATACTACATTTTTCTATCATTTTACTTCTTAGGAATTTTGGATCTTTGTTCATGAGTGAAATTGGTCTCTAATTTTGTATCTTTGTCAGGGTACCTTATAAAATGAGTTAAGGAGTATTTTTGTTTTTTACTCTTTGAGAGAGTTCATGTTAAAATTGGTTTTATTCCATTTCATATATGATAGAATTTTGTAGTAAAGCCATGCAGGCATGTAGGCCTACAGTTTTCTTTGTGGGAAACTTACAAAATCAGTCTTTTAAGTGAATAATAGTATTTACCAGGCTTATTTGTACTTACTACTATTTTGGTAAATTATATTTCTTGAAAAAGTTTGTTTCATCTGATTTTTTAAATGTACTGTCATTAAGTACACAAAAAGTTCTAAAGATTTCTGATGCTGTAGTTAATCTACACAGATTTCCCGTGTCTCTGTAATGACCCTCTCTCTCATTTCATGATATAGTGTTATTGTTTCATTCTTTGCATTTTAATTAGATCTGCGTGCTTGTTTTGGAGTAGTAGACAAAAGTGTACATGCTGTCACTTTATTTCACATCACATCTGGAAGCACATACTTAGACAATTCAGTTGGACAACCCAGACTTTTACCTAGTGCTTTCTACTATAAATTGCTTTCAGTATGTAAATTAGTTATTTGATTAAAAGTTTCAAAATTGCAATTGTTAAAAAGTTGTCACTTCTGTCATTCTTAGTTAAAATTTGTCTCTACGAAAAATCTTTTCCTCATTTACTAGTGTCTGCTTAACCTTAGCTATCTTTGTCAGTTCTTGAGTTATTGAAGTCCTTAATTGGGAAACTGAAGACTGTTTACTTCTTCAAGATTCTTTGTATTCTGTCTCTAAGACTTATACTAAAGTAATTTTCTTTCTTCTTGGGCAAGTTAAAGTCATTCCCAAATGGTGGATTAGAGTTTCATGGGTTAGGGTGTAGGAAATATCTCCAGTCTTGAGTGAGTAGTTCTTATTCTACTGAGGAGACATAATGTAACTGAGAAAAAAGCCATGAAGAAAAGACTTTTGCTGTTAAGGTGTGGTGCTTACAAAGTCCTGTACTTCACCAGAGACTAAATCAGTCACTGTATGGAATCATTTAAATTTAAAGACCTCCAGCTCTAAAAGGGCTCCAGAACAGTTTTGTAACCAAATTAATTTTTAATGACTACTTTATCTTGGGAAGCTGCTGGGACCCCTGATGATTTGTTTCTTGCTTGCTTTCTCTGAAGCCCTAATTCCAGCAAAGCTAGTACCTCTGCCAGATGGAAGCTCTTCCCCTAGGCACTAGAGGTGACTAAGGGGAGGGAGGAGTATGGTATGGTTCAGGTACTTTCTTTTTCCATTGATTAAACAAATTTAATTCACTGAAATATCAGATAAATGACTGCTTACATTTTCATGACATTTTTTGTGGATCCTGGGGCTTGAATTCAGGGCCTGGGCACTGTCCTTAAGCTTTTTTATTCAAGGGCAATGCTCAACCACTTGAACCACAGCTCTACTTCCAGCATTTTTTGGTGTTTAATTGGAGATAACAGTCTCACAGGCTTCCTGCTGGGGCTGGCTTCAAACCACCATCCTCAAATCTCAGCCTCCTGAGTACCTAGGATTGCAGGAATGAACCAGCAGCTTCCAGTTCATCGTGACATTTTATTTATAAACTTAGATCACTTACTAACTCATTTTAATTTAAAAAAACTTTCACTGTTTAATCTTGCCTCTCTGATCTTTCATTTTTTAGGACAGTGTTTTCTGCTTTTTCTTCAAGTTTTCCATCGTGAATGATGTCGAATTGTATAAGGCATCTTAATTGAAATATTACCAGTTGAAAACATTGGAGGTAAGTAGTGTGTATCTCTTTTGAAAATGCATCTTTATTGTTACTAATATGTTTGTGTTTACATACCTCCCTCTGTATAATCTCTTCCCCTTTGTGAATTCCAAAGTAGGGATAGCTGAGTGCCTAATTACTTATAATTGTTTGGGAAACTGAATTGGGAGGGTCACTTCAGGCTGCAAGTTGAAATATTATCACAAAACAAAATTTTATAAAAAAAATTGAACAGCAGTGATTAAATATAAAAGATGTCCGTGTGATTTCATGTATTTAGATTTAGGTCTTAAATCAAGGCCCTAAGCAGTTACTATTAGCTGTGTAGTATTGAGGGGTACAAATTCTTTGAATAATTGGTCTTAGATAATTCACCAGCAAATGATTCCAAATAAAAGGGATTAATTCTGTCTAGGACCCACTGGTTAGAACTTAACTTTGGAAGAGCTTCCCTAAGTAATGCGTATTCTTTGCTAGTATGAGGTAGGAAGCCTTTTTTTCTGCCAAGGGCCTTTTGCATATTAAAACAAACCCTTCTTAGGTCACACAAAATTATCAGTATAGGCAGATGGCTGTAGGCAGCAGAGGAGAAGCACAAAAAACAGCACGTCCTGTCATATACCATATAATTTCAAGCCCTTGAGATAGACATTTCTCACACCTGAAAAGCAAAATGCACTCTTGCAATCCAGCTTTACCACCATCCCTTCCATGAAGCTTTCCTCAGCTCTTCTTTTTGTCTTTATCTTAACTATTTTTATGAAAACGTAACCCTATTCTATTCAAACTGCCTCTGTGTTTCTCTCACTTTTTAAGGGCATGCATCTTCTTTATCTCTAAGCTCAGATTTTGTTAGATGAATGTCCAGTGGATTCAGAAATATGGCCTGGTTAGAAGTTGTTAAATAAATCATTTTAAATAGTGTTTTGTGAGCTTTACCAAACGTTTCCACTACGATATTCTTACAGAACTTGAATTTTTAGGATTAGACTGAGCACCGTTTTTTTAAAAATCTTTTAGAAATATTGGGAAATTTCTATATGTATGTGTGAGAATTACATGATGCATGTAGGCTCTACTTAAGAGAAAGAAAGTCAAGAAGTCACATAGAAATTCATAGAGTTAGCCTCAGCTCTTCAGCTCAAGGCTAGTGCTCTATCTTGAGCCACAGCACCACTTCTGGCTTTTTCTGCTTATATGGTGCTGAGGAATCAAACCCAAGGCCTCATGCGTACAAGGCAAGCACTCTACTACTGAGCCACCTTCCCAGCCCCCTTTAAAATTTTTATACTCAAAGATTTCTCAAGTAACTCCACTTTATCAATTGATCAAAAAGCTTCCATCTATTTGGGAAAAAAGTAAGCAGTAGGAGCTGGGAATGTGGTTTAGTGGTAGAATGTTTGCCTAGCACGCATGAAGCTCTGGGTTGGATGCCTCAGTACCAGATAAGCAGAAAAAGCCAGAAGTGGTGCTGTGGCTCAAGTGGTAGAGTGCTAGCCTTTAGCAAAAGAGCTCAGGGACATCACTCAGGCCCTGAGTTTAAGCCCTATGACTGACAAAAACAAAACAAAACAGAAGTAAGCAGGAAATGTAAGAAGTGTTTTCTTACATAAGCTAGAACACTTCACTATATTCTAAGCTAATATTTCTCAAAGCAGCCCACAGTAAGAAATATATCTATTCACAATCTAGTGCTTATTGACCTGAATTGTGTGTTTTTCAAATGATCCAATAAATAATATAATTCAGTAATCAGTTACAGCCTAGCAATTAAAAATCACCATTAAATAATATGATGTGGAGTCTGGCACTGGTGGCTCACGCTACCAATCAGGAGGGTGAGATCTGAAGATCACAGTTTGAAGCCAGCCTGAGTAAAAAAAAAGTCTGTGATACTCTTATCTCCAATATACTACTCAGAAAAAGCAAGAAGTGACGCTTGTCTCAAGTGGTAGAGTGATAGCATTGAGCACAAAAAGGCCAAGGGACAGCACCCAGGCCCTGAGTTGAAGCCCCAGGATTGACGTGGTGTGTGTGTGTGTGTGTGTGTGTGTGTGTGTGTGTGTGTGTGTGTGTGTGTGTGTGTGTGTGTGTGTGTGTGTAATGTGGAAATGATCTGCCTCTGACATAAGCCACTAGTAGGTTGTCCTATCTTTCTTTTTAATAATCTCATTTACAATTGATCCAACAAAGGCATTAGGACAACTTAACCAGGAAAAATTACATATCCATTTATCTTAGGGTCCTATAGTTGGTCATTTATTCTGAGTATTTAGCATTATGAAGCATTTAGTCAAAGGAACATGTTTTAAAGTCACTCAAGATTTATATTGATAAAAACCTAGAGAATAAAAATGTCAGATTTTTTTCATTTCAAGTGGTGAAGGTAGTAATAGACACACATTTAAGAAGAGCAGACAGTTAACATTATAGAAAAAGCTATTATGCATGGTGGATACTACTTCTTGCTCATACTTGAAGTTCAATTTTAGATAATATTCAAGATAAAATGAGAACTTAACAAATAAGTATGGTAAAGTGCTGAAAACATAAATAGGGTATGTTATTTTAGCTCTACTGTTGTTGTAAACTGAAGTTTACTCAGGAGGTTAATTAGAACCTTGTATGAATGATAGCTCTGTTATAACCCAACACTTGGTATAAAATGATGTTAAGCTGGGCGATGGTGGCTCATGCCTGTAATCCTAGCTACTCAGGAGGCTGAGATCTGAGGATTGTGGTTCAAAACCAGCCTGGGCAGGAAAGTCTGTGCAACTCCTATCTCCAGTAAACCACCAGAAAATCAGAAGTGGCTCTGTGGCTCAAGTGTTAGAGCATTAGCCTTGAGCTGAAGAGATGAAGTACAGTGCCCAGGCCCAGAGTTCAAGCCCCGTGACCGACAACAAATAAAAAATGATGTTAATATTGACTTAACTAGGTTTACTGAAAATGCCTGAATCTCTTATGATGGAAAGAGTAAACTCATCTGTAAAATAATGATTATTAGTCTCTATATACATTGCTCTTCGAGGAACAGAAACAGTTGTGCAATAGTCAGAATTTTAAAAAAGTTATATACTGTTGTAGCTGTATAATTTAAAATTAAATATCTGCACCACAGACTCAAGATTAATCTTTTCTAAATAAAATGAGAGGTTCAGGATGGTTACTTACAAATATGTGTACCACAAAAGTCTTAATAAGCACTGGACTATGTTTTGTCTTTTTGAACTGTGGCTTTCTTCTGTGGAATAATGTAGAGTTTAATTACTATAAAAGGTATTTCTGATCTAAAAGAAAAGATGATTCAACTTGTGATGGTGTTTGGGAAAAGAGCCACTTGCTGTCAAAGTGTGGTCTAGCAGCTTATCTGCCGTTTTTTGTCATTTTCCATATTGAGTTAAGAATTTAGCAAAAGGATAAATTTTTTTATTTTGTCGGATTTCTAGACTACTGAAAAGAAGGTGCTTTCAGAGCTGGAGATGTGAATTCAAAATTCCTGTGCCAGGGTTCATAAACCATATTGAGGTATTTTCTGTAATTTAAATAGACTTTATAACAGTTTCAGTTTTACAGAAAGTTGAGAAGATAGTATATACATGAGATCCAGTTTCTCCTATTAATAGTTTACATGATGCATTTGTTACAGTTAATCAGTATTGAGCCATTGTTATTAATTGAAATCCATATTTATTCACATTTCTTTAGTTTATAACATTTTAATGTATATTTTTTCTTTCAGAATTCTATTCAGGAAACCATATATTTGGTGGTCATGTCTCTTTATGCTCCTCTTGGTTATATGGTTTTTCAGACTTTCCTTGATTTTGAAGACCTTGACAGTTTTGAGAAATAATGATCAGATATTTTGTAGAATATCCTTCAGTGGGAGATTGTCAGATGGTTAGATTGTGGTTATAAACATTTTTAAAGGAAGATGATAAAGATAAAGTGCCATTTGACGTTCTAATTATATTATATTCACAGTACATACTATGAATATGATTTATCACCATTTATGTTGGGAAACGTTTGCCAGGCTTCTTCACTGTAAGGCAGTCTTCTGGTAAAACCTCATTCCTTTCTATATTGTGTTCTTTGGAAAGAAGTTACAGTGTGCAGTCCCTTCTAAAGGACTAGAAAGTTATGCTCCATCCATCTCCTTAACATTAAGTTAAAAACAGAGGAAATCTGAATAAAATATGGACTTCAGTTCATGATAATGGCTCAGTGAGGACCTGTTATATGTACAAATTATTTGGAGTTTTTGGAAGTTTTCTCTCCCCACTTGACTAATTATTTCTTTGTATCAGTAGAGGCTAATGGATATTTATTTTTATTTGGAGTTGTATTCTAATACTCTCTTAATTAAATTGATTGAGCTGAACTGCTGAGAGACAGCGCCCAGGCCCAGAGTTCAGGCCCCACGACTGGACCTGCCCCCCCACACCAAAAAAAAGAATGGCGTTAGAAATCATGATCTCAGTGCTAGATGTTGTTCATTGATGCTTGGGAGTTGTTTCTTGTGAGCTCTGTTGGCTGAAATTCTATGTATATAGTATCTATATATGTATACTTATAAATATTTCTATGTATAGGTTACTTATGACAAACTTATTAATTTGGGGGCTGTTAAATCTGAATATGCTTCTGTTTGTTTGGGGGGGCATTATTTAATTTGATTGGTTTTCTTTTCAATACTGGGGATTGAACCCAGAGCCTCACACATGGTAGACAAGCACTGTGCCACTAGATCCATTCCCAGAGCCCTTGAAAAAGTTTTTGGTGAAAATTTTAATATAAATATAATTTTGACTTTGCATTATATCTCTTTTGAGACTATAACAATGTGAAATAGATGCAATAAATCTGTAACTAGTTCAAAATGGTTTCTACTATAATAAAAATCTAACAGGATGCTTGCTTTAGATATTATTTGGAGGGTCTATTTGGGGAAAATAATTACTGTTTTCCTATCTCTCTCGTTATTTTGTACCACTTTTACATACATACACAGAACTTGAAATTGGAGCTGTTACCTTTGTCAGTAAAAGATTATTATGCTCCAATATCAGCCACTTGTTGCTGTTTATCTTGGAAAATTCAGTCCAATACAAACACTATTCTGCTTCTTAAAGCTGCGTTTAAGAATTATGACACCATCAGTGTCATCATGTAGCCAGTGATACAGGAAAATAATGGTGAAAACTTCAAGTTTGTATTCCTTGTTGCTTACTAACACTGTTGAGGCAAATTATTTGCCTTCTCTGAGCCTCATTTCCTCATTTATAAAATACAAATATTATTACCTCTCACACGGGGTTATTTTTTTAATTAAATTAGGTAAAGTTTTTAGCACAGTGCCTAGTCCATAGATATATATCAGGAAATACTTAAACTCACAACCTCTAAAGCATCAACCAAATGGAAGAAAGTTTATAAAAGCTTTATAATCATATACATACTTAGCTTTGCTCAACTGTTATTAATAGAACAGGCCAATAAGAAAAATAGGTGATTTTTTTTCTTTTTTTGTCAGTCTTGGGGCCTGCACTCTGAGCCTGGGCACTGTCCCTCAGCTCTTCAGCTCAAGGCTAGCACTCTACCACTTAAGCCAAAGTACCACTTCCATTTTTTTCTGCTTATGTTATGCTGAAGATTCAAACCCAGGGCCTCATGCTTACAAGGCAAGCACTCTACCACTGAGCCACCTTCCCAGCCCTTTTATTCATATTTTTAATCTTGAATGTTTCCACACAGAAAGACTCCTTGAGACCTGGGAGACTGCTCACGCCACTGATCATGTTAACAAGGGTCATCAGCCAAAATGTTATTACCTCTTTAGAAGCTGTTTGCTGATGTTGAGATTTATGGGAAGGATCAGGATACTGAATAACTTCCCTTTCCTGGGGCAGTGTTACATAATGATAAATTATTGTGCCCCGTATAAGTGCATCAACAATATGCTATTAAGGCACACTAAACTAGCATAATAGTATCTTTAATTAAATTAATAGTTTTTTGGCTATACTAGGGTTTGAACTCATGGTCTTGCACTCACATGGATCACTTGCTAGCTGGTGCTCTCCCACTTTAGGTTGTGCTTTCAGCCTAGCTTTCTGCTGATTATTATGGAGATGTGGAGGCTTGTGGCCTCCCTGGCCTGACCTTGGATCCTTTGGATCTCAGTTTCTTGAGTAGCTAGGATTACAAGAGTGAGCCACCAGTGCTCAGCCAGTAACACCTTTAAATCTCACTGTAGAACACATTACAGGTACCATTAATTTAGCCAGTATGTAAACAACTAAAGCAAGGCAAGCCTTATTATTTAGGATTTCGAGGCACTGTAGGATCTAGGCAAAGGAGCAGGTGGCACCTCAGCTTCAGTTAATTGTTGCCTTTATTTTATAGGGAATTTTTTAGAGGAAAGCTAGATGTTTAATTTTTATGGAAAGTCTTCCTGTTTTAAAATGTAGTGCAATTTGTTTCAAAATCCAAAAGATCTGTGGGCTAGATTTCAGCCCACAGACCATTGGTTTGCAACCTCTGATATACTTATTTTAGGAAGTAAGCTAAAATTCTGGCAGAGGTAAAATTCTCTGAGCCATAATGGCACCATTCTATGTATTTGCTGAGCTCAGAGAAGGCTGTGGAAACAAACCACTTAAATGTTCATATCATTTTCTGGAGTGTGGGGAATTGTGCTATCAGAGCAAAGCTCTGGAGGGGGGGGGCTTCCTCTTCAATTAGGAAGAGGAATTCTTTTGGGAGAAGTCCTAGCAACTACTTTTTTGGGAACAGAACCCACTGTACTTACAGTGCCAAGTCTCCTGAATTAGGGAGATGGCTATAAAACTAAAGACAGCCTCCGTGATGCCATTTCTAAGCACAGCATCAGGAGCCCCAGTCTTTGTTTTGCCTGCAAAATTCAGAAGTTCCCCCTCCCCCAGAGCTGACAGGCAGTAAATGTCACCTCTGCAGAAGCTCCTGGTTCATGTGGCCCATAAGCTATGTGATGATCAAGATTTAGGATGACTGTCTGCACAACTTCATAAGCTACAGCTATGGCTATCTGGGCCTCAGTGTTAGCTGTTTCATGGGTGTCCTGGGAGTTTGGTCAGTTCTGAGCATAGCGCATACAGCTCAGGTTCTTCTTTGTGTCATTTTTAAAAAAAAATGTTTTATTTTTAAAATCTTTAAATAATTTTGAAATAGTTTTTATTTAAAAATTTAAAAACATAAAGTCATGTAATATTAACTATGGTTGGTATAATTATTCTAAAGTAAATACTCTTATAAGTTCCCAAAATAGAAATGTGCCAGCCACCTTAGAAGTACCTTGTCCCATTTTGAGCATACTCGTGTTCTACCATTAAAAAGAAATTTTATAGTAACCATATCTACAGCTTTTCACCAAAGGTATATCCTAGTGGCGCTGTGGCTCAAGTGGTAGAATGCTCACCTTGAGCTGAAGAGCTGAGGGACAGCGCCCATGCCCCACAACTGACAAAAAAAATACTATCTGGAGCCAAAGGTATATCCTAAACTAAACCCATTTAGTCTCATCTACTTCTCAAAAATGTGATGTATCTTTTACATCTCTCTGAATCCCTACAATTTGAAGAACTGGGTCCTTTACATCTGTCAAGTTTCCCAGAGTCTAGATTTTGCTTATTAGGCATACAGGGAGCAGCGTATCATGACCCTCTGTGCTCTGAATTTCTGTATGTGGACATCTAGATCCAAAGGTTGTTCAGATACACATTTTAACCCATCAGCAAACTCTAGGGGAACTATATAGGAATCACATGTCTGCTTTTCTCTCTTCTATAACATTAGTAGGCATTAATATTTAATACCTATATACATTTTCAATCAGGGCTGTAAAAAAGCAACATTCTATCATTTTTATCTTGGTAAAGTGAAATAACTTCCAAAAAATATCCTTTACAATCACAAAAATAAGTACATTACCTTTTTATATTTATAAATATAGGACTTCTTAGAGGTATAACTTCAGTCTAAGATTGTGGAGCATCTTGAAATTCTTGGTATGCAGAGTAGCAAGGAAGTTATACAATATACCTTAATATCATGTCAAATTGACATAGAGCCAGCTTAGAGAAATCTGCTGGTCAAAACTGGAAAAATTTGAGCATCAGAGTAATAATATCAAATATATTCAAATTCATGATTTCAGGACAGCACTGCAAAGAACAAAAAGATCAGCTTTGGAGCATGGTACAAACTAATCATTTTCTTAGACACATGTAAAAAGAGACATTGTTTCCCTGATACATTAATTTTGCCAATGGATAACAAATAATATTTGCAAATGTGTCTCTGCGTGGTTTTAAATGAAAAAATCATCATTGAGTACTTCTGATATTGTACAAAAGTAGCAGTCCATGTTAATGTTCATAAACAAAGTCTGTGTATTCTGTATAGTAGTCAGTGCATACCTTGATATATATGGACAATAAATTGTATGTTTAATCTGCATTGTAGCTAAGATTAATACAACACTATCTGAAGGTTTCATTTTAGTTGTTTGTGATGGTACTAAATACAAAAATACAGTGTAGTACTTTTGTTTTTTTTTCCTTATCTTTAAGGCTTCAATTCAGTATGTCAATTTATGAGTACAAAAATCTCAATTAATGATAGCCCTTTGAAAATTTTCTCCCAACCCTACGGACATTACCTCAATTTTCCTAGTTTCATTTTCACATATATACCTTGACTATTATGACTTCATTCCCTCATCCTTTTCCTCTCCATTAATCTACCCTTCTCCTCGTGACCTTACTTCACTCTGACACCAGAAGTTTTTAAGTGTTTTTAAAGGAACTTGACTTATCACCTGAAATATTTTATCCTTAAACTGTTTTTTTCTTTTTTGCTGGTCGTGGGGCCTGAACTCTGGGCCTGGGTACTGTCGCTTAGCTCTTTACCTCAATGCTAGCACTCTACCACTTGAGCCACAGCTCCAATTCTGGCTTTTTTCTGCTTATATGCTACGAGGAATCGAACCCAGGGCCTCATGCATGTAAGGCAAAGCACTCTACCACTGAGTCACCTTCCCAGCCCCCTTAAGCTGGTTTTAAACTTTTTTTTAAGATGGTTTGCTACTTCTTAGTGAACAAAAGGGAAATTACTTTTTAAAAGACATATTTTAACATTTTATGAAAGCTATTCAGGAGCCTGTGATTGTAGTTCTAAGCCAGACTAGGCAGGAAAACACAAGAGACTCTTACCTCTTTTTAAACACCAAAACTAGCCAGAAGTGCAGGTGTGGCTTAAGTGATATATACCACCACGATACACTACGTGATTATCCATGTCTGTTAGAGCTTATGTTAATAAATGTACTGGGCAGAATGTCAACTACTATGGAATTCTATGCCTCCATCAGAAAGAATGACATCGCTCCATTTGTTAGGAAATGGAAAGACTTGGAAAAAATTATATTAAGTGAAGTAAGCCAGTCCCAAAGAAACAGGTCCCATGGTTTGCCTTATTTGCAATAACTAGTATATATCTGAGACAAGTAGAAAAGGTCAAAAGCTATGACCAGATAAGATGAATTTAAGCAAAATGAACCCGAAGATAGGGACACAAGTGGTTTTTTTCTTTCTTGCTATTCTTTTGTTTTGTTTTGGTCGATCATGGGGCTTGAACTCTGGGCCTGGGCACTGTCCCTCAGCTCTTAAGCTCAAGGCGAGCACTCTACCACTTGAGCTACAGCGCCACTTCCCATTGTCTTGTGGTTTATTGGAGATAAGAGTTTCATGGACTTTCTTGCCCAGGCTGGCTTTGAACCATGATCCTCATATCTCAGCCTCCTGAGCAGCTAGGATTACAGGCGTGAGCCACCGGTGCCTGGCTATCTTTCTTGCTATTGTTTATAATGTATTTATAAGGTACCATGTGATTTTTTTTGTTGCTTTGTATAACCCCTGTTTTCACTGTGTTTGATGTTGGTATACTTTGTGAAGAGGAAGGGAAAAAACAAATTGTTTAAATAGGGGTACAGGTGGACCCATTGCACCAATGAGATTTACAAGATGTTATGTCAAAAATGAACTATACATCTTTGGCCTGGGTAGGGGGAGGGTGGTAGTGAGGAGGGGAGTGTAGTTGTGGAGATGGGAGGGAAGGGATGGTAGGGGAAAAACAAAGGAGGGGGCAACAATGCTTGATAAGAAATGTGCTCATTACCTTGCTCATGTAACTGTAACCCCTCTGTACAGTATTTTCTCAATAAAAAACTTACTAAAAAAAGATTATATGCTTTAATCCTTTCTCTTTAACTTTTTTTTTGCCAGTCATAGGACTTGAACTCTGGGTTTGGGCGCTGTCCCTGCGCTCTTCAGCGAGCACTCTACCACTTGAGTCACATCACCACTTCCAGTTTTGTAGTGATTTATTGGAGATAGGAGTCTCAGGTACTTTCGTGCCCCGCCTGCACCCGGTGCTATAATCCTTTAAGAAAAATGGTTCTATCAGTTTAGATTTCTTTGTTGTAGAATGTTGGTCTACTATCAATCATCTTTTCAGGTTACAGGCATCTTTTTGGGTGTTTAAGTCATTTGCTTAGATATGAAAGTGCCTTAATAAACTATTTCCAAGGCAAATATTTGCAACCCTTAAAAAAAAATAACTTCTTCCTTGTACCACTGCTTTTTACATTCTGAAACAGCCAGTTCATTTGTACAAGAATTGTTTCCTTCCCTCACAGCTTTCTACCTCCCTGAATACCTTTAAATCCCTATTTGGATGATACCTAAATGTTGCTTGTCATTAGAAAGGTGCCCTCGGGATTTCTTCCTTCCTGTTGGTGGCATGATGGAAAGATTATAGACTTTTTAGAAAACTGTTTGGGTTTAACTCATAATTCTGCCATCTACTCAGTCTCTGCATTCACTTTCTTATTTGTGAAATGGAAATAATTATAGTTAACTTTGTGGACATAATTGTTTAGTAAATAGTAGCTGATAATAGTGATAAGATTAATGGCAGGGGCTTGGAAAGTGGCTCAGTGGTAGAGTGCTTGCCTTGAGGCCCTGGGTTTGGTTCCTCAGCACCACATAAACAGAAAAAGCTGGAAATGGTGCCATGGCTCAAGTGGTAGCACTAGCCTTGAGTTCAACACCCAGGCCCAGAGTTCAGGCCCCACAGCCAAAAAAAAAAAAAGAAAGAAAGAAAGAAAGAAAAAGATTAATGGCAATTTTGTCCTGGAGGCTGACAAAACAATCTGAGAGCTGGCAACTGCAAAGTACTATGAACTGCATGGAGCCCAAGCTCTTCTTGCACCTGAAACCTGTATGTCTTTGTTGACTCTTGGTTTTTCTTGTTTCTCATACAAGAGAACTATATTGATCTTGTATTTTAAAGACTTCTAATTAAAGAGAGGAAGCTGCAAAAGGAAAAGAAAAACAAAGATATATACCAGCGGGAAATTGCTAGCATTTGGATGCTTCAGAAGCTCTTTATAGAAGTTTGGAGTTATTCAAAATGTGGTCAGTTCCTGGTAGGAGGTCCTAGTACTGATCATTTCCCGGTAGGAAAGCTGTTAACATTTCTGTTAAATTTAAATTTGATTCATTTTTTTCAGTTTATCTAATATCTACTGGATTATCTAGTCACTGTGAGGCCCTGTGTCTAGTCAGCTATATACTATCAAAAGGAAAAGTCAGCTTTATATATATATAGTCAGCTATATACTATATATCTATATCTATATAGTCAGCTATATACTATCAAAAAGATAGGTGGCTCACACCTTGTAATCCTCACTACTCAGGAGGCTGGTATCTGAGATCATAGTTCAAAACCAACCTGGGCCAGAAAGCCCATGAGTCTCCTATCTACAATTAACTATCAAAAAGATGGAAGTGGAGTTATAGCTCAAGTGGTAGAGAACTAACCTTGAACAATAAAGCTCAGGGACAGCGCTCTGGCCAATTCAAATCCCAAAGAGTGGAGTGTGTATGCATGCACATGTGTATGCATGTGTGTGTGCATGTGTATGTGTGTGAATGCACATGCACACCCACACAATGTCCTTTACTCCTGCATGGTCTAGTTCCTAAGACAAAGTATTTTTACATGCAACTACAGCAATTACTGCTTGAGTAATCTTTGTAAACTCAACACATCTAACATTGATTAAATACTTCTAATGTTCTGCTTACAATTCAGTTTTGTCAATTGATACATTAATATCCCATTAACCAGCAAAAAGTGGGAAGAAGAGCTGTGACTCAAATGGTAGAGCACTAATGTTGAGCACAAAAGTTCAGGGACAGTGCCCAGGTTCTGAGTTCAGACCCCAGACAAGCACAAAAAAATACTTGATCACTTAGTGATTGAACACAGCAGACATAAGAGATTCTATGATATTTACTGCACCTTTTACTTTTAAAAATGGCAAATACAGATTAAGGAATGGATTGCTTAATTGACCTTGCATACTGCCAGTTTATGAGGCATTGTTGCTTCTGCAGTTGCTTTATGAGAGTGCTTAACTTGAGTTGTGGCCTGAAAGCCTGCATTTAGTGCTTGTGCCAGTGGCACCAAAAGTAGGAGAAAACCTACCCAGGCAGGTCTGGATAATAATGAGACACCAGTATAATTTAAAAACAAAAAAACCCCAAAAATATCACCTTTCCATTTGGGTCTGTTTTAAGTTGTTACCATTTAGAAATTGAGTTTCCTTTATTTAAACTTTAAATTCAAACCTTTTTTGGATTCAGAGTACAAAAAGAATGTAAGGCAAACCATATAAGTATGCTTGGTGCTGTTCCCAGTCCTTTTTTCTTTATTTCATTAGTCCAGACATCAAAATGATTACTGTGCTTCAAAAGAGTGATGTGAGAGCCCTTGGGCAAACATGAGTGACATACATAAGTAGGATTTCTAAAGGCTAGAAAAATGTGGCTGCCAAATAATAATACTCTACATTTTCTCTGGCTGCTGCTATTTTTATTTCAGTTTTAAGATGAAACAAGATTTGGGATTTTTTAATTTTTTTTTATCTTGTTTTGGTTTTAAGCCATTTATTGGCTATATTATATCAGAAAAATCTCTGGCTAAGTTCAACTTGGTCTATTTTCTCACCTTGGAATTAGATATATACATACTTTAAGTTTTTCAATTTAATGTATTTTATGGCATTGGTCTGAATATAGTGAAGTAAATAGTTGGGAGTAATCACATTTTACTTTCTTTTAATAGAAAATGACTGTGATGTTGGAAGATCATTTCTTTTGGAAGGCTGGTTAACATTGATTTTCTAAGAGAAACTCAACCACCATTTGCTCTGGCATGGCGCAAAGCAGCCCACAGCTTGATATTCAGGTGCTTCATGACCTCCGACAACGTTTCCCTGAAATTCCAGAGGGTGTGGTGTCTCAGTGCATGTTACAGGTAAATTTCCTGTCAAAGACAGTGATATTACTAAGTTATAGTTTTTCTTGTTGGAGTTGGTTTTGTGTGGTGACCAAACAGTTAAATTTCAGCAGTGTTTGTAAATTGTCTTTTAGGAGCAGTATTCAACCCTGACCACTGGTCTTCACCACACATAGCCAATACTTTACCTGTGTTCACACTACCCTAACTGCAATATGAAGGTATAACAAACTATACAGGGGAGGGTAGTTATAATAGACTCACATAACAATAGTGGTAACAGAGGTGCTTCCCTTGTTTGTAAACACATTATTAGGTCTAGGCCTTTGGGATTAAGATTTTTTTGTTAGTTTGATTTTTTTTTCCTAACACATTCTTTCATTTAGCTCTTTAGCCACGTTTTTTTCTGGTAGAGCAAAGGTATTTCCCTACTGCAATGAAACCAAATAGAGTAAATCTTCCTAATGGAAACCACTTCCTAGCAATCACTGTCCTAACATATTCTAGGTCTACAATGAGTTCTGACATTGTTTTGTTTTATTTATCTTCTAATTACCTGCCATTTAACCAAACTGAGAGAATAGAATTTGAAATTCAGCTCAATGAATATTTGTTTATATTTACCTTGTGCTGAGTCTTTCACTTTTTTCTTCCTTTAGAATTAACAATCCATTGTTATGGAGATATTCCACCCTACTGGCTCTGGAAATTTTCTCTGCTTTCATTAGAACAAATGAGATTTAGTAGTTTGTGCTTAAAATGCAGGCCTTAAAAACCTCTCTCTTGACTATCATCCCTTAATTTAGGATCACTTTTTAGGAATATGATGCTTTCCCCCCACCGCTTCAGTCCTTTCAACAGTGTTCAAATATGCCTTGTTAAAAATTCTAACCTTGCTAGTGATGATGGCTCATGCCTGTAATACTAGCTACTCAGGAAGCTAGATCCCAGGCTCCTGATTCAAAGGTATCCCTGGCAGGAAAGTTCATGTGACTCTTAGCTCCTATTAACCACCAGAAAATTGGAAGTGATGCTGTGGCTCAAAGTGGTAGAGCACTAGCCTTGTGCTGAAGAGCTCAGGGACAGTACTCAGGCCCAGAGTTCAAGCCCCACAACCAACAAAAAAAATTCTAACCTCTTTATCCATTTGCTCTTTTGATACATTTTTAGCAAATTTTAAAAGACATTTAGCAAATCAAACATGACATTTGAGTATTTTTCCCTCTCTAAAAAGCCCATTGATGCTATAAAATCTGGGCAAAGGTTTGTAAATTACACTTCCCCTTCTGTATAGAGCATATAGCAAGTACAAAACTCAGCCTGGGCATGTGGAATGAGAATTATTGGGGAATGTGTGTGTGTGTGTGTGTGTGTGTAAATTCTTTCCTCCTTTTTTCTTTTTTATTAAATTTTTTATTGTTATTATAAAGGTAATGTACAGAAAGGTTGCTGGACAGTGTCACCCCTTCCTTTTCTCTTTCCCAGTTTTCCCCTCCCATCCTCACCACAAGTTATATAGTTCATTTTCAATATAGTATCTACACAGTGCCACTGCTGCATTTATTCACCCTTTGTCCCTCCATTTCTGTGTCCCTTTCCCCTCCCAAAGACAGGCAAACAAAAAAACAAGACAAAAAAGCTCCTGTTTCCAGTTACTGCAGTTCATTTCAATAAATATTATTTCATAAGATCAGAAGCACAGACACATTGTGCCTTTGTGTTCCTCCCCTAACTGTATCCTCCTTTGGTCTCACTGTGTGTGAATGTCTGGAGTCCTATATGATATATTATGTCCCAGTATGTTTTAGATCTAGCTTCTACATATGAGAGAAAACATTGAATCTATTTTTGATGATACTCTTCTTTGAATCTGTGCAAAAGTGGGGTGTGGTGGTACACACCTAGAAATTTAGGAAGAGCAAAGTTCAAGGCCAGGCGTGGCTACTTAGTGAAAACTAGTCTCAAATGGAAAGGAGGAATTATTTAGCTGTCTTGTATTTGTGATCTGAATTTTTTTTCATATATTTGTCTTAGGTTTATTCAACTTGTTGCTATAAACATGCAATTGAATAAGTTGCCAAATTCATTCTTTCCTCATTTTGAATTACTATCCTTTTTTGTGAGGATACTAATTAAACACCCTAATTCGGTGGTAGAAAGCATTACATTTCAAGAATATTAATAAAATTGTGAAACAAGAAAATGGATAAGCCATGAGTTTATTTTAAAACTTCAAGAAGACACTTTATTATGTATATTTCATTTTGCAAAGCCTTACTTGACTGAATGTGATTTCTGCCTGACACTTAAGTTTGGTAATATCCTTTGGCCAAATAGCCTATCCCTTGTAATTATTGTGTGGAAAGAGCACTTGGATGCAGGAGATGAGAAATTTGGAACTGGCCCTTCAGTTAACTAGTTCCATGCTTATTGTCAAACCATATTACTTTTTAGGCTTCTCTTTCCTCATGTGTAAGTGTAAGTTGGACAGTAGTTGAACCCTTACAGAGTTCTCTCAGCTCTGAAATTAATTGCGTTTATGTCTCATTTTAAGTTTAGCTTTATTTAGTTCTCAACAGAAGCTTAAGTGTTTCATTTTTGTACAAAATGTACTTTCCTGAAATAAGTGTGTAATAGTTATTGTGTACATTATAAGTTACAAAGAAAATCATGATAATTAAGAAACTGTTTGGATTATTTCAAAGGCAGTGAATAATACATGTTTAATTATATAGTTAGGAATTCTGTATTTTAATGGGAAGTTTTGTTTAACACCAGGAAACCTTTGTTTATAATCAATTGGAACTTCTTTAATAACAGTTTGTAATTACTGTCTTTGTGAATGTATATAACTTGAAAAAAATTCAGATTTTTCAATGAAATTGAGTATTTCCTCTCAGTTAATGAAAACTTTTTAAATTATGGAAGTGAATTTCATTAAGGTGGTCCATAAGAGGGTTTTTGTTTATTAACTTACCACTGAATGGCAAAGTCACAGAGCCATAGTTCAAAATATGGAATTGGAGTTTTATTTGTTTATTTTACTGACTTGTTTTGCACAAAAGTTTGAAATTATATAGGAATACAGTCAAATAAAAGATAAGGCTGCTTTATTATTTTATTGTTTTAGCTCTTAAGGAATTTTGCCTTTTTCTTCTTTTTGTGGTCATGGTGCTTAAGAATTAATGATGAGTTATATAGTACGGTAATTGGGGTAAAACCAAGATTCGTCCAACATTTTAATTTATTGAGATACAACAAATATAAAATGAATCCTGGATTTGGAGTCAGAAAACTTGGGGGTAGATAATATAAATTGTTTGGGATCTCCTTTACAGAATATAGACCATATTGTTCTCTACTAATCTTATGACAGTAATATTTTTATAACTCTCTGGCAGGGCCTGTCTTCTGCTATTAGGCTTTGTTAATTTTGCCAATGATGCTTTTACCATTTTTCTCCCATAGAATAATAACAATCTTGAAGCCTGTTGCCGAGCCCTTTCCCAGGAGAGTAGCAAATACTTGTATATGGAATATCATAGTCCAGATGACAACCGAATGAATAGAAATCGCCTTTTACATATTAACCTAGGTATCCATTCTCCTGGTAGCTACCACCCAGGAGATGGAGCTCAACTTAATGGTGGTCGAACACTGGTACATAGCTCAAGTGATGGACATATAGATCCACAGCATACAGCAGGTAAACAGCTAATCTGTTTAGTTCAAGAACCACACTCAGCTCCAGCTGTTGTGGCTGCTACTCCCAGCTACAATCCATTTTTTATGAATGAACAGAACAGAAGTGCAGCTACTCCACCTTCACAGCCACCTCAACAACCATCTTCCATGCAAACAGGAATGAATCCATCTGCTATGCAAGGGCCTTCACCACCACCACCACCTCCATCATATATGCACATACCTCGGTATAGTACAAATCCAATTACTGTTACAGTATCTCAGAATCTCCCTTCTGGACAGACTGTACCAAGAGCTTTACAGATTCTTCCACAAATTCCAAGCAATCTCTATGGTTCTCCTGGTTCTATTTATATTAGACAGACATCTCAGAGTTCATCAGGAAGACAAACTCCCCAAAGTACTCCATGGCAGTCCTCACCACAGGGCCCAGTCCCTCATTATAGCCAACGTCCTTTGCCTGTTTATCCACACCAACAAAACTATCAACCTTCTCAGTATTCTCCCAAACAGCAGCAAATCCCTCAGTCAGCTTACCATTCACCTCCTCCTTCTCAGTGTCCTTCACCCTTCAGCTCTCCACAGCATCAAGTGCAACCTCCCCAGTTGGGCCACCCAAGCTCCCATGTGTTTATGCCACCTAGTCCTTCAACTACTCCACCCCATCTATATCAACAAGGACCTCCTAGCTATCAGAAGCAAGGAAGTCATTCAGTGGCCTATCTCCCATACACAGCATCTAGCTTACCCAAAGGTTCCATGAAGAAGATAGAAATTACAGTTGAACCTTCTCAGAGACCTGGAGCAACAATTACTAGGAGTCCATCACCCATCAGCAATCAGCCGTCTCCACGGAATCAGCACTCCTTGTATACAGCCACCACACCACCTTCAAGTTCCCCTTCAAGAGGAATATCTAGTCAACCAAAACCTCCATTTAGTGTTAATCCTGTGTACATTACATATACACAGCCAACTGGACCTTCGTGTGTTCCATCACCATCTCCTCGGGTGATGCCAAACCCAACTACAGTTTTCAAAATTACTGTAGGCCGAGCAACAACTGAAAATCTTCTAAATTTAGTGGACCAAGAAGAGCGATCTGCAGCACCAGAACCTATTCAGCCCATTTCAGTGATACCAGGATCTGGGGGAGAAAAGGGAAGCCATAAATATCAAAGAAGTTCTAGTTCTGGATCAGATGATTATGCCTATACACAAGGTAAATTTTAGCCCTTTTATGAAATACAATGTTTGTGGCAAAGTAACAGTTTCTTACATTAAAACACTGTTTGTTAGTTATTTAAATTAAATGTTTCATTTTTATTAATATTATGCCATAACATTACTATTACAAGTAGGGGTAGTGATTCTGAATTATCTATAGACTTTGTTTTAAAATATAAAAGTGCAGGCATGATGTTTAAGAACCAGTAAGACTTTTGGTGAGGGGAGACTATCTACTGTGAAAAATACACTCATGTAAAATGGCTGTTGCTAAAAATAGAAACTATAGAGTGGGGAAAATTCATACAGGATAAACTAGTTCATCACATAAAAGAATTTTCATCTTTTCCAAAGAGGATGGCCTGAACGGTATAGTATTTATAAGTAATTAAATTATTAATGATGAGTATTGCCAGAATAGCTAATAGTAGACCTCTTCTAGATTTTTAAAAATCTATTCAGGATATTTTTGAGATTTTTGACACTCTTTGAATATATAAGAAGAAATGTGATCATGTGTACATAGCTATTGAGCTATTCTGATCATCTGCTGCGATTATCCTAGACATACATGAGTTATTGCAAATAAGGGAAACCATGGGACCTGTTTCTTTGGGTGTGGCTTACTTCACTTAGTATGATTTTTCCCAAAAAAAGAAATGTGATTAAATTGTAATTATATATATAATTTATACATATATCAGCCCTTTAAAGCACAGATAATTATGTTAAAAAGAGTCTTAGGAAAGGCAAAGAATATCCTTAAAAAACTATGATGACAAAACAAATGGGTGATGTCATTTTGGTAGTAGTTACAAGCTAAATTAAAACAGATATGGAGCCAGGTGCTGGTGGCTCATGCCTATAATCTTAGCTACTCCGGAGGCTGAGATCTGAGGATCGCGGTTCAAAGCCAGCCCAGGCAGAAAAGTTCTTAAGACTCTTATCTCCAATTAACCACCAGAAAACTGGATGTGGCACTTTGGCTCAAGTGGTAGAGTGCTAGCCTTGAGCTGAAGAGCTAAGGGACAGTGCCCAGTCCCAGAGTTCAAGCCCCGCAACCAAAAAAAAAAAAAAGAAAACCTGAAGTGGCACTGTGACTCAAGTGGTAAAGCACTAGCCTTGAGCTGAATTGCTGAGGGACAGCACTCAGGCCCAGAGTTCAAGCCCCATGACCGACCATAAAACAACAAACCAAACAGCCGTAGGAAGACCTTAAAGTAAATGTCAGCCCCCAAGTTGGCATCTTTTATACATAGCCGTGCATGTAGAAAATTTCCAGTCAGTTTTTTCAGTGTTATTCTTTGCAATGACTGTATCTGTAATGCTTTAGCCTTGCTGTTACATCAGCGAGCAAGGATGGAGAGGTTAGCAAAGCAACTGAAACTTGAAAAAGAGGAACTAGAGCGACTGAAGGCTGAAGTTAATGGTATGGAGCATGACCTGATGCAGAGACGACTCAGAAGGGTCAGTTGTACTACTGCCATCCCCACGGTAAGTGATCCACTGGGATGTATTGATAAGGACATGGGTACATTGTATAGGCCGTTTGTTTCTCTGTTAGGTTGTTCCTGGCCATTTTTTTTTTGTCCAACAATGGGTACAAGACTTACTTTCAGTAAACCTCATCAATATTTTGAAAGACTGACAGGAGAGTGGTATCTCGTTTATTATAAGTTGCTTTCTATCACAGAAAAGTGAATTTTTACCAATAGTTTTATAAATTATTCTCCATGTACTCTTTCTTCTAAACACACAATACATAATTTTTCACACATGCATTTTTCTAAGTACTTCAGGTAAAATGAAAGAATTTTGAAGAAGTTGTACAATATCTTGAGGCAGTTTTGTTAAATGTGATTGTAGAAACAAGATGATAATATTGACTGATAGTCATTCAGGGAATTGCTCCTATACAGAGATTTGGTTAATTTATTTTTGATGTATTATTTAATGGTTATGAATTCTGATAATCTGACACACCTCTGAAAATTCTAAAATGTCTCCTAAAATCTAGTGGCTTTTTCAGCCTTTTTATTATCCATCCTCTCATTGCAAGTTTCAACACTGATTTTTCCAGATTTTTTTTGTATACAGTTAATGAGTATTATACTAGGCTAGGTAATTAGTACTACCTGCCAGTATAAAATTAGACACACCAGCAGGTAACTATATTATCCTGTAGTGTGTTAAGTGCTGTATATGTACACGGACAATGAGAGAATCCATACACTAACTGTTTCTGAATATACTCTTAACAGTCCTCCTGGAATGCCCCTCCTAAAGACCTGTGTTTATACATCCTGTCGTTCTTCAAGCTTACTTGCCCTCTACTTTTTCCATGTAGCTTCTCCTCCCTTGTTTAAATTCAAGGTAATCTCTCACTGAGAGTTTACTGATTTAAGGAAGTAGGCAAATGCATCAGTTTCCCTGCAGTCAGCATGACTTTAACTTTTCTCACAGAGTCGTTTTCATCTGAGCTTTCTGACTTTAAAGGGGGAATCTGTGAATTTCTTGAAATTATATGCAGTTTCATTTGTGAGATTATATAGGATGTGAATGTGTAGCTTTCATTCGGTTTTCCTAAGGTTACTAGATTGAAAGGAGTGAGAAACAACTGCCCTACAGGACAGATAGTACTGCTACAGGCAGAGTGCAAAGGGGAAGGCCTTTTTGAAGGAAAAAGAACATGAAGTAATGAAGGCTTGAAGGTAAGATAGAGTCTTACATTTAGGAGGCAGTGAGTAGAGTTCCCTGGTTTAAGCATGAAATTTCTGATGAGTTTACAGAGGTTAATGTACATAGAAGAAGAATAGAGGCTTAGACTTTGAACAGTTTTTCAGTGTGCTACTCTTGAAAAAAAGTACTCTGCTAATAACTGGGAACCAGTGGAAGTTTTTGAGAAAAAGATTCCCGATAAACAGGCATATTCAGTGAGTCAGCTTTTTTTTTATTAGTGACTGTCCCTTAGTTTAGTCATCATTAGAAGGGAGAGTTTAAATTATATAGTCACTTAGAAAAATACAAACCAAACTGAAAAGTGATGTTCATTGAATGGTATTTGGGGAAAGATGCTGAAGCCTGTGACTCATAAGGGAACCCTTGGGTAACTATAGAGCATTAAATGAATCTATACCTTAGAAGTCATATTATTTAATGTAAACCTTGTTTAGCAACTACTTGCTGTGTGATAATTACTGCTTAAGTAAAATCCTATTGATCTTTCTCAAATTCAAAGTAGAACACTGTTTAAGGTAGTAGTGGGTTGTTGCCTCAAAAAAATCTAGATCTTAAGTTGGACTTTTTATTGAGTCCTTTTTAGGAAAACAATGTTGATAATCCTGCTGTCATGGATTACATAAAGGTATACATAAAGTAGATAGAAAAGTATAATGAGCCCAGGTGTAGACAATCCTCCAGCTTCAAAAATTTACAGTTCATGTGGCTGATAATCAAGACAAAGTGTTGGAGTAGGCTTTTGAATGAGTGGTGAATCTCAGTTTTCCAATGCTGTGTCACTGGTAGATCCTTGGATAAGTAACATTCTTTTCATGCTTATGTTTTATGTATAAAGTATGTGTGAGCTGGGTACCAGTGGCTCATGCCCGTAATCTTAGCTACTAAGGTGGCTAAGCTCTGAAGGATCTCATTTTGAAGCCAGACTAGGCAGTAAAGCCCATAAGACTATGTCTCTGATTAACCAGCAAAAAGCTAGGCTGGAGGTGTATACAGTTCAAGTGGTAGAGAGTACCAGCTGTGAGCAAAAAAGCCCAGTAAGTGTGAGGCCCTGAGTTCAAGCCCCAGTATCAGCAAAAGAAAAAGAATGTTTATTAGAATTGCTTAATGAAAGGGCTGGGAAGGTGGCTCAGTGGTAGAGCGCTTGCCTTGCATGCCTGAGGCCCTGGGTTCGATTCCTCAGCACCACATAAGCAAAAAGAAAAAAGCCAGAAGTGGCGCTGTGGCTCAAGTGGTAGAGTGCTAGCCTTGAGCTGAAGAGCTGAGGGACAGCGCTCAGGCCCAGAGTTCAGGCCCCACGACTGGACCCCCCAAAAACAAACAAACAAAAAAACTAAAAAAAAAAGGAATTGCTTAATGAGAGTGGAATACACATCTGTGATCACAGCAGTGAAATAACCTTTTAAAGATAAGCACAAGTGTGAGATATATGATAGGTGCCACCCCCCCCAATTTGCTATTTACAAAGCATTGTATTAACTACTATAAAACATACCATCATTAAAGAGATATGGCTCTTAGACATATATGTGTGTGTGTGTGTGTGTGTGTGTGTGTGTACACACACACACATACATACACAAATCTAGAGAAAATGTGAAAGTGTTGACCAGCTAAATGGTAATGATACAAGTATTTTCAGAGTTTGGAGATAAAAATGTTAGCCTTTTGCTAATAAGATACAAAGACAATATAATTTCATGGAGGAGGGGAATATTTTTAATCTTACCTTGAAGGGTAAGATTTTAATAAGAAAGCTGCCATTGTCCCTATCCAGAAGTTACTTCCACCCTCTCATCTTATTCTTAGTGGATTTTTTTTTTGTGGTCATGGGGCTTGAACTCTGGGCCTGGGCACTGTGCCTCAGCTCTTCAGCTCAAGGCTAGTGCTCTACTACTTGAGCCATTCCACCATTTCCGGTTTTCTGAGTGGTTATTGGAGATAAGAGTCTCACGGACTTTCCCTGCTAGGGCTGGCTTTAAACCACCATCCTCAGCCTCATGAGTAGCTAAGATTACAGGTATGAGCCACCGACTCCCAGCTTTTGAGTCCCAGATATGTAATTTGGGGGCCAACAAAGAATATCAATGGTCTTCAGAGTGCCAAAACAGTTGACTTATGGTATTTCCCCACCTTGTAAAAAGAACTAATAATTTTTCATTTTGCAATGTTAGATATAAACATCTGTTACCTTAAAAACCTAAATTTGGTAACTCTTGAAATCCTAGATTTCTAAAATTGTGTGTGTGTGTGTGTGTGTGTGTGTGTGTGTGTGTGTGGTGTGTGTGTGTGGTGTGTGTGTGTGTGGTGTGTGTGTGTGTGTGTGTGTGTGTGTGTGTGTGTGTATGTTTGCTTGTTTGTTTTGCTGCTACCAGGGCCTGAACTCATAGAGTTCCATACTTGGCGTGCTTGCTTGCTTGTGGCTGGCATTATACCATTCGCTTCACTTTTTGCTGGCTAATTGGAGATAGAGACACAGGGATTTTTCTCCCTGGCTGGCTTTCAGTTATAATCTTTTGTATCTCAGCCTTTTGATTAGCTAAGAATACAGATGTGAGGCACCAGCCCCCAGCTAACTGAGAAGCAATGACAAAGAACAAGAAATCTTATCAACTCTGCGTTCAGTGTGTTCCAGTGGTTTTTGTTGCCAGCACATATGTAGTAGCCTGTTTACTGTAATGCATATTTTCATACTGAGTTATAGAGCTTCCCTACTCAGGGCCATCATGGCTGAAGCATCTCTTTTTAAATGGCTCAAAATATCTAGGAAAGCTCAGCCTCTTCTGCTTCTGGACTATCACAAAAAATAGGTTCTTTTTACATGTTTGTATTAGTATAACATCGTTCTTCAGACCTTTAACTGAGTGCTTTATCTTTTCTTTTTTGTCGGTTGTGGGGCCTGAACTCTGGGCTTGGGCACTGTCCCTCAGCTCTTCCGCTCAAGGCTAGTGCTCTACCACTTGAGGCACAGCGCCACTTCCGTTTTTTTTTCTGTTTATGTGGTACTGAGGAATCAAACCCAGGGCCTCATGCATGCAAGGCAAGCACTGTACCACTGAGACACCTTCCCAGCCTGAGTGCTTTATCTTTGAAAATTCTCAAGTATATGTTTTAAACTACTTTAGTATTGCTTAATAATTAAGGGAAGCACATTATACATTATTGTCACATAATTAGTTTACTGATAGGAATGAGAAAATATTTTAAAGTGATTTTTGTTGTTCTCTTGGCAGTCCAAGGGATTTTAGCTCAAACATTTTATTGTCATTTTTGGAACTTCTGCTAACTTCCTGCTAATTTTTTTCTGGTTGTGGGGCTTAAACTCAGGGCCTGGGCACTGCTCAAGGCTAGCGCTTTACCACTTTGAGCCATAACGCCACTTCCCCTGCTAATGTAATGGGCATTCCAACTCACTCTTACAATACCTCCTAAAGATCTTGTATTTTTATAACTTAATATAACCTTCCTGTTCATTTTCCTCACTGTTAACATATTTAACTTTTGCCCCCAAAAGCATTAACAGAATAGGATATTTTCATGTAATAATAAAGTATTTAACATTTTACTCCATATAATTGAAACCAATCTAGTTAATGGAGTTAATCCCTGGGATGTGCTAAAATTTCAGTACCCATTCCTCTAGAATCCATGCACTGGCTTTACTATTTATGTATATGCACAGTAAGGAATAAAGAAGGAAAGGCTTCCAAAAAACTTCCTTGCTCCATTTGGCTGACTCATATGTGTTCCTGAAAGGGCTAAGAAGTTTGGTGGGCTTGAAAGCTTGCAATAAGCAAAGCTGGAGAAAAAAACAAACTCTATTTGTGCCTGAAATGTTTATGTACAATATTAAGCACTGCCTTCAATCTAGGAAAAAAGAGAAAAATATTTCTAAATGAATTAATATGTGAGACTTGTATATAAGTCTTGGCCTATTCCAGTCATTGGATTTATAACTGTGAAAATTAACTTGTCTCAGTTTTATCATCAACAAATCGGTGTGGTGTATGACATTACTACCTACCTCAATGAATTGTTTAAAGAAAGAAGAGAATCCTGGTAAAATGTGCTTGAAACTATCACTAAAATGAGTTGTCATTTTTACCAGGCTAGACAAATCTTAAACCGTAGACATTTCTTGTTTGAAATGTTGGTTCTCATGGTTTACCTTACATGAAAACATAAGATATTCTCTATAGTCAGTGTTTTAAATGGTCTTTTCTGATAGAACATAGTCCAGAAGTATAGCAAGCCACTATATGCAGCTTTTGTTTATTAGAAGCTCTGTTGTTGTGGTCCCCATTTGACTTGATTATTCCTTTAAAAGCATAACATATAAGAATTCTTAAATATGTCCTCTTATGGACTAAGGCCATATTCTTGGTAATACCCAATCAGAACAAATAACATGAAACACAGTTTTTAAGTGTTGGGCTTGATAACAACTTTCCCACAATTGCTATTTTGGGTCCTTTCTTACTAGCCTGAGGAAATGACAAGATTGAGAAGCATGAACAGACAACTCCAGATAAATGTTGACTGTACATTGAAAGAAGTTGATCTCCTTCAATCTAGAGGTATAGACTTGATTATTTGGTAAACCATAAAGTAATAGTGTGGTTTTTAAAGCTGCTTAACTAGCAATAATTTTGGTTTTTATAGATTTAAAAGACAGTTTTTATCCATTATAAGATTAAGAGATTCCCAAATCCCATGGTCATCCATCATATTTAGGGAGTTTGAAAAGTTAATTTTACTTTGGCAGTTTCATCATTTAGTTCTTAGCATTTAGACTGTTCTATGTTGTTACTTTAAATTTATGTTTTAGTCATTTAGTGGATACATTTTATAAAGTGATAGGTTTTAAATTCCAAGACAGTAGAGTTTATATTATGTGATAGTCATCTAAAATAATAGGGATCCCAAATTAGAATTCAGTGTGCTACTTTTGGGTTATCTGTTGCATAACAATATAAGAATATAATTATAGTGTAGTTCCTTGGATTTCTTACAGAAGTATGCTACGGCAGCAGCTGTTTTAACTGATTTTCATTCATTCACACAGAATGCCATATTAGCAACGGCCTTCATTTCTTTTGGAAAATAGACTGTTTCCTAAGTTGCTGCACACTGTTGACTAGTAGATGACATTTCCATAAGAAACTTATTTTTAAGTTTCCAAGGCAGGGGCTGGGAAGGTGGCTTAGTGGTAGAGTGCTTGCCTTGCATGCATGAGGCCCTGGGTTCAATTCCTCAGCACCACATAAACAGAAAAAGCCAGAAGTGGACGCTGTGACTCAAGTGGCAGAGCATGCTAACCTTGAAAGAGCTGAAGGAGAGCGCCCAGGCCCAGAATTCAAGCCACACTGCCGACAAAACAACAACAACAAAAAAAAAAAACTCAAAAAGATTCCAAGGCAAATCACTATAAAAGTATAAGGACTTTGAATTAGATATGGATAAGATTAAGTGGGAAAAACAATGGCTTTTAGATTCTAAAGAAATGAGACACAAAATTACTGATCAATGTTCTGCAAACATACCCACCTCTGTTTTTGAAAAGTTTTAGTGAAGTAGTAGACACACCCATTTGTTTACATATTGTCCATGGCTACTTTTGTGTTTCAAGGACACAGTTGAGTACTTGGACCAGGGATTATATTACAGGCCACAAAGTCTAAAATATTTATTATATGGCCTGTGAAATAAAGTTTGATGACCTCTGCTTAGCTAATTATGGATGAATACAGTTTATGTAAGATAATGTGGACCTTCAATTATAGTCAAATATTAAAATATTGATATATTAGTTGAATATGTAGCTCAATGGCAGTGTGATTGGATTGCCTAAAGTATACAAGGCCCTGAGCTCAATCTCCAGCATGATAAGGATAAAAATACTATTATATTCATATTCTGTTACATTAAAGTTGATGTGTAGTTTAAAACATTCCGTTTTTTAAAACGACTTTCCCCCCAAATCCCTATACTTACTGTTCTTAATTATGGCCTAAGAGAGCTTCTGCATTGCCATTTTTAGGCAAGATAAAAGAGGTAGGTAAACTCCAAAGATAGGGAATTATCTGAACAATATAAACAGGCAAATTTGAATGCAACAGTTGAGCTATGCAGTCCAGGTCCCTTGGAAGTTATTTTTAGATGCCTAGTCACTGTATAGCCTACTAGTTTTAAACAGTAAAAGGAATCAGGATGCAGGATGTAAAGCTTATACAAGCTTTTGCATCAGGTTTTTTACTTGTGTGGTCTGTAAGCAAAACAAAAGACACTAGCTGAAACATTTGGTTAAGATATGTATAGCATGTCTTACAGAATCCAGAAATTAGAACATCACTTGTACCTTCATAATTGAAATAGATAAGCAGCATTTTAAAGATAAAAAATCAAATTAATTCACCAAATAGCATTGTGACTTCCATGAACTATAATAGTTTTTTAGAAAATTCTCTTAAAATAATAGAACATATCCAACTAGGATAAAGCATTTGTAATAGGACCTACAGAGGAAACCATTATTAATGTTTCATAAGCAAGGCTTTTAGAATGTACTTGGCAATGAGCTCTTTGTAAGCATTTCTTAATCTCGTAAGGAGTGCAAAGATACTTACTAAATTCCACACCTTAGAAAACCTTATATTGAGTTTTTACCTAATTTTTGTTGGGGTTCAGCTTGTAGATTACATGTAAGTCAGTGCATGGATTGAAAAACAGCTGAAGTGTTTTCTTTAATAAGGAAAAGTTTTGTTGGGGAAAACAATCAAGTTTAGAAAACGAGAGATTTGATATAGTTAAACTGTGAGTACTATATGGCATAAAGCATGGGTACAACTGTAAAGCCTATTTGGATTTATGTAGAATAAGCCTAGTACAGAAGTGAAAATGGACCCAGAATTTGCACTGTATCCAAATTAACCTTGGAAGAGTCACAGTAGGGTTAAGGAGTGATCAGTTTAAGAGGTTAAACTTTGTTGCAATTCTCAGTGATTGTATTATGTATTCAAAAATAGGCACATTGTCAAAGCCTGTAGATAACATTTAACATGAAATTTAAGATTTATTTTTCTTGAAAATTGAAATTTATGAGCTGCTGATATTTCACATTTATCTAGACTATTTGATATCTCAAAATATAATTTGATAACTAATGTATATCTTTGGCTTCTAAGATGAATTTATGATAATAAATTTATGAAAGTAAGCTGTCACTATTTTCTTATGGCTTGTTCATTAAATTAAAACAAGCAGAACTATAAGTCAGCAATTCTTTCATTTCCCTTCAAATACCCCATGTGCCTAATTCTGCTGAAGGAGACTAATTTTACTGTTAGGATTATTTCTCCTTCAGGTAAGACATTGTAGACAGATATTAGTGTGGTTAGATTTGATTTTTAAAAACCTTTTCTTACAGTGATAAAACAATTTCAGTGGGAAAAGGAGGATAGTAATAATGAAAATATTTTCTCTTCTTACATTTATCCTCTTTTTTAAAATTCAAGTAATAAGACAAAGAATCTTACTCTCTATATTTACTTTATAGGAAACTTTGACCCAAAAGCCATGAATAATTTTTATGATAACATAGAACCTGGCCCAGTTGTACCACCAAAACCATCTAAAAAAGGTGAGTATGGATCTAGCACAAACATTGGAGAAAATAAATAACCAAAATTTTGGGGATTTCATATAACTATCTGAAGAATATTGATGATATTAATATGGCCATACTGATGGTTTCCAAATTTTTATTTTTAAAAACATTAAAATAACTCATTAACAATGACAATTTAGATGGGATATATTTTTAAAAGAAATTAAAGCAGTATGTCATATAGTTTACATTATGTTTTATTCAGCATTGTACGAACTATAATTCTAAAAGATAATTCTTGCAAAAACAGTCCGAATTGTAAAGATGCTATACCAAAATAAAAAGTTAGATCTACAGATTTTCAGGCAATAGAATCCTGGTACATTTCAAAAGATGAGTCTTAACAATTATATAGAACTCCCTATTTCTTCATTAAGGGTAAAATAAATCCTTCATAACAAAGGTTTGAATGAATTATTTTCAGATACTCAGTATCAAGAAGTGATTCTATAATAAAGGCATCAAATGGTTAATTAGAATCTCAGTATCTTTAAACTTAATTTCAATTAAATTTACATGTTGAGTCATTGAATGTAGATTTTGCCCCCTTCTTATTAATAGCCTATATTGTTTTATAGTCATAATTCTAAAGACTGAATTAAAGTTACGTATTTTGTGTTTTAAAGATAGTTTAATCATGAAGACATTGAGTAGTGGAAAATGCCTTAGATTTAAAGTAGTACTTGAGAGCTGGATGTGGTATTGCTCATCTGGAATCCCAGCTACAAGGATACGGTAGAATTGAGGCCCAGTCTAGCCAAATACACAAGACACTATCCAAAAAATTACTAAAGCAAGAGAAGGTCTAGAAGCATGGCTCAAGTATAGAGCATCTGCATAGAAAGCACAGGTAATCACTCGACTATATGATGATTTTAATTTCAGAATATTTAAAATGTATTTAAATAATGTAACTTGATCTGCTTCAGAGTGCTTTACATTTTGTTTATGGAATTTAACACAGAATCAGTTTTCTAAAAATGTTACAAAAAAGTCTTAGTGATGACTGCTAAATTTGGCAACATTATGGAGTTTCATGCTCAAAGCCACTGGGTTGTATACATATTGATCACTTTAGTGTTTTGGGTTCATAAAATGTGAGCTTTTAAACTTGAGTAAGTGGGATGTACTGGTGACCACCAGTCATGGAGGAATTGTCCTTTTATGGAATTGTGTTGAGAAACTGAGAGCGGAGGACCAAGTTAATCAGAAATGGTAGACAATTTATCTGTCACAGGCCCAATACAAAAAAAAAAAAAAGACATTGTTATTACTCAGGAAATTGCAAAGTTACAGAAGTTATCTCATAGTAGTAGGAGATATAAGTAGGACTTTGAATGCTTTAAATGCTTATTTAAGATGGGAAGATCTAGCCTGGAGCCAGTGGCTCACGCCTGTAACCCTAGCTACTTTAGGAGGCTGAGATCTGAGAAGCGCAGTTCAAAGCCATCCTGGGCAGGAAAATCCATGAGATTCTTATCTCCAACTAACCACCAGAAAACCGGAAGTAGCACTGTGGCTCAAATGGTAGGGTGCTGCCTTGAGCTGAAGAGCTGAAGGACAGCGCCCAGGCCCAGAGTTCAAGCCCCACAACTGGAAAAAAAAAAGGATGGGAAGATCTAAAATTCCACTATAAGAAGCAAACAAAGAACAGCCCACCATATTGGAGTGGGATTGAATGGGATTTCAGGACAATTTTTTGCCCAGGCTGACTTCAAACCAAGGTCCTTCTGAGTAGTTGGAATTACAGATGGAAGCCACAATATATGGCTCCCAATTTCTTAAATATGAATCAGATGTTCAATATGTAGACTATATAAATAGTGCTAGCTCCCATATAAAGGGAATACTTGACTCCTATCCCCAAGGAGTTTATACTATGCATGTACACAATGTTTGTTGTGTGTGCCAATCTTGGGGCTTGAACTTGGCCTATATGTTGTCCCTGAGTTTTGTTTTTCCTTTTTATTTTATTTTTCTCAAGGCTAGTGCTCTACCACTTGATCCACAGCTCCACTTCTGGCTTTTTGGTAGTTTATTGGAGATAAACTTCTGGCTTATTGGAGATGAAAGTCTCATGGACTTTCCTTTCCAAGCTGGATTCAAATCTTTGATCCTCAGATCTCAACTTCCTGAGTAGTAGGATTACAGATGTGAGTCACTGGTGTGAAGCTCACAATTTTTCATTAAGACTGGATGCCTTGTAAAATCACATCTATTTCATAAATAATAAAACTTAGTTTTTGTCAAGCTAATTCAATTGTATGAAGTCAGACTTGTTTTATGCTAAGCATATTATTTTTGGAGGCAAGGTTTTCTGTATATCCCAGATTGACCTCAAACTAGAAAATCTACTTCCTCAGGCTCTGGTGTGCTGGGATTGCAAGTCAACCACTACGTTTAGATTTATTTTGTTTCTTAAATTAAATCACCTTTAAAAAATACATGTAATGCCAGGCGCCTGTGGCTCACGCCTGTCATCGTAGCTACTTAGGAGCCTGAGATCTGAGGATCATACTTCAAAGCCAGTCTGGGCAGGAAAGTCCGTGAGACTCTTATCTCCAATTAACCACTCAGAAAACAGGAAGTGGCACTGTGGCTCAAGTGGTAGAGCACTAGTCTTGAGCTGAAGAGCTGGGGTACAGCGCCCAGGCCCTGAGCGCAAGCCTCATGACCAACAACAACAAATAAATATATCTGATTTAATGCAGATTTATTTACAGTATCATTCACTTTGAACATCAGTAAATTGCTACTAAGACTGGTTTATTGTTGAGTAAATATCTTGGAGTTATAGATATACTCTAGAATCCACATGGAATATGGAAGTGTAGCAGAGTAATAAGGGTGTTAGATAGGGACACAGAAATGTCTTTGGATTGGACTTTGCTGTTAAGCAATACCGTGTACCTGTGTGACTCAGCAGGTCTCTCTAGGCCCTCACTTGAAACTTATATAGGAGTAAGAGCACTCACCTGATGTTGCAAGACCTGAGTTCTGCTCATATCTAATCTGTGCACTACCCAGAGGTGATCTGTTCAAACACTTGCCTGTGTATCTTACAAAGTTTTTGTCAGAGTCAGCACGTGATGCTATACAAGTTCTTCACAAATAGAGCTTTGCCTTATTCTTTTGAACCTAAAGAGTCACTTACTCTGATAAAGGAGTTAAATTTAAGTCTGTAAGCACCATGCTTCGAATTCTGGAACCGTGATTTCCCAAGGTGGGTTAAATTAGGGAATTACATATGGTCTAAGAACTGATTAGAAAATGCAAGAAAGAAAGAAAATCTTCTTTCTTTACTTCATAAAGGCAAATAATATCTAAACTGAAATATTTTATCTAATACAAAGATTTGCTTACCAATAACCTATTAGGTCATAGAAATAATATTCTATCAAGACTTTGGGATACCTGCAGTTTTTATCTATATTGCAAAGTATCTACTGGTCGGCTGCAAATTCAGGTAATTGGAATTCATGAAATGATTTAGAATATATGTTTGTTGGTAATTGTATTTTGAGTTGTTTCTGCTCTTAATTTGGTTAGATTTGTATGTGCACTGTATCTTTTTTGTGAGTTTATTTTTTTTGGTGCTGGTCCTGGAGTTTGAACTCAGGGTCTGGCCACTGTCCTTGAACTTTTTTGCTCAAGCCAAGCATTCCACCACTTGAGCCACAGATCCACTTCCAGGTTTTTGGTGGTTAATTGTAGTTAAGAGTCTCATGGACTTTCCTTCCTGGGCTGGCTTAGAACTACAATCCTCAGATCTCGGCTGCCTCGGTAGCTATGTTTACAGGTTTGAGCCTGTGATACCTGGCTGTGTAGTGTATTTTCAGCCCATTATTTTCTATTTACTGTTATTCATAGTTATTGAAGTGTAACCTCCTAAATACTGATTTTTTACATTGACATTTAATTGCTATTGTTGGATTAGTTCCCCATAACCACTAAAAAGTGGAAATCTAGTGAAGTAGGGCATTTTCCCAAGTAATCAGGAAGGATTAAAAAGGTTGTAAAAGCCATTACTCTATGTAGGTTGCAGAGCAACATGAAATGTAGTACTTGCAGTTCAGAGAACTAAGGTAACATGAACAAAAGAAAAGGTAACCACACTCATCTGTGGGTTACATCAGCGATCCTTGTGAGCATCTACAGTCTAGCCGAAGAATGACTTGATTGCACCTAATTGGCTTTGCTTCTTCTTATGCAGACTCCTCAGACCCCTGTACCATTGAGAGAAAAGCCCGAAGAATTAGTGTGACTTCCAAAGTACAGGCAGATGTCCATGACACCCAGGCAGCAGTTGCAGATGGTTTGTACTTCTGTGTCCAGAGTTTGTGTTAACCTGTGAAGAGTTACCATAATGAAAATCCCATCTTTACTTTTTGCTTGCAAAATTATGAGCCACATGTATAATTCACAGTATTCTAGTAGCTAAAGTAAAAAATATAAGAAATATAAAATTCATTATAATGTATCTTATCTAATATATATAAAATATTTCAATATGAAAAAATATATAAAATTTTTCATAAGTTTTCAAAACTGGTGTTACCTGGTATTTTCTTTTGTTTTGGTTTTTGGCTTTTTTTTGGTCCCAGTTCTGGGGCTTGAATTCAGGGCCTGGGGTGCTTAAGCTTTTTTGCTCAAGGCTAGCACTCTGCCATTTGGGCCACAGCTCCACTTCTGGCTTTTTAGTGGTTAATTGGAGATAAGAATCTCATGGACTTTCCTGCCTGAGCTATCTTTGAACCATGATCTACAAATCGCAGCCTCAGGGTAGCTAGGATAATAAGCATGAGCCACCGGAGCCCTGCTTAATACTACATTTGGTACTTTTTTTTGCCAGTCTTAGGGCTTGAACTCAGGGCCTGGGTACTGTCCCTGAGTTTCTTTTGCTCAAGGCTTGCACTGTACCACTTGATCCACAATGCCATTTCTGGCTTTTTCTGTTTATGTGGTACTGAGGAATCAAACCCAGGGCTTCATGCAGGCTAGGCAAGCACTCTATTACAAAGCCACATTCCCAGCCCTACATTTATACATTTTAAAGCACATATCAATAAGGACATATTTCAAGTGACCTATGCAGCCATATTGAAAACTTTTAGCTCTATGGTAAGAGTAGAGAGAAACTTCTCATTGATAAATCTTCTTTAGCTTTGTCCTGGCCTTCAGTTGAAATGATGTTTCTAAAAATAAGGTATATACTTGAGTTTGTGCAAGTATTTTACTTGTACTTTCTTGAATTCCCCCTAATATGCAAAGAGCCCATCCTAAGAACAAACAAGGCACAAAATCCTTTCTCTTTATCATTGTCACAGTTGTCATTTTTAAATTAAATTTTCTAAGAATTTTTCAAAATTTTAGTTACATACTTTGAGCAATTTGACTTCTGTATTCTAATTTCTATTTGTGGGGCTTTTTATGGAAACTTAGTCTATAATCTATTCCAAAACATGAAAGGAGAAACATACTTCATTTATATATAAATATGCATATTTTGAGCCCTGTAGAAAAGAAAAAGAATGGCTTAAGTTTTAAGATACGCCACAAAAAAGAAAAGATGGACTACCTGAAAATGCAATGAGAGTAGACATCTTAAAATAGGAATTCTGTATGATAAAATGAATCATGTCTGTTTTAGGTCCAAAAATAATTGTAATTAAAGTACCTTAAAAAAGTATACTTTCAGGGCTGGGAAGTTGGCTCAGTGGTAGAGTGCTTGCCTTGCATGCCTGAGGCCCTGGGTTCGATTCCTCAGCAAAAAGAAAAAAGCCAGAAGTGGCGCTGTGGCTCATGTTGTAGAGCACTAGCCTTGAGCTGAAGAGCTGAGGGACAGCGCCCAGCCCAGAGTTCAGGCCCCACAACCGGACCCCCCCCAAAAAAAGTATACTTTCACTAAGTAACTCCAGGATAATTTATTATTCCATATTAAATTATCATAGCACTAAACAGTCAAGAATCCCCAGATGTCTTGGATTAGTTAGGTTAAAAGAGGTTTTGGATTTTTTTCAGTTATTTATGCAATTTAAAAAATAATTCAGTTTGAGCCAGGTGCTAGTGGCTCATGCCTATAATCCTAGCTACTAAGGAGGCTGAGATCTGAGGAACACAGTTCAAAGCCAGCCCAGGCAGGAAAGTCCGGGAGACTCTTACCTCCAACAAACCACCAGAAAACCAGAAGTGGTGCTGTGGCTCACGTGGTAGAACACTAGCCTTGAGCTGAAGAGCTGAGGGACAGTGCCCAGGCTCAGAGTTCAAGCCCCATGACTGACAAAAAAATCAGTTTGAAAAACCTTTTCATGTTGAAGGCTACATTTAGAATTGACATAGAAAGACAGTATAACAGCTAGGAGTTTAATGCCTTAATTTTTCTTACTCTGTAATATTCATGAAATATGTCATCTAGGAAAGGATAAATTGAGTTATTAGGACTTGTATATATTTTAAGGTATATTTTGCTTTGAAAAGACAGACTACTATATAAGATCTTTTCTATAAACATTCTTTCCTTAAAGCAGAAGACTTTGTTCCATACAAGAAAAAAACTATTAAATCTACATGTTTTCAAGTCATAAAGCAAAAGATAGGTGGTGATGGCAATTGAAATTGGCATTTAAAGCAAGAGAAACAAGCATCTCTCTCATTTGTAGTTATAGGAATAAGCCAGAGAATCCAGTAATTTTCTGTCATATGGTAAAACTAGGGTCACCTACCTGATTGGAACCAAGTCTTATCATGGGGTAAAGTTCAGGGTCTAAACCTCAGTTCTCTTTACCTCTTGGGAAATGTTCACACTAGCCATTTGTCACAAAAGACAAATTGATAAGCCAGAAGTCACCTAGTTAATTTTCAGTGGAAGGTATGCTCAGCCCTAAACAGTTAACTGACAAAGGTTCCTCAGATCTCAGTTTCTTTTGTTACCTATTTGGAAAACTTGCTTACCTTAGATCTTAATCACATTTTAAGTTCATAGTGAGGGTTTCCAGGGGATTCTGTCAATCTCCTGGCCTTGCCCCACTTTTCTAGGATGAATTCCATCTGGAGAGCTTTAGCCTTGTAGTCACTGGCCCTCTTCTCAGTAGGGATTGTTCCCAAAAGGGAACGGGATTTACAAATTAACTAGCAGAGCCGCAAAAAGAATGAAGACTTCATAGGAACACAAGTTTGAAGGTGTTTTTTTTAATCCTAGAGATCAATATAAGGTTGCCAGTATTTGATATTGCCAGTTAGAGACAATTTTTCAAAAACTACTCTGTGAAGGGTATTTTTAGTGCCATCAAGGTTATATACACAGTCTAGGATTAAAGTCTTATATTGAATGAATTTTAGCTTTATGAATAACTATAGAGTCTTTATCTGTTAGAAGCTATGCTATTTATGAACCATTCGTATAAATGGCCATCATTGGATTTTGGAGCTTTAAGGTCTCATAGTAGAGGACACATTGCAAAAGATAAACTATAGAGTGGGTAATACTATAGGAAGGAGAAATCAAGGTAGGCTGAAGATTGTCAAGGAAATCCTATGGAGGAGATTAATTTAACATGCTATAAAATAGCTTTCATTCTTACAGCTGTCTAGGATAAAGCATAACTGTTCAGTATTTATGAATATTGAATTAGGAAGGCAATTTCTTCTGAACTTGTATCTATCCTCTTCTTACACCAAGAAAATCAAACTGCTTAGAACAAGGTAGATCTTGTATATTGTAAAGTTTCTGTTCATTTGTGCTATTCCAGTCAATGCCTTTGCCAATTGGTTTACCCATTTAAATAAGGTAGGAGTATTCTCCCTTGCTGGTGGTCATTTTTTCATTTCAGTTTAGATCATACTTGAGAATAAATTTAATCGATATTCCCTTCTCCTTCAATCCTTATTCCCCTCAGAGCTTCTAAGTGGCGCCAAACAAAGTCCTCGGACACAACCCCGAGATGAAGACTATGAAGGGGCTCCATGGAATTGTGACAGCTGCACCTTTCTCAACCACCCTGCACTGAATCGCTGTGAGCAGTGCGAGATGCCACGGTACACTTGAATTCAGAAGAGTCTGCACCAGGTTGAGAGTGATACTTTGAGCACCCACCAGAAGAAAAGGAAACCTTGGGAGTCTGTTCACCTGCCCAGCCTTTTCATTTCCGATTGCATGCGGGGGGAGGAGGAGGAGGAATGGCACTGGGAGTCAATGTGCTCACAAAAGGAAAAAGAGGGAGGGTTTTTTTTGTTTTCTGTTCTTGTTTTTGGCTTTCTTAACTCATTACAGAGTGAGAGAAAGAAGGGGATACTTGAAACTGGGAAAGGATTCACTCCTGAAAGAATGTACACAGGGGAGTCAAGAGCTCTTCTGTTGAATCCCAGTTGTTAAAGTTATTGCTGAGTGGCCCGTACTTTTTAAAGTGGAACTTTGTATTGTGGGATGAAATGTTACAGTTTATGCAGACAAACTGTGAATTCCAGAGCAGACTTAACATGGTCACCGCTCTTTGGAAACCAAGGCTCCCTGTGCTTCTTCCCAGCTGCTTCCTATAAAGAGAAGTACAGGAAAAAGCACCTAGAATGTGGGTATTTTATCTTATTTTTTTGGCAAAATAATGAGGGTTTTTTTGTAATTGCTGCTTTTTTCAGGGGTAATTTCAAACACACGTACATACATAAATAAGATGTTTTAAAATGTGATTTGTAGCAGTCAGGAATTGGGCTTATCAGGCACATAGGGGGAAAGTACAATCAGAGGGGGTAAGTTCCCTTGGCTTGTACAATGGTTCACTGAGCTACATCAACACTGGTAACTAAGACCTACTTATGCCGCATAAAAGGCAGATTTTTAAGTTACTGTATGCTTTTATTAGGCCCTTAGTTTTAAAAATAAACCCTTACAAACTATGATTTGATAAGTGACATTTTCATAAAACTGTGCTCGACCAATAGCACAGTGAATGTATGCCAAATACCAGTCCATTCCAAAATTAGTTTGGAAATCTTGAGCTCAGATGTGGTTCTTAAGAAATGTTTGCAGTCCATAGGGCCCTTTTGTCCCTCCTTTCAATTTTATGATGAATTCATGATGTTTACAGCACAGATAATACTTTGTGCCATAATCCTAATTTAGCTGAAAAAAGTCAACATGAGCTGTTCAGTAAAGATTTATTTGCACATGTTAATAAGCCAACGTGAGGGAAATTAGAGTTGGCCTGTATCATGTAGCACACTGCATTATTTGAGCAAGAGAATGCTATGAAATTAAGAAATCCTATGGGGCTGGGATTATAGCCTAGTGTGTACAAGGCTCTAAGGTTGATCCTAAGCACTGCAATATATATCAAGAAAATAATGAGTACAGAATACTTTGAAACAAGCAACCTTTTAACCTTAACATTACTACTTTAAGAAATCACTGGATTTGCTTAATGGTAAAGGATTATTTCTTAAAGAATTTTTGGACTGAACAAATGAATTATGTGACTCATCGGGATGGATCAATGGAAAAAATTGCTACTAGCACATTTAAGTTCTCTGCCATTGTTGAATTTCCTTCTTGGCTCAAAATGGGATTATGGAGTCCCCTCCATTTTGTTGAGTATAAATAAAGAGCAATAAATTTGATAGGTTTTCCCATTCTGTATAATTTTATGTAATATTCTAAACTTAGGAATACCAGGTTTGCCCCCTTTTCTGGCTGTGTACACACACATATATAAACATGCACTCTTTGTGCAGTCATTGTATTCTAATTTAGCAGTAAACCTTGACAGACCTGGAAAAACAAAAGCTGCACTTAATATAAGCATAATGAAACCAAAGGTATAACTCATCATCATAGCTTTCCATCAAAATCATAACTTTTTACACTGAGTATAGCTTTGAAAGCATTTTTTTCATGTGTGGAAAACTCCCCAAAATATATACACTTGTTTCCCCAAGTAAACCTGGTTAGATAATTACACTGATAAAACATCTTTCATACAACAACTGTGGAAAAACTGTGAAAATTATGGTGAGAAAGACAGATTTAAGAGCATCAGCCTGGAAATGGTATTCTTCAGAGGCTTTTATAACACTGGTTTCTGTCCATCACCAATAACAGTCTAGCGGTCCTACTATCCTGTAAGATGCGTTTGTATTGTTTCATATTGTGTTAGTGATGGTCAGCCCTATTTGGTGTCATGAGACAACTTGGGGGAGATTTTATACACACACACACACACACACACACTCACTCATACATACATGTACACTGCTCCGTATTCTTGTGAAAAGGTTTACCAGTATTCATAGTGATATGCTGAAGTGGCAGCAGTTATCTTGGCAGTTGTGAATTGAAAATGAAAGTAGCATGTCTGAAAACAGTCTGATGCTTTATTAAAACCATGTAGATGACTTAAAACTATTGCATGACAATACATCAAGGTAAATAAACTGTTATCATACAGTAGATGCATGGTTTCAAGCCCTTTGATGACATATATAGTCTACCATTGCTTTCACCTGCCAGGAAAAATGAGGAAATAGTGGATCTGCTAGGTGTGGAGGGTGGGGTATGAGAAATCAGAGATTGACTTTAAGGAAGTTTTGTACACATTACTTTTTAATTGTGCACAGGTTTCATATGCCACTATTGGCTGCATTCAGTTTGTAAAAATGAGTAAAATAATTTGACACTGATAAATTTGATATATTTAACTGTGTCCCATATGCTTTTTGCATAAGACCAGTTTGATTAAGAATTCACCCCATTTTCAAGGTGCTTTTTCAGAAGGATCTCTTGTCAGATTGGTATGCATAAGCACTTGGCATATAAGTGGTGGATATAAAATCGGGTGATTCCTGGCTACAGAGTTGCCTCTGCTCTTGGATCAGTTAGTATACTCCTGTTCTTGTAAGAGGCTTGCTTTCTTAAAAACACTAGTTTGGAGTATCTGGTATTATATACATTTTACATCATTTCACTGTTTTATAAACTGGGTTTTTAGAAAACACATTTGTCATCGTGTTAAAAGAACATTGCCCCTTAAATTTGGGACTTCTTAAAAAGTGTAAAGTGGTAATAGAGGAGCAGAAACTTATAAGCATTGTATATTGTTTTGATATTGACCTAGTTTGGGAGAAAGTAGAGGCAAGGGATTTTAAAGAAATGCATTGTAAAAATGTAGTTTTAGAGCAGATTAATGATGGTGGGGGAAAAGTGTTGCTAATTTGCTTATTTCCCAGAACAAATGGGAAGTATAAGCAGTTTAATTTTTAAGGAGCTGGTCTCAACTTTAGTACTTTTGAATTATGAATGAAATCGATGTTTCTTTAAATTTTGTCAGTTGCTTTATCACAGTTACCTAGGGTTCATATCCAACTTTTGTCCCAACTCCATATTATGTAGTCTTTTAAAAGGTAATTGTAATGTCTTTCTGACAGTATAAACAGAAAGCAAGAATATAAGGCATAGAAGAATTGTCCTTTAAAAATATCAATGATGTATCCTGGAATGTGAAGCTGACCCTTTATAGTTATAAATTGAATTATTTTAATATTGTACCACTGTTAGATCTTGAGTGAGCCCATGTTACAGTGTGTGTGTGTATCTGTAGAAAGAAGAAAATGACTATTAAAATGTTACTTTTAAAAATCTGAATTGGGCACCACTGCCTGTGTTGCACCACTACTGTATCTTTTTGAAAGAATTAACAGTATTTTCCTATTGTGAAAGTTAATTCTGATGTTTTCACATTCACTAGACTGTTTTTCTGTATTATTTGCATCCCCAAATATTTAATACACATAGATTCTGCATGGCTTGGGCATTCAGAGATTTAGAATGATGACTCAATTTTAATTTCTAAAGCCATGAAAAGTTGCTTTGAGACTGAACAATTCTGAATTCTTATTTATAAATAACAACACCCACTGTCCATGTTTCTTTCCCTACTGTAAAGGAATTGATCAGTTTCTTCATTAAAGCAGCAAAAACTTATTAAATCTTGTAAATACCATGTGTCTTTTAGATTTCTGTGTATGCTGTGAATGAAGTTATTTTGAAATGAAATTGTACAAAGGCATTTTTAAAGGCTATGCATGCATCGTACCTCCAAACAGTACATATTCAGAAAGTCAAAGATTTCTGCAAAATAAATTAATAAACTAAAGCACTACATTCTGTATCTTTTCTGTGTAGATATAATTTATAGAATCAAACTAGTTCTTGTTCAGACATTTGTATTTCTGGATTAAGCACATTTTGCTTTATTAGAACATGCAGTAATGATAGATTTGGGAGAAGTATTAAGTGCATATTACTCTGGACGATTTCGTGAAAATGTGTATAAGCAGATTTTATATAAGTGGAAAAATGTTAGGAACTTTCTTATTCCATTTAACATTATTTACAAAAGGATGAACAGTTTGCTCTTTAAAAATGTCATCAGGGCACCAATGGTTCATGCCTATAATCCTAGCTACTCAAGAGGCTGAGCTCTAAGAATAACAGTTTGAAACCTGCTGGGCCAGGAAAGTCTGTGAGATTTTGTTTTTGCTGATCCTGGGGCTTGAACACAGGACACTAGCTCTGTCCCTGATTCTCTTTGTGCTCTACCATTTGCACTATAGCACCAATTTGGTTTTTCTGAATAGTTTATTAGAGATAAAGAGTCTCAAGGGGACTTTCCTTCCCAGGCTAGCTTCAAACCATGATCCTCTGACCCTCTGATCTCAGCCTCCTGAGTAGCTAGGATGACAGGTTTGAGCCACTGGCACCTGGCTGTCCATGAGCCTTTTTAACCACCAAAAAGCTGGGAAGTGGCACTGTGGCTCAAGTGGTACAGTGCTAGCCTTGAGCAGAATGCACAGGGACGGTATCGAGGCCTTAAGTTCAAGCCCCAGGACAGGCACATAAAAAGTTTCATCTATTTATAGTTAACATTTCAAAGGCAAATACTCAGTGACGCTGATCCTCACCTTTCCTAGGGTCTAGTGAATCTTCCCAACAGAAATCACTATTAGATTACCTTCTTAGATACTTACTTGCATTTATATTATTTCAGCTACATTTTTTTTTGGTCAGTCATGTGGCTTGAACTCTGGGCCTGGACGCTGTCCCTCAGCTATTCAGCTCAAGGCTAGCACTGTACCACTTGAACCGCAGTTCCTCTTCCAACTTGTTCTGTTTATGTGGTGCTGAGGAATCGAACCCAGGGCCTCATGCATGCGAGGCAAGCACTCTACCACTGAGCCACCTTCACAGCCCCTTCAGCTACATTTTTGATACTAATAATTTCAGACATAGAGATGTACAGGATAGTTGCATATTGATACCTAGTTACTATCCAACTTCCAAAATCAATATACATAAGCATTCTTATTCCCATTCCATAATTATTTGAAATAAGCCCCAGCTATATCAATTCACTTATAAATAAAATTTAACATTTATGCCTATCATATACACATCACACTGTATAAAACTTTTAAAATAATTGAAATACTGAATATTTAAAACTTTATATATTGAAAATCCAGTATCATTTCCCCAATAAGTCTCAGGCTTTTTAAAAATAAAGCTTTCCAAATTAGGATGTAAGTAGAATATCTGAGATTTATTGTCTTAAAATTTTATATAGACATGTACAATACTCCCCCTCTCTGAAATGTCTTCACAAGGAAATAATCAACCATTGTTACCCTCCTCCCCATTTTAGAGTGAACGAAGGAAGAGTAAACAGGCTGTTCATGTGATGCAGACATGTAACCCCAACACAGGAGCTGAGACAGGAAAAGTATGAAGCCAGCCTAGGCTACATAGTAAGAACATATCCCAGAAACAATTTAATAGAAGAAATTTATGAAAGGGGAAAACTATGATGGCAGATTAAAGACACCTGCCCACACATACGCCTTTTAATTGGGTCAATAGGAAGAGTCAGGTAACCAAAGAGTGAATTGGGAATCACCAGAGAGATAGCAGGACAGCTGAAAACCAAGTCAGAAAAGTGAAAGAGAAAAAGCAACGCAGTCTCAAGTTCCATTCACAGCTCCTGGGGACAGAGTGGAAGAGACAAAATGCAAATACAAGGTTTTTCCAGATGCCTCTAGGAACTTGATCACTCCCAGCATGCCTTAAAAATCCAGTGAATGGCTTAGTTAGACTGCTCCAGTGTAGAAGGCTAGCATCAATTTTTATTAAGACTTTGTCCCTGCCCTTGTCTTGGATAGCTGTAGCAAGACACCATCTTGAGAGGGCATGTCTTTATACTGAACCATTCTGGGAACTGGAAAACAAGGAGTAATCATGGCTTGGATTTGGGGGCAATTCTAAAAGTGTCTAGATGGGTAATGGCTATCAGAAATCATGTAGGATAGAATCTGATATGATGCTGCTGAGAAGGCCAAAATTACTGAGAGCCCAAGAGTCACATAGTAATAAAGATAGCAATTATAAAGGAACTCAGTAAGGCAAAGTTTACTCCAATGGAAGGGTACACCATCAGCCAAACTAGCAGGGCTGCTCCTCTTTTGTCCCTAAAGCGGCAGATCCTGCCCCTCTGCTCAGGTTGGCAGAACTCAGGTTGATGATCTGCAGTAGGATGTGGTTTAATAGAAATAAGATGTCTTAACAGGAACAGGATGTAACTAAAATTCAATGAGCTTGTAGCAGGTGTTCTTAAAGTGTAGCAGGAATAGGACGTAATCAACAAGGGCCAAGCCACCTGGCCAAAGCAAGAACTTTACTAGATTGAAATTCTGGAAATGAAAAGCTGAGTAAAAGAGGACTCAATTAGGGGAGAGAGAGGGAGGAGGTGGGGAGGGAAGGGATGGTAGGGGAAAAACAAAAGAGGAGGTAACAATGCTCAATAGGAAATTACTCATTACCTTACTCATGTAACTGTACCCCCTCTGTACAGTATTTTTTTATTTTAATTTTATTTGTGAACATACTGTACAGAGGGGTTACAATTACATGG
>NW_012267310.1:9135358-9186228 GCF_000151885.1 Dipodomys ordii | reverse complement strand
ATTTTGATAGGTATTGCGTTGAATTTGTAGATAGCCTTGGGAAGTATTGCCATTTTCACGATGTTAATCTTTCCAATCCAGGAGCATGGGAGGTTTTGCCATTTTTTAAGTTCTGTGTTTGTACAGTATTTTTTGTTAGAAAAGTTATATATTAAATAAAAATTGAAAGCTTATCAAATAGGCTGGATCAAATTGTGGCGGGCTCAAAGATCTAATAAAACACTCAGATGAAGATATAAAAAAAGCTAAAGCAATACAAGTGTAACACAACTGTGATATCATTGAAAAATCAGTGAATCTTGGCCTCGAAGAAGAGATGAGAGCTAAAAGCATAGAAAACCAATATAATAAACAGAAAAAAGAACAAGAAAAACACATAGCCAAACTGACAAAAAGAAGGGGAAAGAAATTAATAAGCTCGGAAGTGAAAAAGTGAATATCACAAAAATACCAATAAAATCAAGTGGAACATTAGAGAATACTTAAGAACGTATCTTCTAATAAACTCAAAAATTAAATTTCTATATGTATTTGATCTACTAATATTAAACTAAAAGCATATAAGCCATTTAAGCAGATCTGTAATGAACAACAAGATTGATAGAACAAATACAAACTACACCACTTTCAGTCTAAAAATCAAAATGAATAAAAAACCAAGTGCCTGTAATCCTAGCTACTCAGCAAACTGAGATCTGAGGATCGCCTTTTGAAGCCAGCTGGGCAGAAAATTCCCCGTGAGACTCTTATCTCCAATAAACTACTCAGAAAAACCAAGTATCCAAAAACCAATGAATGGATAAGGAAAATTCAGTACATGTATACATGGTGTATTATTTAGCCATAAAGAATACAATTATAGGAAACTGGATAGAATTGGAGATGGTCATGTTGTGTAAAATAAACTCAAAGAAGCAAATATCACATGCTTATATGTGGAATCATAAAATAATGATGATAATTGGACATGAATGTTAAAAGGGGGCTATTTCGGGAGGGAGCAGAAGGAGGAGTTAAGAGGATGATAGGGAGGTAAAGAGGTTTAAAGTACATTCTGTCATCTGTTGTGTATCATCTATCAATATATCATCTATCATTTTATCTATCATCTATCTGTCTGTGGGAACTCTAGGACCTTGTGGTACCTATGATTAAGTATGCACAGAATGGCTAAAACCAATGGAAAACTGCTGGTTGTGTGAGTGATTATATTATGTCTAAGTAAAGTCTGATCTTCTACAATAATCCTGTCAAAAGACTGGAATAGAGCCCGCAGGGTACTTATCTTACTGCTTCCAGATATCCTGTAATCTACCTCTTGGAATGTACCCTTTTGATCTGTTTCAATAATTCCCTTAAGCTAGCCCCAGGACAACCTGAACCTATAAAAGTGGAGGATGGGGAAGACATCTTAGGTTTAATAATTTCTGATGATTAAACACATTTCTTTCTCCATAGTACTGTATTATTGACAGATTATTAAATAATGCTGCATGGGTATTACTTCATCTGTTGCCCTAGTATCTGCTGGACAGAACTGGTATCTATTATCTATCTGTCCTCTATCTATATAATCTATGATACACACAATGAAATCTACAAAATACAGTTTGAAAAACAGGGAGGGGAGGGAGAGCAGTTAAAGGAAACTAAAGAGATATTGAAGTTGTTCAAAAATTCACTGTCAGCTTGAGCTGAAAAGGTGAGTGAGGGACAGCACCCAGGCCCAGAGTTCAAGCCCCACGACCAACCAAAAAAAAAATTCACTGTCAGTATCTATGGAATTATGTGACTTCTAAGCCAGGTATAGTGGTACATCCTGTAGTTCCACCATTTGGGAGGCAGAAACAGGAAAACCTTGAGTTCAAGATGAGCCTGCGCTACATAGTAATTTTGAGATGAAAATATAGAGGGGGAGAGTGGGGATGAGTTGTAGATTTGAGACAAAAATGGGAAGGAGGGAGGAGAGAAACAAAGAAAAGTGAATTATAGGTTTGTGGCTGTAATAAGAAACCAGAAGAAATAAAATACACCAGACAACAGGAAATTGACCCATAGTGATACAATAACAATAACAAGTTCTCAGTCACAATAGATGACTGCATATATATGTTGTGTTATCAAAGCTATGTAAGAACATAACGGAGCAGCTCAAAAATTCCGATTACCTAGTGACATAATCATAGCATAGCATTAATGCACCACTTCTATTGTCACATTGTAACACAGTGATGTTTTTCATGCATTTGTGTGTTCCTAATATGAATGAATCTATGAGATCAGGTTTATAAAAATATAACACACACAATTATATGCAGTATTTTCTTGATAATAATCGATGGTGCTACAAGTTACTTATCATACAATATTTTATCATTATTTAAGAATGTGCTTTTGCTTAAAAATGTGCTGTGAAAATATACATCACATGTTGACTGCTTATCTTCATTACATCAAGAATCATTTAAGTTTGTATTAGTATACTCAGTGATGTTCACACAACAGAATCACTGAGTTTCTCAGAATATATTGCCATCAGTAAGAGACAAAACTATGTAAGAAATGTGGAGTGAGAGTAAACAAAAAAGTTAACATCTGAATTCTCCTAAACGTTTATGCAATTCAAGTCTGGTTTTTGTAAGGTATATTAAATACATAGGTTTCATTAGGTAGCCATTGAAGAGAATACCACGCAGTATTCAGGCAGGAAAAGAAGTTTATAAAACTGCTGCCCACACTATGCATGGTGGAGAGGCATGGCCAAAAGGGTCAATCCACCTCTGGGCCAGGACTTATCTAGGCCAGGGACAGGAAGAGGTGTGGCCAGGTGGTGGAAAGATGTGGCCACACTGGGTCCAGATGTGACCTCAGGGTCTGGGACCCTTCTATGGTCAGATGGGAGGCATGTGACCAGAGGCAGCCCAGGATGTGACCTAGCAGGAGGGGGAGGTGACTGCGTTTATGTGTGTCAGTTACCTAGGTAACAGATACTGGGTGAAAACTTAGTCAAGAGGTAGGTTGGTGTCTGCACAGGGCCTGCAAGGCCCCGGGAAGACCTTACAGTTTTGACATGCAAAAATCAACAAAATATATGTTGTGACCATTTTTTTTATTAAATCAGAAATATCACACAGAAATTAAATGTTGTTTTTCAAGCTGTGCCTTTGTGGCTCACAACTGTAATCCTAGCTATTCAGGAGGCTGAGATCTGAGGATCATAGTTCAAAGCCAGCTGGTGCAGGAAAGTCTGTGAGAGTCTTATCTCTAATAAACTACTCAAACAAGCTGGAAATGGTGCTCAAGTGGTAGAACACTAGCTTTGAGCAAAAAGAAGCTCAAGAATGGCACCCAAGCATTCAAGCCCCAGGACTGGTTAAAAAAAACACTTTATTTTTCAAATATATACCATTTACAAAATTAAAAACTTGAGAAAACTGCAATTTGTAAATCAAAACAGACAGGGAGCCTTTTCTGATGATGAGACATTATTTTTTAAAAAAAATTATGAGAAAAATTCAAATCCTCTGAAAACTTACAAAGTTCCATCAATAAATATTGATTCAATCAAAAGTGGAATACACAGAATTAAAATCAGATTTAATTCAGGCAGGCTTCCAAAAGGAGATTTTTAACAAAGGTGCTAATCTCAAAATAAAACAATGAACTCCCAGAACACAGGGCAGTAGAAGAATGCAATATCTTGCAACATTTCAGAAAGTGTGATGTCAGTTTATTTCTAGATACATTTGTCTAAACCTGGAACAGAACAAGTCACAAATAATTCAGAGCTCAAGGTGATGCCACTTATAAGACATATGTTACCAGTATAAGATATGTTTTGTGCCGGGTGCTGGTGGTGCACACCTGTAATCCTAGCTACTCAGGAGGCTGAAATCTGAGGATGGTGGTTCAAAGCCAGCCAGACAAGGAAAGGCCTTGAGATTCTTATCTCCAATTAACCACCAGAAAACCAGAAGTGGCACTGTGGATCAAAGCGCTAGAGCACTAGCCTTAAGCAAAAGAGTTCAAAGACATTACTGAGGCCACGAGTTCAAGCCCCAAGACCAAACAAAAAAGAAAAGGTACATTTTGTGCAAACTGTAACCATGAAATAAAAATGTAGAAAATAACATCTCAATATATGTTGAGAGAATACTGTGTGCCTCATCTGGTCAGGGTCATGGATCCTTACAAGTTGGAAATCTCCAGAAAAGTGTTAGATCAAGATTGGGGATTTAACTCAGTGGAAGAGCACTTGCCTGGTAGGTGCAAAGCCCTGAGTTCCGTCCTCAGCTCTGGAAAAAAAAAAAGATCAGAAGTATTACAAGTATTACAAGACCATGTTGATATGTTAATATGTGAAAAATTGTTTCTAGGATCCATCATCTTAAAAATATACACCTAAACCAGGCACCAGTGATTCTCACCTGTAATCCTAGCTACGCAGGAAGCTGAGACCTGAGGATGGCTGTTTGAAGCCAGCCTGGGAAAGAAACTCTGTGAGACTCTTATCTCCAATAAACTCCCAAAAAGCTGGAGATGGTGCAGTGGCTCAAGTAGTAGAGCACAGAGGCCCAAGGACAGTGCCCAGGCCCTGAGTTCAAGACCCAGAACTGGCAAAAAAAAAGTACACATGCACACGCACACGCACACACACACACATATTTGTTGGTAAAAAAGTTGGACTACATTTCACATATGTACAACTACCAGCCTCTGATGACCACTGTTCTGTTCTTTGTTTCTATGAGTTTACCTTTTTACAGTCTATATTTGATGTCACGTGTATCATGTTCTCTGTCTAGATTGTTTGACTTAACATAGTGAGCTCCAGTTTCATCCATGTTGTTGCAAGTCTTAGATTTTATTCTTTTTATGGATGAATAGTATTTCATTGTGCATATATACATAACTCCTTCCTTCCTTCCTTCCTTCCTTCCTTCCTTCCTTCCTTCCTTCCTTCCTTCCTTCCTTCCTTCCTTCCTTCCTTCCTTCCTTCCTTCCCTTTGTTTCTGTTGGTCTTGGAGCTTGAACTCAGGACCTAAGTGCTGTCCCTGAGCTTTTTTCACTCAAGGCTAGCACTCTACCAACTTTGAGCTACAACACCACTTCTGGTTTTCTGGTAATTAATTGGAGATAAGGGTCTCATGATCTTTCCTGCCTGAGTTTGAACTATGATCCTCAGATCTCAGCCTCCTGAGTAGCTAGGATTACAGTTGTGAGCCATCAGCTCCCTGCTATTTTTCTTAATATTGTGTTGTTTACATTTGTAATGTGTTTTGTATATTAGTCCTTTATTATATTCATGGTTTAAAAATATTTTCATCGGGCATGTTGGCTTACACCTGTAATCCTAGCTATTTGGGAAGCTGAAATCTGAGGCTTGTGGTTAAAAGTCAGCCTGGGCAGGAAAGCTTGTGAGACACTTATCTCCAGTTAACCACCAAAAAGCCAGAGGCTCAAGTGGTAGAGAGCTAGCCTTGAGCAAAAAACTCAGTGATAGTGCTCAGACCCTGAGTTCAAGCCCCAGGATCTGTGCACATGTGCATGCGCGCACACGCGTGTGCATACACACACACACACACACAAATACTGTTCCATTCTTTGGATTGTCACTCACTCTGATATTTCTTTAGCATAAACTTTGATCGATTTTCCTGTTTGTTGCCTGTCTTTTTTCCTGGTAGTTACATAATTCCATTTTATATATAAATATTTAATCCATCTTGAGTGGCATATATGATGCTAGGTAAGGATATAATCTCATTCTCTTGCTTGTGGATATCCATTTGTTAAAGGCACTGCTCTTTTTATCATTTCATGGATTTAGTACCTTTGTTGAAATGACAATGAATTGTCCACAAAACACAGACTATACTCTTGACTCTTTTCTTCCATTGGTCTGTTTTTAGGCTAGTACCAAGATTTTTTTTTTTGGGTCCGGTTGTGGGGCTTGAACTCTGGGCCTGGGCGCTGTCCCTCAGCTCTTCAGTTCAAGGCTAGCGCTCTACCACTTGACCCACAGCGCCACTTCCGGCTTTTTTCTTTTTTTGCTTATGTGGTGCTGAGGAATCGAACCCAGGGCCTCAGGCATGCAAGGCAAGCGCTCTACCACTGAGCCACCTTCCCAGCCCCAAGATTTTTTTTTATAACTATTGTTTTGTAGTAAATTTTGAAGTCAGGTTGTTGTGATCAAAATCACAACAAAATATTGCTGCACATAGGTTATTATGGCTATTACTAAGACAAAAAGAACCAAGTGTGGTGGTATAATCCTGTAGTTCCAGAACTCAGGAGTCTGAATTAGAAAGATAAGGATTGTGTGTGAGTTCAAGGTCAGTCTGGATTGCATAGCTTTCCTAAATTAATTAATTAATTAATTAATAGCTGGAGGCCTGGCTCAACCAAGAGAGTCTGCTCAGCAAGCATGAAGCTCTCATTTCAACCTCCAGTATTAACAAAAGAATAAATAAAATTAAAAAAAGAAAGCAACTTTTGGAAAAATGTGAGGGTGGAGAATCCTTATAGCTTTTTGAAAGTATGCAAATTGCTACAGCTACATGGAAACAGTATGGAATTTACTCAGAAAATTAAAAATAGTACTGCCCTGTGACCCAGTATTCCCAATACTGTTTCTGAATTGAAATTACAGTCTTTAAGATGTATCTATATTTCCATGTTCACTTCAGAATTATTCTCACTAGCACAAATGTCCACAAAGAAATTGTCATTACAATACACACACACACACATATATATATAGTGTATATAATGTATATACTATATGTTGTATATACATTATATATAGTATATATACTAAATATATACACATGCACACAGGAGAATATTGTTCAACTTTAAGATAGAAGGTAATGTTTCCTTTTGTGAAGCAATGCAGATAAACATAGAGGGCCCTGGGGATGAATAACAAAATAAGCCAAAGAAAATCAACCACTGATTTCTTATATGTGGAATCTATACTAGCCAAACGCAGGAGTTGAGGGTGTGACTTAGTGGTAGACTGCTGAGAAAATGAAGAAATTGAGAAATGATTATTTGAGTTATGTAAGATATATTCTGAAGATATACTGTGCATTATAGTTTTATAGCTAATAACACTGTGTTGTACATTTAAATTTGCTGAGAGAGTAGATCTTATGTTGTGATCTTACTCTACAAAAAGTTACAAGAAAATAAAGGAATTAGTAGGAAACCTTAGGAGTTCATAAATATGTTGATAACTTTGATTGAAATGATGGTTTCATATATACACACATATACATATATATAACTCATCAAAATTAAATATGTGTATGACTTTTCTATGCCAATCATACCTCACTGAAGTAGTTTAAAGATACTTGTAAATCTTAGTTCTGTCAATTCATCCATGTGGATGAACTCCTTTGCCAAAATATTTACACATACTTCAATTAAGTACCTTTCAAATAGTGAGTATAATGATTATTTACTTTAAAATATTAATGTGTGGGTGTATCATTAGATTTTTTGAACTGACATAGCATCTCTTAGGATAGAACAGTTTGTCCTACAGAATTGAATATATTATGATATGACTTAAGGATTGTCACATTAATTATAGGAAACTGAATGCAGAAAACTTTCAACCAAAATTTTGAAGCTAGATTAATTTATAAAGAATTCAAGACTGATCAGCTAATCATTATTCACTATGTTAAATTTCAAGCAGATGAACCTTCAACTACATTCTAACTAATGAATATTTCTCTCATATATGCAAATTTCCACCTCTTACATGATTAAGACCTACATGAAAAGAGCACACCACTATTCGTTTTCTTTAAAAAATTATTGTAACGGTGCTGTACAGAGGGGTTACAGTTACATAGGTAAGGTAATGAGTACATTTGTTTTTCAACAGTGATACCCCCTCCCTCATTTTCTCTCATTTTCCCTCCCCAGCACCTCTCCCCCCCCCAACACCAGTGTTTTGCAATGCAATATTCTTAGAGATGATTTGGCCAAAGAATTTTCTTCCTCTTCTTCAAACCTTGACCTTTAATCCCATTATTAAGATAAAATGATATCTTAGTATTATATAAGGTTTTACCATGAGGAGAAGCTTGGTGAGTGGTTCATTAGCCTATGTGTTGCTTCTGCTACTAAAATTATGTGGAAATCAAACTTATTTTTTTGTGCTGGTCCTGGAGCTTGAACTCAGGGTCTGGGTACTGTTCCCAAGATTTTGTGTTCAAGGCTAGTGCTCTACTACTTGAGCCACTGGTCCATTTTCAGCATTTTGGGTGGTCAATTGGACATAAGAGTCTTACAAGCTTTCCTGCCCAGGCTGACTTTAAATCACAAGCCTCAAAGCTCAGCCTCCCAAGTAGTTAAGATTACAGATGTCAGTCCCAGGCACCTGACCATAAGTATTTTTTTAAACTATGGGGTTAGCCTATAGTTTAATCCAATGTCTTGTACATGATTTCTGATCATTGGGTTCCCTGATATTGTTGGAATGAGTGATGGAATTTCCACTAACAGGTGGATTCTATTTTTATCATCCTTAAGCCAAAGAATATTATAAATATTTATTCTCCAGTCTTCTATGGCACATTACTATGGCATAGAACAGTTCTCATCCTGGTTTATCTGAACCAGAATAGATGGTGGAACCAATGAATTAATACTAAGGAAAAAAAAGACTCCAGCCAATAATTGTAATCTCCAGTCAGGGATTAGGACCATGGATTAGAGTAGCCTTTTTCCTTTTTAAATTTTTTTAAATTAATTGTATTTATTTGCCAGTCCTAGGGCTTAAACTCGGGCTGTGCGCTGCCCCTGAGCCTCTTTGTGTTCAAGGCTAACATTCTACCACTTAAGCCTCAGCGCCACTTCCAGCTTTTTCTGAGTTTGTTGGAGATGAGTCTCACAGACTTTCTTACCCTGGCTGGCTTCGAACCGTGATTCTCAGGTCTCAGTCTCCTGAGTAGCTAGGATTACAGGCGTGAGCCACTGGCACCTGGTTAGCCTAGCCTTTTTCTTTAAAAATATGTGAGCATTTGGATTTTGTCCTGGCACGTACTTTCTCCGCCGAAATATTTGCAATTTTGTAGGCATCAGGCAAATGTCCTGATTATTTGACTTTGTGAACTCCATGGGGAGAAGATTTCTTTCCCTCTGATGTTTTCTTTTTCTTTTTTTTTAAGTATCTGCAGTTGAAAGTGTGATGCTCATCGAAATGTATTTGGAGTACATTTGGTTTGTAGTACTCTTAAATTGTTCTCTTTCAATTATAAAAAGTTTATATCGATGTTTTTATTGTTTGAACACAGGATAAAATGAGAAGATCTCTATTTCCTTATCATATACACAGGTGTGCTTACACCCACTCCCCATATATACTGAGACATATTTTTTCCATTTTAACATAAGCAATATAGTTTATTTTCTGCTAGACAGCGATTATGACTGATATAACCACAGTACACTTGAGCAGTGGACAAGCTTTCCACTTGAAACATTACAAGTTTACCCTCTCTAACAAATGTACCACAGAGGCCAGCCTAGGCCTCCCAACTTTTATAATGTTGCTACAGGTATGTCCTTCACTTGCTGAGCAGTTTTGTTAACTTGGGCCAGAACGTTCCTTTTTTTTTTTTTTTGTGTCAGTTGTGGGGCCTGAACTCTGGGCCTGGGCGCTGTCCCTCAGCTCTTCAGCTCAAGGCTAGCGCTCTACCACTTCAGCCACAGCGCCACTTCTGGCTTTTTCTGCTTATGTGGTGCTAAGGAATGGAACCCAGGGCCTCATGCATGCAAGGCAAGCACTCTACCACTGAGCCACCTTCCCACCCCGGAACTTTTCATAGGTAAATTTATTATTATTTTTGCCAGTCCTGGGGCTTGAACTCAGGGCCTGGGCACTGTCCCTGAGCTTCTTTTGCTCAAGGCTAGCTCTCTAACCTGGGGCTTCATGCATGCTAAGCAAGCATTCTACCACTAAGCCACATTCCCAGCCTTTCATAGGGAAGTTTCAACAACATTCTTCCACCATCTAATTCCAACCTTGATGTGTACACTGCTGAGGACATTTAATTAATGACCTCCGAGATGTACATTGTGTATCTTAATGCTTTGACTTGAAACTACTACTTTCTTAGCAAGTTCAGTTGGTAATAATCCAAAATGCTTTACTGCTAGAAGACAGAGACAGTTCCATAAATTGTGGGTTATAGATCTCATTCCAGTACAACAGAAAGCACTTGACTACATTGCCACACTTCATGCAAATTTGAACAAGAATGCTGTGGGCTTTAGCTTAAAAGTTCTCCTAGGGGCTGGGAATGTGGCTTAGTGGTAGAGTGCTTCCCTAGCATGCATGAAGTCCAGGGTTCCATTCCTCAGTGCCACATAAACAGGAAAAGCTGGAAGTGGCGCTGTGGCTCAAGTGGTAGAGTGCTAGCTTTGTGCAAAAGAAGCTCAAGGACAGTGCCCAGGCCCTAAGTTTAAGCCCCAGGACCGGGGGAAAAAAGGTTCTTCTAAAGTACAAGTGGCTCAACACACATTTAATCCTCCAACTTAATAAAACATTCCTATTTCCTCAAGCTCTGATGAAGCCATCTGGATCCCAGAATGACCAGACAAATGGGCAACATTGGTTACTATTGCTTCTCCTCAAGGAACATTAACTAAAACATCCTTTTAAAGGAAAGCATCTGGACCTATTTATCACTGTTTAACAATGTGAACAGGGCTGAATGCTAACTACAAAGCAGCACAAAGATGCTGAATGGCATCAAAGGGAAATTGAAAGGAAAGGGTGATTGACTACCAATGCGTCTTCCCTCCTTTGACTTACACACCTTTGGGCATTGTGCACAGCAAAAAAAAAAAAATTAAGAATGTCTTTTTCCATACTTTAATCTTTTGAATTTTCATATTAAGTTTAGAACTCCCTATTAGATTAGATTCTACAGAAGCAAGTGAATACTGAGCCCCTCCCCCTCCCCACCCATTATCTCTGTCTCTGCTTTTGGGATGTGGATCAGGATCTGCTCCATGTGTTCCTCATCATCCTTGAGGCACAAGAGATACAACACAATGTTTCTCTTTGGCCTTTTGGTTCCAACTTCCTACTTCCCCAAAGGAGACTTAAGTTTATAGGAGACAACTTTTCTTTTACCTGTTTTCTTTGTGATAATTATAGAGACATTTTAGATTGTTACTCTCTCCTTCCCTCCTTCCTTTACTCTCCCTTCCACCCTTCCTCCCTCCCTCCTTCTTTTCCTCCCTCCCTCCCTCCCTCCCTTCCTTCCTTCCTCCCTCTTTCTCCCTCCCCTCCTCTCTCATTTTACTTGAGACAGACTATATATAGCCCAGTCTGGTCTTAAACACACTAGCTATCCTTGCTTTTATAATCCTCCTGCTTCTGCCTCTTAGGTCCTAGAGTTAAACGTGTGCACCACCACAAATTCTTTTATCTGTTATTTGTCCATTATTTCTGTATTTACCTGTTGCCAGGAAAGGTAAATACAAAATGAATTCATAAGCCAGTGCTGGTGGCTCACACCTGTAATCCTAGCTACTAAGGAGGCTGAGATCTGAGGATCACAATTCAAAGCCAGCCCTGGCAAAAAAGTCCGTGAGACTCTTATCTCCAATAAATCACTAGAAAACCAGACGTGATGATGTGGCTCAAGAGGTAGAGCACTAGCCTTGAGCTGAAGAGCTGAAGGAACAGTGCCCAGGCTCAGTGTTCAAGCCCCATGAGCGATCAAAAAAAAAAAAAAGAATTCATAGCCGGTTGCCAGAAGGCTGAGATCTCAGGATTACAGTTCAAAGCCAGCCTGGGTAGGAAAGTCTGTGAGACTCTCATCTCCAGTTAAATAACAGAAAAAGTTGAAAATGGTGCTGTGGATCAGTTGGTAGAGTGCTAGCCTTGAGCAAAAGGAGCTCAAAGACAGAGTCTAGGCCCTAAGTTCAAGTCTCAGGAGTGGCAAAAAATGCATTCATTAAACTATGTTATCAATTGCATCACACACTATCTCAAGTATATCAAGAGATTCTTTCTTCTTTGATATGTTTTTTTATTATTCACAGAGGAAAGATCACTTTTTGTTCTTATCTCTAAATAAAAGTTTTAGACATTTATCAAACACACAGAATTTTCAAAGGCTGTTACAGCTATTTGACCAGTTAACTGAGAAGCAATGGCCATGAAAAGCAGCTCTAAAATCCCCCTAGAGAGTCAGTGATTTTAAAGAAAAAGATTACTCGTGGAATGAATAAATCTGTGGTTGATAGGACAGGGATTTGCTAATTTAGGGTCACCTACTCAAGTACGATCATGTAAGCTTTCTGAATCAATAAATATTAATGATACAAGTTACTGAAGTAGAAAATAAAAAGCTGGAAGTAAACATAATCTGAAAATTTTTATCATGGCCACTTTACTGAGCGGAAATGGCTGTCATTCTAGAGGGAAAGTGTCATAGACTAGCATGTGAAATCAAAACTCACCTAGTAGGATTTCAAGGCAGAGAGCTGCATTGTTCATGAAAATATATTGTCTCACTATTTGGGGGTAACATTTCTGAATGTGCACCTCACTCACCTTTTGGCCCCAGAAATGCATATGTCATGATCAGCAGAGAATTAATGATGCTAAGAGTGGTTGAAAGTTTTAACTTTGGAAACTGACAAGCTTGGATTTGATTCTCGGGTCTGTCACTCATTTGGTCTTTTTCCTTGGGCAAAATCACTCAATCTCTCTGACCTGCCTTCAGGGGATTCAAGGAGATTGTCTGTCCTTGGGGGAGGTTCTAGTCTGAGGATTGGTTTCTTTGTGCACTATTCTGCCATCTACACCTTTCCCATTCCTGCTTACCCATCAGAGCTTGGTAGTTTCCTACCTAAGACTCTGTAGTGAACAGAATCTGACCTTTCCCTCTTTCTTTGTCTTCTTTTCTCATTACAGTTAAGTCTTTTTCCTGTTCCTAAGGGGAAAAAATGTTCTCAAAGCAGTAAAGAAAAAAACAAAGCAGGAACAAAAAACACATTATAATAGCTCAATATATTGTCTAGTCAAAGTGGAAGTAGTACTAATTAATTTAAAGGGAAGTGATGAAAATCAGTGAAATAGTATATGATAAACATACTAAATATGACCCGGTACCAGTGGCTCATGCCTGTAATCCTAGCTACTCAGGAAGCTGAGAGCTGAGGATCATGATTCCAAGCCAGCTGGGACAGGACAGTCTGTGAGATTCTTAATTCCAATTAACCAGCAAAAAGCCAGAAGTGGAGCTCAACTTGTAGAGGACTAACCTTGCGTAAAAGAGCTCAACAACATCACCCAGACCGTAAGTTTAATCCTCAGGACTGGCAAAAAACCAAACCAAAACAAAAAGAAATCATATAAAACAACTTTGCTAGAGCCAGGCACTGGTGACTCACACCTGTAATCCAAGCTACTCAGGAAGCTGAGATCTGAGGATCAAAGCTAGCTCAGGCAAAAAAAAAGTCCATGAGACTCTTACCTCCAATAAGAAATAAAAAAATGGCCAGAAGTGGTGCTGTGCCTCAAGTGGTAGAGCTCTGGCCTTGAGCATGAAGAGGCTCAGGGACAGGGCCCAGGGCCCAAGTTCAAACCCCAGGACTGGCAAAAACAAAACAAATCAAAAAACACCATGCTGGATCTATTGTAACAGATGTATAAATATTATTATTGCTTGACAATCACCTCATCTAAGTGGCATTTTATAAACAACAGGGTTAATACTTTATATTCAACCTCTTAGTCATAGTTCCTTAAAGTTGAACTTCTGGCTCTTCCTTTGCAAGTACATGCAATATTTTACAGGCATTGTCAATCCCATGTGTCTTGCAAGAAATTCCACATATGTCCTTGGCATGTTGTTATAACTTGCAATCTAAGGGTTAAAGGCTTGGTCCACAGCATTGCAGTATTCAGTAAGATGAAGGTGGGGCCCATTGAGAGGTCTTTGAATCCTTGCAGCATGCCCTTGAAGGGGACTGTGGGATCTCATCCCCACCCCCAGTCTTCCTTCCTAGCCATGAATTCATGAATTAAGTGGTTCTGCTCTATGATGAACTCCCATAATGATATGCTATTTTGCCAAAGGCCCCAAAGCAATATGGCCTACTGTTTATAAACTGAAACTTCCCAAACCTTGAAACCCATTTCTCTCTATAAGTTAATTTATCTCCAGTATTTGCAATAGTGATGAAAAACTGACCAACACATACATATATGTAGCATTGTGCTAATTTAAGACCTTGCAACAGAGACTTGTATTCCTGATGGCAACAATTTCCCTTCATATTGGCTAATGGTCTTTGTTTCACAGGGTTCTTTCTCTTTCTATCTTCTTTTTTAGATTAAAAAGAAATTTTCATTTTCGCTCACTCCTGCACAAATCAAAGAGACAGAAAACATGGGTGTTTTTGTTGCTTTTTTTTTTGCCAGCCTTGGGTCTTGAACTCAGGTCCTGAGCCCTGTCCCTGAGTTTCCTTTTGTTCAAAACTAGTTTTCTACCATTTGAGCCACATAGCCACTTTGGTTTTTCTGTTTATGTGGTGCTGAGAATTGAACCCAGGGCTTTGTGCATGCTAGGCAAGCACTCTACTGCTAAGCCACATTCTCAGACCCAGAAAACATGTTTTTAAGCTTAGCATAATAAATACAAAGTGGATGTAATATACATATATATTTATAATATTCTCATATATATTTCAATATATGCACACATTTATATTTCTATCAGAATATACATGTATGTATATATTCTTATAAACTGAATATTGGTAATAAACTCCCATAAACATTCATGAAACAGTTGTAAAATTTGACCATGCACTTATACATTCATTTCATTCAATAAAATTTAAATCTAACCAAAGTAAAGAGACTACAAATACGAGAGATTATCTGTTCATAAGCAAAGAACTAAGATAGGTCACAAGACTGCTACTATCAATGTTTCCAATATTCTTCATTTTTTATTTTCCAGATCAGAATAGGATTGTGCTTGAGTCTATACTTCATCTTTACAGAACTGACCAATTGCTGATGTGACTTGACTTGACCAATAAAACATAAGCAAAAGTATTTAAAGGAGTACTGCAAAGACTGGCAATATTCCTATGGGTTTGTGGAGCACTGGCCCCCGCAACTGTAATGAATACATACATGATCATGAAGTTTGTATTCATCCATCATTAATCAACTGACACAAGGACTTAAATTTTAAAAAGTGAAAATTAAAACTACAGACTACCTACAAAACTATAACAAAACCACTATCAGTCAGAATCTATGAAAATACCTTGGTCCTCTTTATGTTTCTTGTATAATCTATCTGGATATTGACACTTTGAAACAGGCATATGGACCAGAAGGATCTGAAGGGAAAAGAGAAAAAAAAACCACTGTAATTCTTCACTTTTCTACTTATTCAATAATGCTAATTGATATTTATTGAGCAGTTGCTCTGTAATCACCCTGTTATAATTAATTTGTATTTAGCCCTCACAACCTGAAGAGTAAGGATTACTATTGTCTTTATTTTCTTGATGAAGGAATGATGCAAACAAGTTAAACAAGTACATCAAGGCCTCAAAGAAATTATTATGTGTTAAATCCAGTGAGACCATCCAAGATTTTAATTACTCCCTTCATTGTTTCCCTGTGGTGTTTAAAATGTGTTTTCTTTTCTTCAGGATTCTTGCAAGTTGTGACTTGATTTCAATTTTGTGCTGTTGTTAATGGTGTTACAATTCTGTTTTTTTTTCTTTTGGCGGTCTTGGGGCTTGAACTCTGGGCCTGGGCGCTGTTCCTCAGCTCTTCAGCTCAAGGCTAGCACTCTACCACTTGAGCCACAGCACCACTTCCCATTTTCTGGTGGTTAATTGGAGATAAGAGTCTCATGGACTTTCTTGCCTGGGCTGACTTTGAAGCACATTCCTCAGATCTCTGCCTCTTGAGTAGCTAGGATTACAGGCTTGAGCCACTGGCTCCCGGCATGGTGTTACAATTCTTTATGAAGCATTTTCTTAAAAGGTCAAATAATGCAGGAGTATATACAGTACAAGTGAAGAGTATGTTTTCCCTTAATTCACTAGGACAGCACTATCAATAGTGGTACAGACGTGTGTAAAGTTCCATTGCATTCTTTAGTTATACCACCGTGGCCATATTAGGAGAAAATTAGCATTATGGAGTTTATAATAGGCTGAGCATTATATGAAGGAACTATATCCAAGATTGTGCTCTGAGTTCTTTTCTTATCATTTTCAAGGAGCTTTCCTCATTTTGCCTCAGCCTTTAAATAGAAAGAGGAAACAGAAAAGTGACTCCTGGGGCAACTTCTAGGAGATTGAATGGCTAGGAGGCCTTGTTTCAAGCCCGACTCCAGTGATAGATCACCACACACATGATGGAAAATCACTATCGAAGCTACCAAGAAGTTCATCATTCATAAAGTAACATTCTAAAATGCCGTCCTCAAGCCGCCAAAGTAGTTTCTCTTTCAGCTTAAAATACTTTCCCTCCCTCTTTCCTTTCTTCCTTCCTTCCTTCCACACATACACATATAGTACTTAACCCCTAGGTTCTGGAAAAAATTCCATGTCTCCTTCTCCTTCTCCTCTCCTTCTCCTTCTCCTTCTCCTATTCCTTCTCCTTCTTCTTTGCATAGACGCATGCATGGGTTTACTATTAGAGAATCTAGTTAGCAAGCAGGTATTCCTCATTTTTTAACTCTGTGAGAATTGCAAGCATGTAGACAATAGTAATACAACAATATAGTAATAATAATATAAAATGATATAACTGTCCAGGCGCCGGTGGCTCACACTGGTAATCCTAGCTATTCAGGAGGCTGAGATCTGAGGATTGAGGTTCAAAGCCAGCCCAGGCAAGAAAGTCCATGAGACTCTTATCTTTTTTTTTTTTTTGTCGGTTGGGGGGCTTGAACTCTGGGCCTGGGCGCTGTCCCTCAGCTCTTCAACTCAAGGCTAGTGCTCTACCACTTGAGCTACAGCGCCACTTCCGGTTTTCTGGTGGTTTATTGGAGATAGGAGTCTCACGGTCTCTCCTGCCCTGGCTGGCTTTGAACCGCGCTCCTCAGATCTCAGCCTCCTGAGTAGCTAGGATTACAGGTGTGAGCCACCAGTGCCCGGTGAGACTCTTATCTTTATCTCCAATTAACCACCAGAAAACCAGAAGTGGCACTGTGGCTGAAGTGGTACAATGCTCGCCATGAGCTGAAGAGCTGAGGAACAGTGCTCAGACCCAGAGTTCAAACCCCACGACCAATAAAAAAATGATATAACTCTGTTAGAGTTTGTCTGCCACATGTTGCCATCGCTTATTTGATAATGTTTCCCCTAATAAGTGCTGGTGGTTGACCATATATTTTAGACCTTCTACAAGTATTTATTGAGCACCAATTCAAAGCATACTTCCGGAAATAAGACAGGACAAGGAGAGTTGATATCCTAAACACAACTTGAATGCTAAGTTGTCATCAGTGTATGACATGGTGTTCTGCCAGGCACCTTTTTTGGGTGTGTGTATGCTGATCCTAGGGCTTGAACTCAAAACATGGTGTTGTCTCCAATATTTTTGCTGGAGCTCTACCACTTGAGCCACAGCTTTACTTCCTTGGCTCTTGTGGTGGTTAACTGGGCTGGCTTTGAACCACAATCCTCAAATCTTAGCCTCTTGAGTAGCTAAGTTTATAGGCACAAGCATCTACCCAGCTCTGCCAGGTACTTATAATTCATGTGTCAACCTTTGAGTTGTAAGATAAATACTTTATCTTCTCAAAGGATGTCAAAAATTTTCCTTTTGGTTTCATTTTTTTGCCAGTCGTGGGGCTTGAACTCAGGGCCTGGGCACTGTCCCTGAGCTTCTTTTTGCTCAAAAGTAGCACTCTACCACTTGAGCTATGGCACCGCTTCCAACTTTTCTGTGTATGTGGTACTGAGGAATCAAACCCAGGGCTTCATACATGCTAGGCAAGCACTCTACCACCAAGCCACATTCCTACCCCAAAATTCACTGTCTTCATGTCCCTTTCCCTCTAAAGGAGAGTGAGAGACAACAAACAAAGTAATTAATTTTGTTTTAGTTGCTTTTGTTTCTTATTGAAAATATCTTCTAATTTCTCTTAAGCATTTAATTTTCAGGCTTTTTCCCACTTTTTTGTGCCAGTCCTAGGTTTTAACTCAGGATGTGGGTGCTGTCCCTAAGCTTTTTTGTTCAAGGCTAGAGCTCTACCACTTGAGATACAGCTCCACTTCCAGCTTTTAGTGGTCAATTGGAGACAAGAGTCATGGACTTTCCTGTCCTGGCTGGCTTTGAACCATGATCCTCAGATCTCAGCCTACTGAGGGTATCTAGGATTACAGGAATGAGCCACCAGTGTCTGGCTTTTTTAGGCTTTATAATTAATTGCAACATGTAATTTATAGATCAAAACGTACATCAAACATGAATATGTAGCGGAACCAATTATTTTATAGAGAATACTCATTCACTTACAACTTGTCCTCCTTCTGCCATACTAGGATAGTCATCATCCTACAATCTTTATTCATGCTTTTGCCCAATCTCAGTCCTTTTGTGCACTCCTAAAATCACCTTACCTGCTCTCCTGGCTTCTACATTAAGCACTCTCTTGCATCTTCAATAATAATTACCTGCTTGTGATGCCAGATTTTAGCATCTTCAGAACCCTTTCAGATTTTGAACACAAGATTCATGCTTGTCCCAGGGTGGCCCTGGACAGAGACTGAGCAGGTAGGAGCACTTGGGCCTGCCAATTCTGCCCACTGTGGGCCTCTTCTAATGAGTAACCTTTACACCAGAACTCTCAGTTGGGATAGCAAAGATTCTTTTTCTTTCTGTGCTCAATGCTGGCTAACTTCTTCAGTTTACTAATAAAACTGGGAGATGTACTATATCTAATCTGTTGTTAGGTATCCCCTCTGCATTCTTCATTTTGGTTGCTGGATTTTTCTATTCCTAGAAGTTCTGGTTGGTTCTTTGTCTAACCTGACAGATCATTTTTCATAGCATTCTGCCTTACAGATGTTTTCAGGATTGCCTTTTATTTCTTTTTCTTTTTGCCAGTCTTGGGGCTTGAACTCAGGGCCTGGGCACTGTCTTCGCCACAGAACCACTTCTGGCTTTTTCTGTTTATGTATACTGAAGTATCGAACCCAGGGCTTCATGCATGCCAGACAAGCACTCTACCACTAAGCCATATTACCAACCCCTGACCTTTATTTCTTGAGAATTTTCAGGCACCATCTGAGAGTGTTAAATTTTCTGTGTTGTTATATCATCTGGTTCTTTTTCATGATGTCTTATTTCCCTTGTGTAGCTGACTTCATGGTAGCCATTGCCTTTGAGAGATTATTTCTGGTGATTTCCAAAGTCCTGGGATAGAGTGGCTGTGGGAATGTGATTAAGTCAGGTACTTTGTAGTACCCTGGGTCCAAATTGCCTGAGGCCAATTCAGGACTTGGAGTGAACATTTGCATAAGGGTATATGTGGCAAACTTTTTTTTTTTTTTGCCTTTCCACAGGCTTGAAACCAGGGCCTGGGCGGTGTCCCTGAACTTCTTTCACTCAAAACTAGTGCTCAACCACTTGAGCCACAGCTCCACTTCTGGCTTTTTTGGGTAATTTATTGGAAATAAGAGTCTCACAGACTGTCCTGCCCAGTCTGGCTTGAAACTGCGGTCCTCAGATCTCAGCCTCTTGAGTAGCTAGGATTACAGACATAAGCCACCAGCACCCAGCTGAGTATCTGTTTTGATCTGTCTATTTAATCTCCTGTATTTTGAATGCAGCCAGATCCTGGACTTCTGCATCTGAATCCTAAGTTTCAAGTCAATTTTTTGATGGTCCAATAGCTCTGATTATAGGCTATCATCCAAAAATTTAAAATTGCCTTGAGAGTCTACTACTGTCTTTGCAGCCCCTCAGTACTTTTATAAGGTATTATTTTGACATTTTCAATGAAAAGGTTGGCCTGAATAACCAATTTAGTGTGATAGATTGATATGGCTACTGACTCCAGGATAAGGGAAGCATGGAGTCTAGTTTCCCTTCCCTCCAATCTAGGCTGGCACTATGATTTGATTTGACTACAATAAAGCAGTACAAGTTGCATTGTGGGACTTCCCACAAGGTAAAGCAAAGGCTTTACAATTTCCACTTTTTCCCTCTTGGAACCCAGCCACCATGGAAAGATATGGGAGCTATTCAGCTGGGTAGGCCACATGTAAATAACTCAGTCAGCTGAGGCTGACTGTCTCCGCCACCTGTCAGATGTGTGAATGAGAACAACTGGGACTGTAGGCCCAGGAGTGACTCAACTGAGTCCAACAGAACTGCCTCCATTTCGACCAGAACAGGTCAGTGATCTACAGAATTGCCTCAAATAACATGGTTGTTGCTGGATGCTGGTGTCTCATGCCTGTAATCCTAGATACTTAGAAGGCTGAGATCTACAGATCATGGTTCAAAGCTAAACATGGTAGACAAGTCTATGAGACTCTTAGTTCCAAATAACCACCAAATACTGGAAGTGGAGGCATGGCATAAGTGGTAGAGTGCCAACCTTGAGCAGAGAAAGCCAAGTGAGATCACAAGGCCCTGTGCTCAAGCCCCAGTACCAGCAAAAGAACAACGTAGTTGTTTTAAGTGACTAAGTTTTGGGCTGGCTTGTTACAGAGCAATAGATAACTGATAGACATAGCTCACTATTTAGCCCAATCTGCATCTCTCCTTCATTGAAATTTTATATTCTGAGATTTAAATTTACATAAAATATCTTAATAATCAAAGTAAATTTTTACCATAGCAAACACATATTTTGTGCTAAACATTTTGATTTGATTCTTTTGATTTCATAAAAAGCTTTAAAGATAACAGCTACCATGGTCAAGTTCATTTGGATACACCAATGATTCAAGCCTGGTAAGAACATTTGCTCCTTTCTTTCTCCTGTCCTTTCCTTAAGGGGGCACTGAAATCTCTGTAAAAGAATATTTAGAAACAAAACTCATTATTCCTTAACCTAGAATCCTGGCAACAGAGGAAGAAATAGTGTAACCCTAAGGCCATTCACTTTCTTTCAAGTTTGGATAAAAACCTTTTTGATGACTTTCTACAAGGGAGCTCCAAAAATAGTTTGTGAGCAAGACAATCTTTCTGCCTACACCTTGATGGTATGTGTGTGTGTGTTGTGTGTGTGTGTATTTTCACATCTATCCATCTATTCATATACAACTAAATTCTTACTAATAGTATAATGCAAGGAGAACTGTCATTACTTCTCTTAAGCATTAGTTTGGTTTATTCAATGCCAAAAAGTAGTTTGTAATTTTTGCAACACTAGCTCACTCCAAATTTTTATTTTGTTTTAAATTAAAAAGTTCAACTTCAAATACACTTTATGCCAAGTCAATTGGCTCATGCCTATACTCCTTACTATTTAGGAAGCTAAACTCTGAGGATCATGGATTAGAATCAGCCCAGACAGACAAATCTGAGACTCTTACCTCTGATTATCTGGCAAAAAGTTGGAACTGGAGGCATGGCTCAAGTGGTAGAGCACCAATGGTGAGCAAAAAAGCTGAAAGCAAAAAGCCCTGAGCTCAAGCCCTGATACTGACATAAAAACATACTTTACTTTAAAATGTCCTAATTAGGATATTAAAATTGTTTGTTAAATAAGTTTTATGATTAAAGAAATTAAATCAGAGTGGGGCACTGGTGCCTCACACCTATAATCCTAGATACTTCGAAGGCTAAGATCTGAGGATCATGGTTTGAAGCAAGCTTGGGCAAAAAGTCCCCATGAAACTCTTATTTCCAATAAACTACTCAAAAAAGCTGGAAATAGTACTGTGGCTCAAGTAGTAGAGCACTAGTCTTGAGCACAAAGAGGCTTAGGGACAGTGCACAGGCCTTGAGTTCAAGCCCCAGGATGAGCAAACAACAACAACAAAACCACACACAAGAAATTAACTGTTTTTTGTTTGTTGGTTTGTTTGTTAATTGTCCCTATGAGTTTTTTGTGATTTTTTTTCAAGTATACCTTTCGACCTATACAATTGCATATGTAAATTTTTTTTTTTACTAAAAATCTATAATAGCTGCACACCAGTGGCTTACGCCTGTAATCCTAGCTACTCAGGACGCTGAGATATGAGGATTGTGGTTCAAAGCCAGCCTGGGCAGGAAAGTCTGTGAGACTCTTATATCCAGTTAACCACCAGAAAACCAAAAGTGGCGCTGTGGCTCAAGTGGTAGAGTGCTAGCCTTGAGCTGAAGACCTCAGGGACAGGGCCCAGGCCCAGAGGTCAAGCCCCACGATGGACCAAAACAAAAACAAAATTCTCTACAAATTACTCTCCCTTTTACAAATTAGTTAGGTTTTATTATATTTGGATATATTGGTGCTTATGGTGCTAAGAACATATGATGAAAATGCTTATGTCTTGTAGCTCTGGAGAAATATTTCTTAGCTGCTCATTGGTGTTCAATGTTGTATCATAGCCACTCAGGAGGCTGATCAAGAGGATCATGGTTCGAAGCCAGCATAGCAGAAAAGATTGTGAGAATTTATCTTAAAAATAGGTAGCAAAAGAAACTGAGTTGGAGGCATGGTTCAAGTGGTAGAATGCCAGCTAGCCAAGCAAGCAAGTAGGGCAAACTTGAGGCCCTAAATTCAAACCCAAGACTAGCAATAATAGCAAGAAAAACTTCATACTTATAGAGGTTGATTTATAAAAGGCTAATGACAAGAAGAGTTAAAAAATGATTTGTCTATTGTTGAGACCATAATAATGCTACAAGCATAAGGTGTAATTGACAAGTTTTTCTCTTCATTGGTCATATCTCTGGATTGTTATGATTTCCTATAACCAACCAGGTAAAAGGCAAGGACAATAATACAGGGTAGAGTGAAAATTGGTCTGGCTCATATTGGTACTTCAACAGGCACACAATTTGCCTTAGAATTGATTATTATATCATTTCAACAATGAACAGAGATTAGTATTGGTGTGAGTTTGGCTTTGTTGGTACAGGATTTGAATTCAGGGCTTCATACTTGCTGGACAAGCACTCTGCCATTTGAACCATGCTTCCAGCCCTGTTTTATTCTGGAGCTGCTGCTTATTATTATTTGTGCAGAACTATTGTTTGAACTTTGAGCTTCAAGTTTTCTAGGCTGGCACTCTGCCATTTAAGCCACACTTCCAACCAGGGCTTGGGCTTGAACTTGAGCTCAGGGCCTGGGCACTGTCCCTGAGCTTCCTTTGTTCAGGGCTAGCACTCTACCACTTGAGCCACAGCACCACTTTCAGCTTTTTCTATTTATGTGGTACTGAGGAATCGAACCCAGGTTTTCAGGCATTCTAGGCAAGCACTCTACCATTAAGCCATCTTCCCAGCCCTGTGGATTATTTTTGAAATAAAGTCTCAAACTGCGTTCCTTCTGCTGTTAGCCCTGAGTTGTTAGCATTACAGGTGTAAGTCATTTGCATCCGGTTTACTGTTTATTTATTTATTTAGTTAGTTAGTTTTGTGGGTCATGAGGCCTGAACTCTGGGCCTGGGCGATGTCCCTCAGCTCTTCAGCTCAAGGCTAGTACTCTACCACTTGAGCCACACCACCACTTCTAGCTTTTTCTGCTTATGTGGTACTGAGGAATTGAACCCAGGGCCTCATGCATGCAAAGCAAGCACTCTACCACTAAGCCACCTTCCCAGCCCCTGTTTATTTTTTTAAAGGTCCTCCTTTATTCCCACACTGGCCTGAATTACAATCCTCTGTATACTTCCTATCATAGATCTCATCATAGATGAGATGACAGGTGTGTATCATCACACCCAGCTATAGGCTGAGATGGAATGTCTTGAAATTTTTTTTATTGTGAAAATACCATACAGAGGGGTTACAATTGCATGGGCAAGATAATGAGTATATTTCTTATCAAGTATTATTGCCTCCTCCTTTGTTTCCCCTTCCCATCCCTTCCCATCTCCGACCCCCCTGAAATTTTTATCTATTAAACTACAATGCTGTTACTGATCTTTGCGTCCTGAGTAGCTAAAATGAAAGACATTGAACCACAGTGACTGGCATTTAAAAGTGCTTTTAAAAGCTGGGCACCGGGCTCATGCCTGTAAATCCTAGCAACTCCATAGGCTGTGATCTATGGATCACAGTTTGAAGCTAATCAGGGCAGCAAAGTCCATGAGACTATCTCTGAAAACCACCCAAAACCTGGAAGCGGAGTTGTTGCTCAAATGATAGATGACTAGTCTTGAGCACAAACGATCAGGCTCTGAATTCAAGCCCCAGCCCCAGCACAAAAAATGATTATAAAATTAAAAAGGCTGTAAGAATATATTGTGGTTGAATACGTTTAGCAATGTGTATGTGATCAACAGTTATTTTACTAATGAAATGTTAAATTATAACTTATGACGAGATCTGTAATCTTGACTTGTATTTTGAGCTTTGAAATCTAAGGCAAATCAAAGATGTAGGGAAGTGTAAGTGGACTTATGGCACTAACAAAGCCTTTAAAAAAATATGGAAGTGGAGCTGTGACTCAAAGTTGTAGCTTGTTAGCCTTGAGCAAAAAAGCTCAGGGACAGTGCCTAGGCCCGAGTTCAAGCCCCAGGACCAAAAAAAAAAAAAAATCACCAAAAAATAAACAAACAAAAAAAATCATATATTAGCTATGTGTGTGTGTGTGGGGGGGGGTTCATTGTGACATTTCCACACTTGTCTACAATGAATCCTAAGCAGCCTCACCCAAGTCTTTGTTTTTTTATGAGTCTAGCGTGAAAGCACTCTGTCTATCTGGCAAGGTCACTTATAGTGCTTTGGTTTAACTGTGATTACCAAAGCGGAAAAAAAAAAACCAAAAAACCCAAAAGACAGAGAAGCCTGATCATTGGTCAGCAGTGCCACCAAGTGGCTGATTTTGTTTCTTATGAGAAACCATTTGTGAAGGTAACCAAGGTATTCTACATGGCCTTAAACTAGCTTGGTAACAGCTTACTACGTCATACGATGGCTTGGAAAACGTAAGATAATTTTTATGTGGTACATTCTTCAATAAATTGTGGCCAGATATTTCACATATCTCATCAGAAATGGCCCAGTATCTATGTTATAATTTAACATGGCCATTAAGGTGTCTGAAACAAAACTCAATCTTTTTTTTTTAACCAAACATTTGAAATTCTTTCTATCACGAACAAATGGAAGAAACAGGTTAACACTTACTGCTTCACACTGTATCTTCACTTAAACCCTTAGTCACTCAAGCAAAGAATCTGAGCCTGAGAATGGAGGAAGGGTTTTCTTTCCATAAAGGAGAGTAATTCTTTGGTGGGGAGGCCCATGTAGTTACACAGTGCAGCTCACAGAGCTGAACAATCATTGGAGCTAAGTAGAAGACAATCCTAAGGAGCAGCAGGCTCCAGAGTCTATGAAGACCTGAGTGTGATCAGACCTGCCCTGGTGGAGCATGGCATACATGAGACTGAGAGAGAAGGAAGCCAGATGTGGTAAACAAATCCAGGGAACATCTGTCAGTGATGTTCCCTCCAGTAATGTTTATTATCCCATTATATAACCCAGTGAGGAAAATAGATCTGATCTTATTACTCTCAAGATACAGATTTAATCGAATCTTTCTTATATGAGTACTGAACAGAATATGTACTGTTTTGTGGGTTAGGTGTCTCTTTATGAGGCACACATATGCACACATATATTTAACATATGGAATTAGGGAATTCTGTCTGAAAGCAGAATATATAATTAGTGAAAGTCATGGAAGGACTCCAACAACTTAGTCATTATGTCTCTTCCTTTAAAATTGGTTGGATAGCTAATGGGAAAAAAAAAAGAAACCCAGCATAGGTAAAATTGGGCAATTGGTCTGTTTTGAAGCCTAATTTCCCCTTCAGTTAGAAGTTATTTCATTCATTAATTTTATTACCCTTCCATTTTATTTTACCCATGTCTTTCTGGGCCATTTTTTTATGTGTGCCAGTACTGGAGATTGAACTCAGGACCTCATACTCTGTGCTTTCAGCTGGCCTTCTACCACTTGAACCACAATTCCAGTTCTTTTGAGGGCCTTTAAAACATGTTCAGAAGAAAACAAATTCCATCTCATTATTTACTGCTTCCACTGACCTGTAATGGACTAGAACGTAGCACGCAACAGGCTGTGGCTAACTTAAATTCCAGTATGATAGAGAATGCTGGAAGGGGTGACACTGGTCAAGATGCATCTTACTCATGAACTGACATGCTCATTCAATACCCCTTTGTATAACTATTTAAAAATAATTAAAAACTAAACTGACTTTTGCCGGGCGCCAGTGGCTCACGCCTATAATCCTAGTTAGCTACTCAGGAGGCTGAGATCCGAGGATCACGGTTCAAGGCCAGGCCAGGCAGGAAAGTTCATGAGACTCTTATGGCCAATAAACTACTAGAAAACCAGAAGTGGTGCTGTGGCTCAAGTGGTAGAGTGCTTGCCTTGAGCTGAGGAGCTCAGGGACAGCGTTCAGGCCCAGAGTTTGAGCTAAAGAGCTCAGGGGAGGTGTCAGGCCCAGAGTTCAAGCCCAATGATCAAACAAACAAACAAACAAGAAACAACAAAAAAACCACTAAATTGACTTTAAAAAGACCAAAGATGATGTCCTAACTGCTTTTCCCCTGACCTTGGGTAAAGTTAAGACTTTCCTATCCAGAAATTTCTTCTGGCTCTAACGTGTAATTATAAATGTAGTGAGCTTACAGGTGGGAAGCTAGTACAATTTCTGGAACGTTCTATATAGAAACCAAATGGCTCTTTGTTTTTTCATCTTTTCTAACTCAATTCATAACAAGTGAATGGTTAAGGAAATAATTTCTAACATATTTATTTCTTTTATATACTGATAGTTTGTATGAGGTGATTAAAACAATTCTTTCAGAAGATCGGGCTCTCAAATTGTTAAGTATTTCAGGCTTCTGTATGATTCCACATGTCCATCGAAAGGTAAACACCATCCTAAACTTGGTATTTTCAGCGTATTCATTAGCTTATATTAGTTATACAGAAGGAGATTTATTATTTTGGTAAATGTTTATACTTCTAGCTTTCCTGTATGCCCACATACACAATACCTAATATAGTTTTGCAGTTAAAATTTTACATAAAGGATATAGATATTGAAGATATATGAAGTATCTTTTTGAAATGTGAGGAGTATCAAAATGATAATCACAAGAATTATTTTAGGACTATGAGGGATTTTCTGTATGTTTTAATCTTTATTTGCCATTTTTCTGAGTATTAGTACTATTAAAACATTAAAAAACAAATTGAACAGAAATACTTTACAAAGAGCTTCTCTAGCAGCTGAGAAAGCAGCTAAGTAGTGTGAACTGGAAAATATTTGCTGCCATTTGAATTAGATTCGTAATTAATTGAAGTAGCAGATTACAAACAGGACTATTGTTTCATCTTAGAAGCTTTGTAGAAAAGGAAGGAGATTTAGTGGGCAATTAATTAAAGGCTGAAGGTTTCAATTGACGGTAGGAAGATGAACATATGAAGCAAAATCTTTAAGAAAAAATTAAAAAAATATAGTTAAAGGGCTCCACTTAAGTTACTGGTAACTAGGATAATATCTCGTGGTTAATACTTTCAAAAAACTGCCACTTCATTTACCGAAGGTATTTTTCTTTTCTTTTTTATGGTAGTGGTATGAGATGGAGACCAGTGAGCTACATCCTTTAGTGTCAGACCATAAACCCCCTGGAAGGTAGACAGATGGGACAGCTTTGCTTCATCACAATCCTTTGTGCTTTAGTGACTAAAGTATTTTTCGTATTCCTGAGGCTAAACTCTTGAAACCTGCCAGGTGCCCGTGGCTCATGCCTATATAGTTACTTACTCAGGAGGCTGAGATCTGATGATGCAGGTTTGAAGCCAGCCCAGGCAGGAAAAGTCCATGAGACTCTTACCTTCAATTAATCGGTAAAAAGCTGGAAGTGGAGATGTGGATCACGCAGTAGAGTACTCACCCTAAGCCAGGGGACAGTACGCAGGTCCCAAGGCCAAGCCCCAGTACTAGCACAAAAGAAAATAAAAATGCCTATGTGCATCTGATCTTATAAAATAATATTTATCAAAATGAACTCCAGGAAATGGAAATAAGGTGTTTTCCTCATTGATGTTATTTCCTTTATCTTGTTGATCTGTCTTTGGGAGGATAGGGGGGCACAGAAATGGAGGAACAAAAGTGAACAATATAGTAGTGGCACTTACCAGACACTATGTTGAAAATGGACTATATAACTTGTGGGTACGGATGGGAGGGAAAAACTGGGAGGAAAGGAGTGACATTGTCCAAAAAAATGTACTTTTTACCTATGTAACTGTAACCCTTCTGTATTTCACCTTTATAATAAAAACATTTTTTTTTAAAAAAACCTCTCTACCAATAGAGCATTACCCTGAAAAGGTTTAATTTACTGACTTTTGCTTTTCATGAAGTAAATAAAACTCATTTCAGGGTTCACAAACTCACAGGTCATAAGGGACTAAACATTTATGCATATTTTTCATAAAAGCAAATTCAAAACAATAATTTTGTTTTGAACGAGCCTGTGGAGATAAATCTGGCTTTTGGCTCACTAGCTCACAGCCTTTGACATTTTAAATTAGGTGTGTGTATGGGGCGGGGGGGGGGGGGGGGGGGGGGGTTCTGGGGTTTGAACTCAGGACCTGGGTTCTGTTCTTGAGCCTCTTTGTGCTCAAGGCTAACAGTCTGTCACTTGAGCCACAGCACCACCTCCAGTTTTCTGGTGGTTTATTGGAGATAAGAGTCTCATAAAAAAAAAAAGAGTCTCATAGACTTTCCTGCCCAGGCTGGCTTGGACCTGCGAGCCTCAGATCTCAGCCTCCTGAGTAGCTAGAATTACAGGTGTGAGCCACCAGCCCCTGGCCCTAACTTACATTTATATTGACATAATTCATATGCCCATGTCAGCACTTTTTGGTATATTTAAAGTTGTGTAACTATCATGTCTAATTTCAGAAAAGTCCTGAATACCTATGCCTCTTGACAGTCATTTCCTAGTTCTCACTCCTCCAGGTTCTGGTCACCAAGAAACGATTTCTTGTTTTATGGACATTTCATAGAATCAGAATCAAACAGCATATGGCACTTTGTGCATGGCTTCTTTCACTTTGTATAATATTTTCAAAGTTAATCCATGTTGCAGCGTATCAGTACTTCATTTTTTCTTTTCCTTTTCAATTTTCTCATTTTTATAACTGCATAATACTTCCTTGAATGGATAAACAACTTAGGGTTTTCCACTCACCAATAGCTATTTGGGTGGTTTCCTCTTGCTGGCTGTAATGTTTTGCACATTGTTTTGCTTCAAAAATTTTACTGTAAAGGTGATGCACAGAGGGGTTACAGCTACGTAAGTCAGCTACTGAGAACATTTCTTTTTGAACAGTGTCACCTCTTCCCTCATTTGCTCCCAGTTTTTCCCTCCTGACTCCCCTCCCCCCACAAGTTGTATAGTTCATTTTGACATAGTGTGTAGTGAGTGTCACTGCTGAATTGGTTCACCCTTTGTCCCACTGTTTCTGTGCTTCCCCTTCCCTTTCCCAAGTCAGATAAACTTACACACAAAAGGTACAGAAATCAAAAACAGCAACCAATGGGGGAAAAAACAGAAAGAAAAAAACACAAAAAGTAAAACAAAAAAAGCTCTTGTTTCCATTCCTAGGAGTTCATAAGCAGCTATGTATAATACTGGTATGGACATTCAAGTACAAGAACTTCAGAATTGGAGTTTAAAATAATGTTAGCTCTGCAGTCGGGTGCCGGTGGCTCACGCCTGGTATCCTCCCGCTCAAAGGCAGCCACGGCAAGTACATGAGACTCTTATCCCCAATTAACCACCAGAAATTCTCTTTTTCTTTTTTTGGCGGTTGTGGGGCTTGAACTCTGGACCTGGGCACCGTCCCTCAACTCTTCAGCTCAAGACGAGCGCTCTGCCAACTGAGCCACAGTGCCACTTCCGGTTTTCTGGTGGTTAACTGGCAATAAGAGTCTCCCAGACTTCCGTGCCCAGTTAGGCTTTGAACGGCGCCCGGCTCAGTGAAATTCTTATAGCCATCTTTCCGCTGGCAGGTCAGAAGCGGCGCTGTGGCTCAAGCTGCTAGTACACTATCCTTGTAAAGCTTAGTGACAGCGCTTAGGCCCTGAGTTCAAGACCCATGAGTTACAATCGTGGGTCTTGAACTCAGGGCCTTTTATGTTTGGTTTTTTTTTGGGTCAGCCATGGAGCATTAGCCTTGATCATTAAAAAAAGGCTCAGGGACACCGCCCCGGCCTGAATTTAAGCCCCATGGCAGGTACATGCGGCACGTGCGCGCACACACACGCGGCACGTGCGCGCATGCGCACACGCGCACACTTTTAAAAACCTTCTAAGATACCATTAGAGAAGCAAATATACATTATTTATTTTACTGATTAGTTAGAAAACAAAAGATTGATATGTTAGCTGTCAAACTGAGCAAACAAGGGTGGACTAAACACCATTGACTAAATCCAGGAGGAGAGAAGCTGAAGCACAGAATGAAACCAGAAGGTAAGCCAGATGAGAATCTTCTGATAATGGCTGTTGATTGCACCAGACTTTTCTGGAAATGTTTAATCTGTTCTAACTGAATGATTATTCCAGAAGCTACTTCTTCAGCTGTTAGCTAATTCTTCAGTGTGCCTGCTCAAGTGTTAGAAGCTGACTTTCATGTTTGCTGAAACGTGTTTGGTAATTAAATTTTGATCTAAGTTCTAGTCTGTAAATGAGAAATGCAAATAAAAATAAGAGGTCAATTTATTTTAAGTAAATTTATCATTAAATATCAATGTGTACAATTCCAAACATTTATAAATCTTCCAATTTATAGAAAAATTAATGTAATTGTAAATTTATCTGAACAGTGATTTGCACAATTATTTACAATTAACTCATCTTATCTCTGTAGAAACATAACTATATTTAAAAGCATCCCTACCACAAAGTGATATTTTCACAGTACCTTTCTACATTTATGTCACTCGAGTGGCAGCTATATCAATAAATCCCAGCAAATTCAGTAATTTAGAAAGAATACAACCAGAACAGTAAAATGTAACCTACCATTAATTCCCAACAAAACAAACTTTTTTCTATTAACATATAAATATTTTGTCATTCAGCATTGATAGAAAAAAATAATTAGGAAGCAATATTTTATTTGCCTATTATATAACAAATTTGTTTTCATGTACTTTATAAATTGATGTTAAGGTGCTAGATTAGGTGAACCTATAACATATAACATATTTTGTGAAACTCTTGGTTTCACTGGAAGGCATTTCTAATAGCAAACCTCTATTACCACATATTAAAAAATACGATTTGTTAACAATAATATTTAGATTGAAAGATAATCATGGCTTTATTTCTATTTTTTTCCTACTTAGCTTTTTAACTTTTTTACATTCCCAAGTCTGTCAAAGAATCTCAAATATGGAAAAAAATCCAAAGGAAAATTTATGTTTGGACTAGTACTCATGTTTGAAAATAAATTTGACTATAGTATTCCTCAGTATTTTTCTTTTTAAAGCATACAAGCAGCTAAGACAATTTAATAAAAACCAAAAGTATAAGGAATATAGTAAAAATCATAATAAAGTACATTTGCTTTTATTGACATAGAACAGATACATAAAGTTTAAAGTTTAAATGTTAGCTTTTTAACAAAAATTTATCCTGGTTATTAATATGCACAACCGTTGCCCAAAAATGTATACAGCTGTTTTCCCCCAAATATTTATATACATAGTAGTAGTCCACTTTAGACCAGCCCTGTTATAACCTACTAAATATAATGTGCTCTTGATTTATAAATGGGCTACTCTCAGTATATAAAATATATAGTTGTGTATGTTATACATCCAAAGTAAAAAATATAAAAAGGAAAAATGGAAAAGAATAAAGAAGTGTGCTTCCCTATAAGATCTAGACAGAAAGTAATGATAATTAGTTGTGTAATTTAAAATGTCTAAAGGATCAATTTCACTTTTGGCAACTACGTTTTCAGAAAAATATCCAAGTTATGAGAATCATAAATTCTCGTGTGTGTGTGTGTGTGTGTGTGTGTGTAGCTACTGGGGCTTGAATGAAGGGCCTTTCATTCTCACTTAGCTTTTTCACCCAAGACTGGTATGTTCCCTCTTTAAGCCACACTTCCACTTCCAGCTTCTCTTTGCTGGTTACTTGGAGATAAGAGTGTCACTGATTTGGGATTTGTCTGCCCCCAATGATTTCCAACCTTGATCCTCAAATTTCAAACTCCTTGCATTGTTAGGATTACAGGTGTGAGCTCCCAGTGCCTGTGGCCTAAATTCTCATCTTAATAATTTACTGCAAGTTTCCAGCTCAACAGTTAAGATATTCGGATCTTCTAATATGTGAAAGAGACTTTAGGGATCTGTTAAAAACAAATGTAAAGCAACTCATCATTAGCAGGTTAGCAATAGTGCCTTCATCAGGCATGTGTAGTGCAGAGAATCAAATCCTGGTCCCTTAGCATCTGAACATGCTTGATGCAAGGCTCCAATGGACAGGATATGAATTCTTCCTTGATCTTACAGGGAGTGGGGTAGGACATTATTACCATGGAGGAGTCAGCCGCCAAGGTGGCTGGCCCAACTTAGTTGTCCATGTTAAAAAATACACTGAATGTTTCTGTGGCATTTGTTCTGCTGCATTTTCTTTATTTCAAGCCACAGGTCTCCTTGGAGAATCATGCAGCTAGTGGCTTAGAAATCAAATCAGAGTGTGTGAATAGTGTGATCATATCAAGAGATAGAATTGTTGCATTCTCTCATTAGGTCAAAAGCTTGCATCTTGGGAATACAGGAGGTGGCCTTATTTATGGGAGACCTAAAATGGGGGACAAAAACCATATAAGTCAATAAGACATACATGAAATTCATGAGCTCAAGCAATGAAGGTTATTCAGTAATTGATTAGCTAGAAAGTCCATGATTTTTAAATAATGCCTCATAGTTAAGATGCAATAAATCATGAGAGCAATTAAAAAATTAGCCAATAATACCACTGTTGCTAATTGTTTGCCAAGACAAACAATTCTCCCTGTTCTTGGCTCTCACCATAGATCACCAAAGAAAATGCCTAAACACAGTGACCATGCATTTTAGAAGCCTTATAATCTGGCTATTTAACATCTCTTTTAGCTTAGAGAGGTGCTACATGTCGCCATTTGCACAGAGATGGGGGACTTTCCTGGTTATCACAGTAGCAAAAAGGAAGTAACCACAGCAACAAAATCAATGAGAAACTTTCAGCTTTCCTACTTCTTAGACCATCATTAGGCAACCAGAAATATTCAGGATAATGAAAATGTAATAGACCATTTTACAAAACAGTGTGTATATATATATATATATATGTATATACACACATACATACATATATATTTATAAATTCAAATTTCAGTTCTCATGGGAATGGTGAGTCTTCTATCTAACATTCTTGAGAAACAGAAAGAAGACATCTGCTAATTCCATACAGATCGGAGTATAGAAACCCTTAGCATATTAACACTAATACCAAAATAAGGTATTGCTAGGACAGAAGTATATGATTAGAAAAGAATCTATCCTGAGTATGTCTGGACGTGAAGAATGGAGACAAAGTTAATATAATCTAGTTTTCAATCCTCATGCAAGTAACTCACAATTATTCTTTACTTAAGATAATTTAATGTTCTGCTGACATAATTTTCATTTCATATTTATATATAGCACTGAACTGATAAACCAAGTTAAATAAATGCTTGTTAGAATTCTACAAACAGATGTTCCCTCTCATTTCAATGAAGTTTAAATATTACATTTTAAATCCAAGTCAGTTATCTTATTAAATAAGTCATATTAGTTAACTCTTTCTGTAAATCATGAATACCTAAAAAACAAGTTTCACTTTCATGGAAACAAATGGAATAAGACATAAATCATTTCAATTTAAGCTAGTAATATGAAGAGAAGTTAACCTATCATCAATGGCTACTATATTTATAACAGATTATGTCATATATTTCATGATTCGAAGAGCCATTTTCAATAGAGGCTAATATGCAAATATAACAATTCTGTTTTTATTGCAATTTATTTAAGCAATAACTTAAAGATTTCATCTCACTTAAATAACTAAATCATCTCAAGTTTTACAGTGTTACAGGCTGAAACATTTTCCAGAATAAAACTATTTCAACTAGATTACAAAAATTTCAAAAAATACAGCAATTTACATATATTTGAACACCATAATTGATGTTAAAATTACACTTTCACTTTTATCGCTCACTAGGAAAGTCCTTTCATTTAAGCATTAACATTTGTCTTTTCTGTTTTTTTGCATATTACTGCAGCTGACAGAATATAACTCCAAAAGATCATCTACTAAATATAAGAAAAGTTTAAGCCAAGTCACAATGCTTCTTTCAATCTGTCCCAAAAGATAAATGGATAACTCATAGAATTACAGCTTTAACTGATTTTCCAGGTTCCTAAACAGGAAGAATGAAAAACACTGAAAACTTTCTTGGGTTACAACAATACATTAAAAGCTAACTAGTAAAAATGGTCTAATTTAAAGAGTAACTAACCTGAGATGTACCTTGCTCCGATTAACATTACCATGCTACTCACTATAAAAAAGCCCAAGGGTAGACTACAGAAGATACTAGGGTCACCTGTGGTCATCCAAGTAGGAGGGAATTCCAGTCAAGCAAACCAAAAGAGAGACACATAATTATAATATTTATGTTAAGAATCACATGATAGCAAAACAAAATCAGTTATAAAATAGCATATTCATAAAAGCTAGCAAAGAGTTATTACTTCAAATCAAAAATATAATCAATATCAAGGTTTATGAATGTTAACAATACAGAAAGCATGCCACAAATAGTCAAGAACATAATACATATAGACCAATATTAGCCTTCCACTGGCTAAAACAAAAAGAGACTATGGAGCACTTTTTGGGAGGCTGTTGTTTGGGCTCTCTAGACTTTTGTCCCCCAAAATTCACCCCAAATTCAAATTATAGGTCATTTGGTTACTAAAGAAAAATTTTATTAGCCCACTGGACATGAATTTGAAACCCTATTTAACCAAAACCATTAATTAGCTTTACTTTAAAAATACTTACTTTAAAAAATACGATTTGAGTCAGGTACCAGTGGCTCACACCTGTAATCCTAGCTACTTATGAGGCTGAGATGTGAAGATCGCAGTTCAAAGCCAGCCTGGGCAGGAAAGTCTGTGAGACTCTTATCTCCAATAAACCACCAGAAAAGCAGAAGTAGAACTATAGCTCAAGTGGTAGAGCGCTTGCCTTGAGTTGAAGAGCTCAAGGACAGTGCCCAGGCCCAGAGTTCAAGCCCCATGATTGAATATGTCTATATCTATATCTATCGATTGATCGATCAATCGATCAATCATCTGGATACGTGACCTATAGAATCTCACTGAAAGTTATCAAGCAATAGAGACCTGGGGGACAGCAAAGACAAAACAATAGAGGGGGTTATTCTTATTAAAATAAACTATATGCACGTGTGAAGTACCATGGTAAAATCCCTCAGTGCAATTAATATACACTAAAAATGAATGACAGGAGTGTAAAACAATTTCTCTTGGGGAGTGGGTATCTGTGAGAGGGGGAACAGAGTAGGTGTGGTTGAAGTACTTTATATATCTATGTATTTATATATATATATGAGTTTATGAAAATAAAACTATTAAACCTAATGAAAATGTGATTTTTGTGTGTGTGCTCCTGTTCTAGGGCTTGAACTCAGAGCCTGGGATCTGTCCACATTTTTGCTCAAGGCTAGCACTCTATCACCTGAACCACAGCTCCACTTCCAGCTTTTTTTTGGTAGTTAGAAGAGTCTCACAGCCTTTCCCTTTCCAGGCTAGATTGAACTGCCATGCTCAGATAGCAGCTTGCTGAGTAGCTAGGATTACAGGCATGAGCGACTGGCACACAACTTGAGTGATGAAGGAAATGGGGTTGATAAGGATATCATACATATGCATTGAAATGTCACTGTGAAAATTGCCTTGTACAACTAAGGTAAGCTAATAAAAATGAGCTCAGTAAGGCTTCAATGAATTGCATACTTGCTCATCATGATTAGTCACTTAAAAATTAATCATACCCAAATGCTCATATAAGAAATGTTATCTTGGGCTGGGAATGGCTCAGTGATAGAATGCTTGCCTAGCATGCATGAAGCCCTGGATTTGATTCCTCAGTACCACATAAACAGAACAAGCTGGAAGTGGCACAGTGGCTCAAGTAGGAGAGTGCTAGCCTTGAGCAAAAGAAGCTCAGGGACAGTGCTCAGGCCCTGATTTCAAGCCCCAGGACTGGCAAAAAAGAAAAGAAATGTTATTTTGGGCTAGGAATGTGGCTTAGTGATAGAGTGCTTGCCTAGCATGCATGAAGCCCTGGGTTTGAGTCCTCAGTAACACATACACAGAAAAAGCCAGAAGTGGTGCTATGGTTCCAAAGGTAGAGTGCTAGCCTTGAGCACAGAGAAGCTCAGAGACAGAGCCCAGACCCTGAGTTCAAGCTCCAGGACCAGCAAAAAAACAAAACCTGAACTATATAATTTGAGGTTAGGGATGGGAGGTGGGCAATGGGAGAGAATGATGGAAGGAGTGACGCTGATCAGGATGCACTGATCATATGAATTGTAATGCTTGTACAACGAGTTTAATAATAAACTTAAAAAGAATCCTACCATAGCCAAAAACCAAACCATTACAAAAGAGGGATGTTAGCCTGGCACCAGTGCTGATGCCTGTAATCCTATAACAAATTTACCACCAAAAGCTGAAAGTATAGCTGTAGCTCAAGTGGTAGAGCACTAGACTTAAGCAAAACAAAACATGTAGGAATAGTTCCCAAGCCCTGAGTTGAAGCCGCAGGACTGGTACAAAAAAAAAAATCAAGGTTTTCTTTTTACCCTATTTGTAGAGATAATACTTGAGAAAAGAGCAATCAATGTCCTGAATATCTGAGAGGAAGGCATCAACTATAAATTAGAATAACTACTTTTTTTTCTTGGGTCCGGTCGTGGGGCCTGAACTCTGGGCCTGGGCACTGTCCCTCAGCTCATCAGCTCAAGGCTAGTGCTCTACCACTTGAGCCACAGCGCCACTTCCAGCTTTTTTCTTTTTGCTTATGTGGTCCTGAGGAATCGAACCCAGGGCCTCAGGCATGCAAGGCAAGCGCTCTACCACTGAGTCACCTTCCCAGCCCTATTTTTGATGTCCCTATCATGACTTCTGGTTTGAAAAGATCTGAGGATTATCTACATTCAGGATCTCTTATTAGTTTATCAATTTAATGAAGCCATTTTTTCCAGTTTTATAAATACACATCACATGTAATATATATGCATAATATACATTATATATACTTTATAATTATTTGATAACTCTTTACTGCATTTAAATCAATTTTCAAAATGTTGATTTGGTGGGTTTTGAGTCATCTATTATGATTAACTTTTTAAAAACAAATCTAGACTAAGAGCTGGAAACTGGTGGCTCATCCTGGAATCCTAGCAACTCAGGAGGCTGAGATCTAAGGATAACAGTTTAAAGCCAGCCCGAGCAGAAAAGTCTGTGAGACTCTTATCTCCGATTAATCACCAGAAAACCAGAAGGAGAACTATGGCTCAGGTGGCAGAACATTAGTCTTGAGCACAAAAGCTAAGGGATAAAACTCAGGCGCTGAGTTCAAGTCTCAGAATGGGCACACAAAAAAAGTGCTTCTATACTCACTTTGGAGTTGGAAGCGAGAAAATATATCACTTGGAAACATTTATCCATTAGAACATATTTCAATGTTATTGGCCATTGTACCATTCATTGTGTTCTAAATCTTTGATTAAGCAAAAAATATTAATTTATGCCACTTATAAGGATCTTAAGGATGCTTAAACTTAAGCTAAATATCTTCTGGCCTAAATGATTGAAAAATAAAATTTCCTCCTTTTTGTGTAAAATAGTATCATAATCTTTTATTCTACTTCTGATCTACTGTGTTTGGTATATTCCTTCTCTAATTCGAAGGGAATAATCAATATGTGCACTCTCAGAGTACCTAGACCCCGACTAGGAAGTAACAAAAATACACTCTAGAATTAATAGAGCTTTTGATTTATTCAGGTCATAAATATAGCCTCCCAAAAAGGTAACATATGAAGAGCAAAGGAAAAAAAAGATTCTAATTGATTTTTTTCATTGAAAAGAAACTAGAAATAATTTTACTTTTGGAAAATTCAGTTATCAAATGAAGTGCCAGGAATCAATCAATAAGCAAAGATAATTTTGTGATAAGAGTCAAAGTATGTATATTTAATTTGCTAATTTTCATTTTATGTTTAGAACTTTAGAAACTTTGGACAAGGGATAAATATTTGCTTCTGAACAGCCTGGCTAAGTATAAATGCCAGTTTATCTAACCATTTCATATACTAGGAAAAATGGCAATAATAACCAATAAAAAACATTTTACCACTTTCTGGAGATTGAGTTGTAACCCAACCGATTGACTTCATCACAGCTTTCTTCCATGTAGAGTAACGAATTTCACTTTCTAGAATTAGAAGTTAGAAAAAATAGATGAGGAGGTTGGCCAAGATGTTCTAAGTATCATACTTATCATTACTCAGCAGTTTTTTTGTCATCGTGGGACTTGAACTCAGGGCGTGGGTGCTATCCCTGAGCTCTTTGTACATATGAGCAATTTGTGCTCAAGGTTAGCACTCTACCACTTGGAGCCACAGTGCCACTTCCAGTTTTCTGGTGGTTAATTGAAGGTTAAGAGTCTCACAGACTTTCTTGCCTGGGCTGGCTTTGACTTGCAATTCTTAGATCTCAGCCTCCTGAGTAGGTAGGCATGAGCCACCAGCCATCTCAGGCCCAATACTGTGCTCTTAATGATAGCACTTTACTGAAACTCAGGTCTGGAAGCACATGGCTGCTGGTGACTAGCAGGGCCTGGTAGGGATGCTTGCTTGAAAGTTGGAGGGAGGTGTGAGACCAAGTTCAGCATGGGACTGTCTGTTCAGCATGGAACTGGTAAAGAGAGATTGAGACAGACTACTTCCTATGAGACAGGGCAAATCACAAGCAAGTGCTGATGAGCTCAAAAGGGATTCCCATTTGATTTGCTTGGTCTGATTTTGAAAGGGAGTCAGGAGATTTGACACGAGGAAAGGGCATGCTATTCTGTAGAAAAACTATAAAGTGAATTAATCTTGGTATCTACTCAAAAGGTTTAGCAAATACTGACTTCTCACAAGGTTAAAACTGCATTTCTGTGAGGCATCTCTTATTCTTTAAAGTAGGATTTCTTTAGGTGTAAGAAATTTCAGTAGGGCACTGGTGGCTCATGTCTGTAATCCTAGCTACTTAGGAAGCTGAGATCTGAGGATCATGGCTCAAAGCCAAGGAAAAGTCCATGAGTCAAGGAAAGTCCATGAGACTCTGCTGATCAGATAACCAGAAGTAGAGGTGTGGTTCAAGTGGTAGAGGACCAGCCTTGAACAAAAAAGCTAAGAATCAGCACCCAGACCCTTAGTTCAAGCCTCAGCACTAGCACACAATGGAAAAGAAAAAATTCAGCATGAAGACTAACCAAAAAAAAGCAGTGATAAAGTTATTCCTCTATGGATATTGAACCAGACACAGGGCTACCCTTTTCTCTTATTTCTCCATAGGTTCATGGATCATTCAACTCAAGAAGTTTTCAACATCCCATTTCTAGCTCTCCCTCCCTCTTCCCACAATACTTCACACAAATCGCAGGATGTTGCTACCTTCTATAGTGAACTTTTATGATTTTGTCTACTTCTCCTAATATATTTGAGTCTCCAGAAGGGCAAGGATTTCGTCTTATGCATGCCTGTAACCCTGTGTCAGTTACAATCTCTGGCCTATAATTAGCTCTAAACAAATTATTAGCTGAAAGAATGAAATCTATCTAGGTACCTATTGGTGTGGTGAAAGAGTGGGAAGGGACTGGTGAAAAAAATCATGACAGCCAACATTAATTGACCATCTTCAGTTGACGACCTTCAGCCATGGCAAAGATAGTTCTCCTCAGTAAACATGTTTAAAAAAATCCAAGGAAGTAGCACTGTGGTTCAAGTGGTAGAGTTCTAGCCGTAAGCAAAAAAGCTCAGGGGCAGTACCCAGGCCCTGATTTCAAGCCCCATGACTGACTGACAAAAAAATCCAAAACCTTTACACTACATGTCCTTGCTTTAAAAACTGGCTAAAGAGCCTACTCTGAACATGACTTGTCCATTACAAAATTGGTTTGTGAAACTGGAGGCATGCTTATGAGTGCCAGCTATGAAAAAGCCAAGTGAGAGCAAGAGGCCATGAGTGAAAGCCCTAGTGCTGGTACAAAACAAAACAAGCTGGGCACAGGCGGCTCTTGCCTAGAATCCTAGCGACTCAAGAGGCAGAAATCTGAAGACTGTGAAGGAAAGTTTGTGAGACTCTTATTTCCAATGAACCACCAAAAAGCTGGAAGGAGAGCTATGGCTCAAGTGGTAGAGCGTTAGCCTTGAACAAAAAAAGCTCAAGGACAGTGCCCAGGCCCTGAGTTCAAACCCTAGAATGAGCACACACAAAAAACTTGGTTTGCCTCATGGAAGTAGTAAATTTGTTTTAATTTTATCCAGTATTGTCAAAATATAAAAATGTATTATGCCTATATGGAAATGTCACAATGAAAACATCCCCTTACAACTAATTTATGCTAAAACAGTCTTAAAATACATAGATAAGATAAATATAATAAGTCAGAGACTATGTCAGATTTTGAAACACAAATCTATATCATGATATATGGGATGCTGTTGACTCTAATTATTAGTAGTATAATGTATTTGCGCACATGTATGAAAAAGACCAAATGACTTTAGGAAACAATGGCCTAGTCTTCTAGGAAATAAAACAAAAACTGCGTTTGAAAACTTACATTTTCCAATAGCTCAAAATCTTCTGATGCTTTTATGCCTAGGTGTCTAAAAAATTAGGAAGCCAAATTCAATGGCTCAGGCCTGTAATCCTATCTTTATAGAAAGCTGAGATTTGGAGCTCTTGAAGCCAGCCAGGGCAGGAAAGTCAGTGAGATCCAAAGCTGGAAGTGGAGTCCCCTCTCAAAACAACAACAACAACAATAACAACAAAACCCAGTAGTCTAACAAGGTATAGTTGGCAATGTTGCAGGATAACTCTCTTAAGCAGTATAGAAGTGAATGGTTTAAACAGGTCATTTCATATTATTTATTTACTTATTCATTTGTTGGTCGAGGGGCCTGAACTCTGGGCCTGGGCGCTGTCCCTCAGCTCTTCAGCTCAAGGCTAGCACTCTACTACTTGAGCCACAGCACCACTTCCGGCTTTTTTCTTTTTTGCTCATGTGGTGCTGAGGAATTGAACCCAGGGCCTCAGCCATGCAAGGCAAGTACTCTAGCACTGAGCCACCTTCCCAGCCTAATTTCAGATTTTTAAAAACAAGGAAGTATTTATTTCTCTCACTGACACTTAGTATAACCCAGTGTTTTAGCAGCCAAATCTGAAATGGTCGCATTTGCTCTTTTATGTTGGGCTTAAAAGCAGAAAGGCAAAAACTCCCTTATACTGTCATTTTCACAGAATTCTATTAAAAGTTGCAATGTACCCTCTTCATTGATCTGTGGTTCAAACCGCTCCATTGTGACGGCTGACAAATCCTCAGGTTCGAGACTCCAAACACCAACTCCTTCTGCAGCGCCTGCTGCCATAGCAGCTCCCAGGGCAGTTGTTTCAGGCATAGAGGGTTTCACTGAGGGGAGAAGGCTATGTCAACAATTCTGTGACTGCATATACCTCAAGAATGACTTCTTCTGAAAGAAACATTTCCAGAGTTCAAAGGAACGAAAGGCTTACTAACCTACTGGAATATACAGAATATCTGCCTGAAGCTGCATAAGAATTTTGTTGCTGGTCATGCCTCCGTCTACCTGCAGATGGCTCAATGGAATTCCACAGTCACGATTCATGGCATCCAAAATCTTAAATAAACCAGTGCAATTAGCATCATGAAAGTTCATCTCTGAAAAATGGCAATGTTTTATATAAAATCACTAATGTTTCCCCAACATGCACAGTTAAATTGATCTGATCATATCTACCCTTTTCTGGCATTATATCACTAAACTCTCCCTGAGTTTCAGTAAGCCAAACAATTCCATCTTGCTTTCCTCCCTTGATGCCTGTCTGTTGTGTTTCCTTTGCCCTACTATGTGCCACTCACCCTCTTCCTAACCATTCAACGCCCAGTGCCTGGCAGATAATAGGGGCTAGAAAGGGGGGAAGGATATTTGTATATTTAGATGAGCATTTATATAGGCATCATGTTTTAAGTAAGTTCACTGTCAGCATTTAACAAAATTTCAAGCATTAAATATATAATGTAGGGGTAGTAAAGGTTAATTGAGTGTAAATAAACTGTCTTATAGTCATTACCTCTCGGGTTTGGAAACAAACAGCTTCCAAGGCAGCAAAAGCAATGTGACATTTATTGGTGAACTGGGTGAGTCCACAGATTATCCTAAAATTACATACAAGCATTTTCAGATTAGAGTGGTATAAATATCTGGAATATGGAAATGGTTAATCTAACAGACAGAAAAGTATAGATGATTCAGAAAATCCCATCCTAATTGTCCACAATCCTGCATTCACCTAAGTTCACAATCCATTTGAACAGATGACAGTAATAAAAAACCAACTTGGAATTCATTTGCATGGTACAGACAAAGGATAGCAATATGGCCATAAATATGCTAGAGGTCACTCTCTGCTGATTTATAACTTCTTAGAATGTACAGTTTCTAAAACTACTGTCTTTAAACACAAAAGGTTTTCTTAGCACTTTAAAATCATTTGAAAATAGATAAGAAGCTACTAACCAATTAGCAACTGATTACTTCAGGAAATCCATAGATTTCTAAAAGTATACCATACTGTTAACACTACTTCTTTCATTGTTCTTTTTAAAGTTTATTTATTTATTTATTTACTTATTTAGCCAATCCTGAGGCTTGAACTTTGGTCCTGGGCGCTGTCCCTGAGCTCCATTTGCTCAAGGCTAGCACTCTACTACTTGAGCCACATTGCCACTTCCAGTTTTTTCTGTGACTAAACTGGGGATAAGAATCTCACAGACTTTCTTGGTCAGGCTGGCTTTGAACCTCAATCCTCAGATCTCAGCTTCCTGAATAGGTAGGATTACAGGTATGAGCCACTGCTGTCTGGCTCCTTGGCTCTTTTTTTTTGATCAAGGCTAGGACTCTACCACTTGAGCCATATCTTCACTTTCAGCTTTTTTTTTTTTTTTAATTTTTTTTGGTCCAGTCGTGGGGCCTGAACTCTGGGCCTGGGCGCTGTCCCTCAGCTCTTCAGCTCAAGGCTAGCGCTCTACCACTTGAGCCACAGTGCCACTTCCGGTTTTTTCTTTTTTGCTTATGTGGTGCTGAGGAATCGAACCCAGGGCCTTGAGCATGCAAGGCAAGCACGCTACCACTGAGCCACCTTCCCAGCCCCACTTTCAGCTTTTTAATGATTAATTGGAAATCAGAGTCTCTTTTGCGAGCTAGTTTCAAACCATGATTCTCAGATCTCAGCTTTCTGAGTAGCTAGGATTGTGGGAATGTGCCATCATACACTTTTTAATTGAGACATAATATTTATACATATTTATGGGGTATGATGTGGTATTTCCATATGTATATATCACAGCTAAGAATCAAATCAGTGTATTTACCACTTGAAGCACTTACAATTTCTTTGTATTGGGAACATTTAGAATCCTCTCTTGTAGCTATTTTGAAAAATTCCGTAAAATACTATTAACTATACATACTTACCCTCTTGCACTGGGTTCCCAGTAAGGTGCATATAATCCTGAAAATGCTGGAACAAAGTAGCAGCCATAAGAAGTGCCAACTTCTTTAGCAAGTTTTTCTAATAATAAAAAAATAAAGAAATCACATCAATATCTTAATTATAACTCTTTTCCAAATTAGTATAGTAAAATGTTCCTAATTACAGTAATACACTAACAAAGCAACAAGGAAGTTTCCTCTACATCAAATACCCCTAAAACATAACCGAGCTCAAACAAATTAAGGTAGTACATTCAGTTACTTATGGTATTTTAGTTCATTTCCATTATTTATAAGGCTGTTGACTAAGAGATGAAGTGGTCTCTTGTGTATATGTGCCAGATCAAAAATGTATTTCTGATTGCTCTATCTCCAGGGAATGTTAAATAAGTAGATGAAAGAATGAGTAGGTAAGTTCAAATTAATTATCCATAGACAGAATATAGTCAGATTAATACTTAAATTTTAGGTACCACAGTTTTAATGTTCTCTAATTTTAAAGCTCTCTCTCATCAATTAAATGTAATCTACAGATTCAGGCAATCTTGTTTCCAATTTTGTACTTGGCTTATTTCTATGCCCTGTGTTACCAATTTATTAATAATTACCACTAATTATGCCAATTTATTGTGTAATAAATCTTTATTTTGTGTGTGTGTGTGTGTGTGCGTGCGTGCGCGCACGCACATGTGCACACACATGCTGGTCCTGGGCTTGAACTCAGGGCCTGGGCACTGTCCCTGAACTTTTGTGGTCAAGGCTAGTGTTCTACCACATGAACCACATTTCTAGCATTTTAGTAGTTTATTGGAGATAAAGAGTCTTACAGTCTTTGCTGCCAGGCTGGCTTTGAACTGGGATGCTCAGATCTCACCCTCCTGTGTACCTAGGATTTACAGGAATGAGCTACCACAAAATAGTGTTTTGTTTTTGGTCGGTCACGGGGCTTGAATCCTGGGCCTGGGCTCTGTCCTTACACTCTTCAGCTTAAGGCTAGCACTCTACCACTTGAGCCACAGTGTCACTTCCAGTTTTCTAATGGTTAGTTGGAGGTAAGATTCTCTGGACTTTCCTGCCCAGGCTAGCTTTGAACTGTGATCCTCAGATCTCAGCATCCTGAGTAGCTAGGATTATAGGTGTGAGCCACCAGCACCTGGCTACAAATAGTTCTTTTTTGTATAAGTCAAACATATAACAAGGGTCATTATTTATGGATCATATTCATAGCATAGCGTAAACATTTACAGATTGCAGCGATAAAAATATGAAAACCTCTCCACTGTTCACAGATTTTCTAGCCCTTTGTAACAACACTCACCAATTTCCTCTGAGCTCTTAATGATTCCAAGATTGTCTCTTAGCCAGCGAATAACGGCACCAGCGATAGCTACAGAACCCTAAAGAAAAAAAGGAGTTTGAGGTAGAATATTGTTACCACTGCGAAGAGTGTGTTGCATGATACTACCACATTCAAACATTTAAAATTTGGGGGCTCCTATATATCTGCTAAACTGTGGCTTCTAACATGAACCCAGTTTTTCCTAGGTCATATATAAGAGTTTCCACAGGCTAGGCACTGGTGGCTTATGACTGTAAGCAGGAGGCTGAAATCTAAGGATGGCACTTCAAAGCCAATTTGGGCAGAAAAATCTCTGAGAGTCTTATCTCCAATTAACCACCAGAAAACTGGAAGTGGAGCTGTGTCTCAAAGTGGTAGAGTGCTAACCTTGAAAAAAAGAGTTCAGGGACAGCTCCTAGACTCCAACCTCAAGACCCAGGACTGACAAAAAATAAGTTTCCTCAGGATAAGTAAAATAATTAAGTCTTTCAGTATATCCTTGCACAGATCCCCTGAGGTGGATATCTATCGTTTGGACATTTTTTATCTGTTGCTAAGCTATTGAGGTATAATTCCATCCAACATACATTTCTGTCTTACCCATATATTTCTTTAAGCCCATTTTCCATATCTAGTAATATAGAAAACCAAGCAAAAAATGCCTAAGATGCTAGCTCCTAAGTAATTTTTCATTAAATCATCAAGGAATTAATGGAGAGAGTGGTGGGAGCAATAAGGATGAAAAAACATATAATTCAGAGTCATATCAACTGGGTTTTGAATCCTAGTTCTAGCACTTAGTTGCTATGTGATCCGAAGCAAATTACTGGGACTTTCCATTTCTTTACTTATAAAATGATTAACCTAATCAAATTACAGTATTAACCTAAACAAATTACTGCAAGGCTCCATATGAGAATAAATGTACAGTCCTTACTGAATGTAAATTTTATCATCATCATCATCATCTTTACCATTGTCATCATCATCATCATCATCATCATTATCATTATCATCATCATCATTGCCACTCCTGGGGCTTGAACTTAGGGACTGGACACTGTCCATAAGCTTTTTTTGCTCAAGACTAGCACTCTACCTTTACTTCTGACTTTTCTTTTGGTGGTTTATTGGAGATAAGAGTTCTCAAGGACTTTCCTGCCCAGGCTGGCTTCAAACTGGCTTCATGATATTTCAGTCCCTTGAGTAGCAAGGACTATAGGCATGAGCCACTGGTGCCTGGCTAACTTCATTATCTTTAAGTGCTAAAAAATATCAGGCAAGCCAAGACTGCTTACTTAGCAAGTGCAAAACCCTGAGTTTAATTCAAATATCACTAAAAAAAAAGATACAAGCACTTATTTGAAAGAAGTACCTATGTTTATCAGCATCTAACATGCAGTATGGTTTAGCCCTCAAAGAAATTACTGAAATGCAGCCAGACACTGGTGGCTCATGCTTATAATCCTAGCTACTCAGGAGGCTGAGATATGAGGATTGTGGTTCAAAGCCACATGGGCAGGAAAGTCCATGAGACTCATCTCTAATTAACAACTAAAAAGCTGGAAGTGATGATGTGGCTCAAGTGGTAGAACACTAGCCTTGAGCAAAAATGTTCAAGGACAGTGGCCAGGCCTTGAGTTCAAGCCCCAGGATTTTCACATCAAAAGGGAAATTACTAAAAATATTGGAAGCTTCCAAATTCACACAAGACATGTGGTCTTCTGAATTCAGAAGCAGGAGATAATATAGTGCTTCAAAGATTAAGGAAAAAGAGCAGGACAAGAATCCTAAAAAGTTAGGTTAAGGGGGCTGGGAAGGTGGCTCAGTGGTAGAGTGCTTGCCTTGCATACACGAGGCCCTGGGTTGGATTCCTCAGCACTACATAAGCAGAAAAAGCTGGAGTGGAGCTGTGGCTCAAGTGATAGAGCACTAGTCTTGAGCTGAAGAGCTCAGAGTTCAAGCCCCACAACGGAAAGACAAAAATAAATAAATAAATAAATATAAATAAATAGGTTAAAAAGTATCTGTTTGCTGGGCTGGGAAGGTGGCTCAGTGGTAGAGCGCTTGCCTTGCATGCATGAGGCCCTGGGTTCGATTCCTCAGCACCACACAAGCAAAAAGAAAAAAAAGCCAGAAGTGGCGCTGTGGCTCAAGTGGTAGAGCGCTAGCCTTGAGCTGAAGAGCTGAGGGACAGCGCCCAGGCCCAGAGTTCAGGCCCCACGACCAGAACCCCTCCCCCCCAAAAAGTGTCTATTTGCTTGTCATCAATTAAAATTACCAAATTATGTCCTAAACAGAAGGATTCAATTCTTGAATGCAACATCTACAAATCTGAATCACCTCTAGTCCAGCTGTATTCTCAGGAAGACACAAGATAATTGAGAAGGTAAAATGAAGAATAACAACAAGGTAAGAGGAAAATATTTTTAAAGTAGATATGTAACCTGGAAAATAAAAAGCTAAGAAATTGGCTCTGGAGAAGACTGGCTTAAAAATAATCAAGTAGAAGTGATATAATATCAGGGCAGGCAAATGGATTCTTCTTCTAATGTTCCTTGACATAAATGCCACTGCCACAAACAATTGAACGTATAAGGAATATTTCAGTGGAATCATGTCTTAAAAGATAGTTGGAGTTAATGATGAGTATGGGGGAAAAAGTATGTAAGACAAAGATTATCTTTACCTTGCTTTAAAGCATCCATTAGGCTTAGTAAACATGGTTTCTGGTATAATATGATACTATACATGTCAATAGGTATAATGGATACTATATCTAATTTATATGTATTAAGAGTACAAATACGAAGTTAAACTCCATAAGCATTTTTTGTACTAGATCTAGGGCTTGAACTCAGTCGGGGCCTAGATGTTGTCCCTGAGTGTTTCTTTGCTCAAGGCTAGTGCTCTACTACTAGAGCCACAGTGCTATTTCTAATTAGCCACCAAAAATCCAGAAGTAAGAGTCTAATGGATTATTCTGCATGGGCTGGCTTTGAGCCATGATCCTCGAATCTCAGCATCTTGAGTAGCTAGGATTACAGGTGTGAGTGTGGCTGGCCAGCATCGCATTTTCATGGGGACAGATTCTCATTATAAAGCTGAGACGGGCTTTGAAGTTGGGATTCTCCTACCTCATCTTGCCAAGTACTAGGATTAGTGATGTATACCACCATACTCCAGCTTTCCATAGCACTTTTAGCAGTAGAGACAAAGGGAACACAGTTGTTAAGTTAGGGCATATTATATTTAAAAAGATAGCTGGGTGCTGGTAGCTCACACCTGTACTCCTAGCTACTCAAGAGGCTGAAATCTGAAGATCGTGGTTCAAAGCAAGGCCAGGCAGGAAAGTTCATTGAGACTCTTATCTCCAATAATCCACCAGAAAACCGGAAGTAGCACTGTTGTCAAGTGGTAGAGTGCTAGCCTTGAGCTGAAGAGCTTAGGGACAGCGCTAGGCCTAAAGTTCAAGCCCCACAACCGACAAAAAATAAAAAAAATTTAAAAAAATGATAAAAGATAGAAATAGCATTCCATAGGATTTGGTATTGTATACTATTCTAGCTTGCTGGAATACAATGGTAAACAAGACAGACAAATATCCTGGCTTCAGAAAGCCTTCATCATAGTTCCTAATCATACTCAAGTCTCCCTAAAGGAATTCTGTTTTATAAACGCTACTTAGAAAAAGAAGAGGAACAAGGAAAAGGAAAAGCACAGCCTCAGGAAGACATTGAACTATCAACAGGTGACAGCAGGAAGTCAGAGCCAGTAACTGCTCTATTTCACTGCTGTCTCCTTCGCAGGGAGAAACAATTTCCAATTACAAAGTGTAAGATAAGTTTAAGCAGCTTAATATGAGCTTAAAGGTAAAGAACAGCTTAAGGATTACGTGCCCCAGTTCCTTCTGACAGATAATAAAAGTGAGAATTCAGAAATGTGAAAATTCCAAGCCCAGAATAATCTTGCTGCAGGTGGAGAAGGTCAGGGGGGCTAGTTAGGGGAGAAAAAGAATTTCTCAGTGATGAAAAGGATATAGATGTTTACACCAGATGGTAAGTTGTACTTCAAAAATTCTGGTTTTTTTTCTAAATACAGAGAATAACAAGCAAAATATAAGGGGAAGGAAAACTCAAGTGCTACATGTTGACTTGAAGACAGAATCATCTATGAGACAGACATGGAAATGCACAACAGGCAGAACGACTGAAGCTATGGGCATGATAGCTTTGGGGTTGTTTTTCTCTACTTGGAGCAGTGGCCAAGAATTGGTTCCTCCAGAGGAAAAGTATCCAAATTGCCATATGCACACAGGGAATATTTTTTTAAGATATGAAAGTAAAAGAGGGACTATTTGGGGTGGGAAGGTGGCTTAGTGGTAGAGTGCTTGCCTTGCATGCATGAAGCTCTGGGTTTGATTCCTCAGTACCACATAAACAGAAAAAGCCAGAACTGGAGCTATGGCTCAAGTGGTAAAGTGCTAGACTTGAGCAAAGGAAATTCAGGGACAGTGAACAGGCCCCAGGACTGGCCAAATGAAGAAGGAGGAGGAAGAGGAGGAGAAGGAGGAGGAGGAGGAGAAGGAGGAAGAAGGAAGAAGAAGGAGGAGGAGGAGAAGGAAGAAGAAGGAGGAGGAGGAGGAAGAAGAAAGAAGAAGGAGAAGGAAGAAGGAAGAAGAAGAAGAAAGGGGGGGACTATTTGGCAAGAAAGAAAAAAGACTAGCCAGAGGAAGGAGGGGACGAGAGGAAATGAGGGTTAATATGATCACAGTACATTATGTACATGAATGAAACTGTAATAAGGAAACGCATTTTTAATAAAAGATAGGGAAAATCAGGTGCTGGTGGCTCACGCCTGTAATCCTAGCTGCTCAGGAAGCTGAGATCTGAGGATCTTGCTTCAAAGCCAACCTGGACAGGAAAGTGTGTGAGACTCTTATCTCCAATCAACTAAAAAACAACAAAAAAAAACAGAAGTAGAGCTGAGGCTCAAGGTGGTAGAACACCAGCCTTGAGCAAAAGAGCAGAGGGACAAGGCCCAGGCCCACCCCCCCAAAAAAGAGAATAGAAATAGGCTCAATACTTGAAGTTAGGGGCTAGGTGGCGCTCTCCCACTTATATAGGGATGTGGAAAAACAATTGTCCTACTTGTTACTATGGCTTAACAGAGGGAAGCTAAAGCTAGAAGTGAACATTTCAAAATATATGACCAAATCTACAGTGAGAAATCAGTCAATAAAACTTAACACAGGGGGGAGACCAAGATGGCGACGGGGCAGTAGGGAAACGCCACAGCTCTCTCCAACCAAAAAGAGAGTTCGAGTTCCAACGCTTAATCTCCCCAAG
>NW_012267310.1:8996075-9129568 GCF_000151885.1 Dipodomys ordii | reverse complement strand
AAAACAATGGAGGGGCTAACAATGTTCAAGAGGAAGTGTACTCATTACCTCACTCATGTAACTGTAACCCTCTGTATAGTATCTTTACAATAAAAAAAAAAAAACTTAAGAGGGAATTACCAAAAAAAAAAAAAAAACTTAACACATGGAATAGAATTCATTTCAGCCTGATAGACTTTATTCAAAGAGATAGTCAGAAGCAGAGCTTCCAATAAATTATAAACAAAACTAGCCAAGTGTTAAGGGTATTTACCTATCATCCTAGCACTCAGGAGGTTGAAGTAGGAAGATCTCAAGTTTGAGAACAGTCTGGCTATATAGCAAGACCCTATTGCAGAACAAACATGAATCAAAAGAAGAGAAATATAAAAAATTATGTGGATGTGAAAAATAAACCAATAAAATCCTTTCAATGAAAATCTTAAATAAAATAAAATAGTTGGGCCATCGTGGCTTGTACCTATAATCCTAGCTACTCAAGAGGCTGAGATCTGAGGCTTTCAGTTTAAAGTCAGTCAGGTGGGAAAGTCTAAGGGAGTCTTATATATAATATATATATAATGGAGCTGTGGTCCAAGTGGTAGAGCCCTTGCCTTGAGCAAAAAAACTCAGGGGCAGTATCCAGGCCCAGAGTTCAAGCCCCAGGACAGGCTCCAGTAATAATAATAATAATAATAATAATAATAATAATAATAATAATAATAGGTGGCACTGGGTGCCAGTGGCTCACACCTATAATTCTAGTTCCTCAAGAGGCTGAATCCCACAAGGTCGTAGTTCAAAGCCAGATCAGGCAGAAATGTCTGAGAGTCCATCTCCAATAAACCAGCAAAAGCCAGGCTGCAGGTGTGGTTCAGGAGGTAAGGTACCAGCTTTGAGTAAAAAAGTTGAGAAAGTATGAGGCCTTGTCTTCAAGCTCTAGTACTGGAAAACAATAGCATAATAGGTGCGATAAAGTCTATTGTAGATACAGGTGAGTAACTAGTGTTCCCACATGCTGTCATTGGATAAAGATGTCTACATTTACTATGAAAAAATTGTTTACACAGAGCTGGGAGTGTGGCTTAGTGGTAAAGTGCTTGCCTAGCATGCATGAAACCCTGGTTTTGATTCCTCAGTACTACCTAAACAGAAAAAGCCAGAAGTGGTGCTGTGTCTCAAGTGGTAGACTGTTAGCCTTAAGTAAAAGAAGCTCAGGGACAGTGCAGACCCTGAGTTCAAGCCCCAGGACTGGCAAAAAAAAACTATGTTTGCACAATCTAGTGAAAGTGAAGATGCACACAAACCATAGCCTAGAAATTTTACTCCTACATAAAGATATACATATGCATATCAGAAGACATATACAAAATGTCCACAGCAGCAATTTTCATTATAGCCAAATGCCAAAAACAACTCAAATATCATCAACAGTTGAATAAACACTAAACTGTGGTAATGAGAATAAATGAAGAAACAGATCTAGGTAACAACATGGACAAATTTCATTAACATAATACTGGGTGAAAAAAAGAAGTTAATCCAAGAAGACAAATGTCAGGTGCTTATGCATCACAGATGTAATCCTAGTTACTCAGAAGGTTGAGATCTGAGGACCACAGTTTAAAGCCAGGAAGGGCAGAAAAGTTCAGGACACTCTTTTCTTCAATTAACCAGTAAAAAGCTAGAAATGAAAGTGTGGCTCAAGTGGTAGAATACCAGCCTTCAAGTGATAGCATGAAGTCCTGAGTTCAAGTTCCAGGACCAGCACGAAAACACAAGAAAAGACATGACTCAGCTATACATACACATGTGTTTGTTTTCTCTGTGCTCCCCTCTCATTATCTTTTGGGTTTTAAATACATAAACTGTTATGATGATAAATGCTGGAACTATAAATAAAAAAGAAGAGGGATAATTAGTCAGGGGAGCCAGAGGAGACTGATGGGGGGCAAAATTGAGCGGTTTTTCAGTGTTGGTAGTGTTCTCTTTCCTGCCTTGGGCTCAAGGCAGTGGCACAGTGATGTTTAATGCAGCCTCTGATGTGTGTCCTATAGTTCAGAGCACAAACAAGGCAATGTGTTTTTGTTTATTTTAAAGAAAGAATTTGGAAATGGAAGGTAGACACTGAAAAACTCACCAGGAATGCAGCACAGAGAAACAAAGAGATCAAAACAAGTTAAAAAGAGCAGTTAAAAGACATGAGAATGGGCTCAAATGTTCCAATATTCATCCGATGATAGCAATTCCAGAAGAGGGTGGAAGGAATGGTAGAGGAGCAATACTGAAGAGATAATTGCTGAGAATTTTCCAGATCTGTAGACAAACTTGGATCCAAGTACCTAACAGGATAAACAAAAATAAATCCAAACCCAGACACATCATAGTAAAGCGAAAGAGTATCAATGATAGAGATAATGTTAAAAGATCCTACTTATATCAGATCACCTACAAAGGAATCACATTTAGACTGATAGCAAAGATGTCATTTGCATAAAAATGGTCAGAAAGGGGCTAGACATAGGAGTGCACATCTGTGATTGCAGCACTTGGAAAACAGGGCTAAGAAAATTAAGAACTGGAGACCTGCCTAGAAAACACAGCAAGTTTCTGTGCTGTAATGACAAGACCTTGTCTCATAAAATAGCAGGGGCTGGGAATGTGGCTCAGTGGTAGAGTGCTTGCCTAGCATGCCTGAGGCCCTAGGTTCAGTTCCTCAGTACCATATAAACAGAAAGAGTTGGAAGTGGCACTGTGGCTCAAATGGTAGAGTGTTAAGCAAAAAGAAGCTTAGGGACAGTGTCCAGTGCCTGAGTTCAAGCCCCAGGACTGGCAAAAAATAGCTAGAGTGATGTAGAATTTCCTTCTAACTGTGATAGCAAATTACAAAAAAAACCTGGGGCTGGGAAGGTGGCTCAGTGGTAGAGTGCTTGCCTTGCATACATGAGGCTCTGGGTTCGATTCCTCAGCACCACATAAGCAAAAAGAAAAAAGCTGGAAGTGGTGCTGTGGCGCAAGTGGTAGAGCACTAGCCTTGAGCTGAAGAGCTGAGGGACAGCGCCCAGGCCCAGAGTTCAGGCCCCACGACTAGACCCCCACCCAAAAAAACCCCTCAAATGATTAAGTTTATTATTTTACATAAAAACTAAAAGAGTTATAAAAAGATGGCTCTCAACAAGAAAACAATGTGAGTGGGACTATAAAACACATGGGACCAAGGAAATAATACTGAGACTAGGAGTGGTGGTACACATCTGCAATCCTAGCACTCGGAAGACTGAGGCAAGAAAGATCGGAAGTCTGAGTCTAGCCTAGGCTACATACTGATTTTCAAAAGCAAACTTAAAAACGAAATGAGGGCTGGAAGCATGAGTCCAGCTAAGTGGTATTACACTAATCTAGCAAGTATGAGGCCATGAGACCCAATCCCCAATACACTCCTACAATCAAGAAAGAAGGAGAATCTATACTGAATCTAGGAAAGAGAATGATACAAGACATCAATAAATATGATTTACTGTTGACTGCAAAACAATTACTACTATTAGGGGCTCGGAATGTGGCCTAGTGGTAGAGTGCTTGCCTTGCATGCATGACGCCCTGGGTTTGATTCCTCAGTACCACATACACAGAAAAAGCCAGAAGCGTCACTGTGGGTCAAGTGCTAACAGTGCTAGCTTTGAGCAAATGAAGCTCAGGGACAGTGTCCAGGCCCTGAGTTCAAGCCCCAGGACTGGCAAAAAAAAAACTACTACTATTATATGTTGAAGGAAAAAAAAGTAGAAACAAAAACTTCATACAAAATATCAAGACTGCTGGTAGAATTGTTACGGGTAAAGTGAAGCGCTTATGGTGGGGAGATTGGAAATAAAACATGCTAGCAGAGCATGGTGGCTTACATCTGTAATCCTAACTCCTGTGAAGATGGGGATTGGGAGATCAGTGCTTCAAGGCCAGCTCAGGAAACAAGACAGAGAAGTCATCTTAAATAGTAAACCTGGGCATGGAAAGCACTTGTCATTGCAGATACATGGGTGATATCAATGGGAAGATCAGAGTTCAGCCCAGCTGAACAAACATATAAGACATTCTCTGAATAAATAACTAAAGCAAAAAGGGTGGGGAGTGTGGCCGAAGTAGTAAGAATGCACAAGGCACGAGTCATGTTCATTGAAGCAAAGGGTCATTCATCAAGTTTAAAACTTAGCTTTAGGTTTATTTCACGCCAAGATTATAGAACTGTCATTGATGGATTAAACAGGTTTAAAAATAATTCTTGTGGAAACATGTCACCATGACTATAAGACAATCAACTTTCCTAGGAGTATGGACCACTATGTAGTAATAATTGTATTTTACCAGTTTACTTCATTTATTGCCTGTGTCTTCACTGGAGAAAAAAGGAGGGCAGAGACTTTTGTTTTTTAAATTTGTTTTGCTCCCACTTGGATTTCTAATATCCAGAACAGTGGCTAGTACACAGTTGGTGCTCAATAAAGATTTCTTATATTAAAAAAAAGAAAATTAAACATTATTAGTAAACTATCAAGTTAGGCTGTGGGCATGGTTCAAGTGGTACAGAGATGGTCTAGCAAGCATAAAACATAGCCAGGTACTGGTGGCTCTGGTCTGTAATCCTGCTGCTCAGGAAGCTGCAATCCAGTGATCACAGTTCAAAGCCACCTGAGGCAGGAAAGTCTTTGAGACTTATCTCCAATAAACTACTCAGAAAAAGTCAGGAGTAAGGGTAAACAAAGGAGGAGGCTGCAATGCTTGATAAGTAATGTACTCATTATCTTGCCCATGTAACTATAACCCCTCTGTACAGTATGTTCACACAAAAAATAAATTAATTTTTTAAAAAAAGAAAAAGTCAGGAGTGGAACAGTGGCTCAAGTAATAGAGTGCTAGCCTTGAGTACAAAAGCTCAGGAACACCTCCTAGGCCCTGAGTTTAAGCCCCAGGACTGGCACAACAAAAGCATAAAACTTAACTATGCAAAAGACAGAAATCCACCAAATTGAAAAGTTAGTATTACACCATGTTACTCTCAAACCAGAAGGAGAATGAAAAAGAATAGAAAGACTAAAGATAGGAAGTTAGTTTCAGAATTTAAAGAGACTACATGGTAAAATATATACATGAGACTTCCAAGATGAACAACAATCTTTCAAATTAAAGGTATGATGATTAAATATATGCTTTGTAAGTACTTATTTTAAAGAGGGAATTAGTATGAATTTACTAAAATGAAAGTTTTATCAATGTAGCACTCTTTCCTACCTTCCTTTCTGACTTGGTTTAAATTTCTTAAAATCTTTTTTTTTTTGAACTCTGGGCTTGGGCACTGTCCCTCAGCTCTTCAGCTCAAGGCGAGCACTGTACCACTTGAGCCACAGCACCACTTCCTTAAAATCTTTTTTTAATATAATTTTTTTTTGCCAATCCTGGGGATTGAACTCAGCGCCTGGGCACTGTCCCTGAGCTTCTTTTTGCTCAAGGCTAGCATTCTACCACTTGAGCCACAGCACTATTTACAGCTTTTTCTGTTTATGTGGTACTGAGGACTCGAATCCAGGGTTTCATGTATGCTAGACAAGCACTCAGCCACTAAGCCACATTCCGGCCCCTTAAAATATCTTCTGATGTTCGTTAATTACAATAAAAAAACCCCACACATGCAAAGAAAAAAATCCTACCTACTACTATTAACATGTTAATGTGGTGTATGCTGAGCCCACTAAGTGAGCAATAAGACATATGTGAGAAGCAGTTCAAAAGCTGGAGGAAAAGACATGCAGATTTTTAAGTAAGGAAATTGTAGGAAGGAGTAGCCTTAGCATCAAGACTTTGATGCTTGAGAGAAGAAATGTAATTAAGTACACTGTTGTTGTCATAGCATCTAAGGGCCCCTCAAAAAATCTTACGAATCTACGATGATGATATAAATTGAAATCAGTAAGTATACGCTTATTAAATCACCAAATGAGATGCAATGGGAAGCATAACAGAGCAAGGAACTAAAAAGATTTCAAAAGAAAGAAATCCACCAAATTGAAAAAAAAATAGTATTCTACCATGCCACTCTCAAATCAGAAGGAGAATGAGCTAGATTAAATCACTATCTTGAAACTGAACAGGAAGAAACAAAAATATGAATTACATTAACAAACTCTTGTACCCAAATACACAGCAGAGCAAACTTGGCCTGAGAAGGATTCATGGGCAAGAAGGCAAGATATTTTAGCATATGCTCCTGGGGCCAATAGTATGAAGGGGTAAATTAGACTAAATTAATGAACCTGCAGGCTAGAGTAGCACAAGCAGTGCTTATGTTAAGAGGAGGACAAATCACATGACTGAGTACAAATTAACCTATTTAGAGAATATCATATTCTGTTTCAGAAGACATGGATGTATTGAATGCATTTAACAAAGAAACTCAGAACTACCAAGCATTTAGAAAGCATGTGAGCAAGATTAGTGCACTAGGGCAGTTTGTCATAGAAAAGGAAGCCCCAGACAAACAAATGGTTTCCTCTTAATGTTTGAATACTGAATCCATTGCTCGTGTGTTATTAAGAAACACTTTGCAGAGCTAGAGGTGTAGCTCAAGTGGAACAGTACTTGCTTATCCTATGCAAAGCCCTGAGCTTCATATCCAGGACCACACACACATATATACAAATATTAGCTGAGTTCAATAAATGGGAATTAAGAAAACATATTAGCAAGCATGGTGATGCATGCCTACAATCCCAGCCCTTGAGAAGCTGAAGCAAGAAGATCATGAGTTCAAGGCCAGCCTAGTCTCCATGGCAAGTTCAAGGCTAGCCTGTGCAATATATTAAGACACTGTCTTCAACAACAACAAACAAGCAGTACCAGAAGTTTGGAGTCTGTCTTCAAACAGAAGATGGACGGCTATCAGTAAAGGAGAGAAGATAAAGTTTTCATATTAGGTAAAAAGTGAAGATCAAGCTGAGTGCTGGTGGCTCACGCCTGTAATCCTAGCTACTGCAGGAGGCTGAGATCTTAGGATCACAGTTCAAAGCCAGCCCAGGCAGGAAAGTCCATGAGACTCTTATCTCAATAAACCACCAGAAAACCAGAAGTGGCGCTGTGGCTCAAGTGGTAGAGCACTAACCTTGAGCTGAAGAGCTGAAGGATAGCACCCAGGCCCAGAGTTCAAGCCCCACAGCTGACCAAAAACAAAAAGAGAAGATCAGGTGACCTCTGTTCCTCTTCCTGGGGCTTTTTCCAGGTCTAAAGCAGTGTCTTCCATGAGGAAAAAAGAGAGCTTCTTACTACTATTACTACTACTACTGTACTGCTACAGCAGTAGACAGAGTTGCTATATACCTGAGAGACTTGCCCAGCCTTTTTTGTGCAACTGTGACTACCACAACGACTACTATTACTGGTAACATGAAGTGCCTATTCTACAGGCCTAGTGCTATAGTGGTGAGTTAAACAGGATCTGTAGAGGGGAAAAAGAGTATATAAGGTATATAAGATGTTAGTTTCTGAGAAATGTTAAGATAGCTTTAGTGCATAAATCAAGTATTTCACAATTTTTTTCCAAATAAATAGGACCTGGAGGTGAGTAGTATTCAGGGAGTGGGAGTAGAAAAACAGAAAGAAAAAAAAACCCTAAAATTAATATTCTTTATTCTCTAGGACAAATAAAACTAGAAATCTAAATTTTGTCTTAATTATCTGGCACACTAAGAAATGTGCTTCACCCAGTAAGTTTCAGATCAATTGTATACTTGCTCATCAAAAGTAGTCATTTCAAAATTGATTGTATAGAAATACTCATGAGAAATATATCTGGTAGAAGAGCTGGGAATGTGGCTTAGTGGTAGAGTGCTTGCTAGCATGCATGAAGCCCTGGGTTTGATTCCTCAGTTCCATATAAACAGAAAAAGTTTGAAGTGGTGCTATGGCTCAAGTGGTAGAGTGCTAGCCTTGAGCAAAAGAAGCTCAGGGACAGTACCCAGGTCCTGAGTTCAAAGCCCCAGGACTGGAAAAAAGGAAAGAAATAGAAAAGAAAAAGAAATATATCTGGTAGAAACAAGGCTTTTCTTTTTTCTCCTCCAAAAATAAAAAGAAATGTATCTGGTAGGATGAGCAAATTAAGCCATTATATTCATTTACATTATGTAAATTTGAATGGTAATTTGAAGGTAGGAATAGGAGGGGGGAAATGGGAGAGAATAATGGAAGAGATGACATTGATCAAGATGCATTGTACCTATAACCTGACTTATGGAACTGAAACTTCTTTGTACAACTACATTAGTAGTAGTAGTAATAATAATAATAATAGTAAAATGTATCTAAAGAGTCTAACTCCCATTTCTTAAATGGGGAGTAAGAAATGTATCTTTTTTTTTCTTTCTCTACTTTATCCTGTTATATTAAATAAGTCCCTCCTAAAAGAAATTTATCTGATTTTACTAGAACACTGCTTATTTGGACTTTATATATGAACATTTCAAATGTCCTACACACTTACCATATCTGATAGACTTAGGCTGACATACTCCCACCACAATTTTACAAACAAGTTTGAAACAATGACTCCAGTGATTAATGAGGCCATTGCTTTCATTCCCACATTAAAATGTTACATAAAATTGATTTTATTGGGGAGATGACTGAAGAAAAGTTGCTTAGCCTTACTGTGCCCTTTTTGTTCTCTTTGGAACACTGGGGCATTTTGGTTGAAGAAATATAAGAGAAAAAGCCAATCCATTCATTAAACTTTAGGGATAGAAAACTTTAGATTGTAGAGTTAGTTAATATTCCTAAGGCGACACATTCATTGGCATAGTAGCTGAGAAGACATTACAATCAAGGTCTCCTGGGAATCCTGACCCCCTTAGCTCAGTTCTAGGTATTTTCCATTCTTATCAGTGACGAAGAAAAATGGTTTTTTTTGTTTTACATAGTAAGATTTATCAGAAAAGATTGTTAGAAAACACTGTAATTTTCATTAACTTTGAATGTTTGAATGATATGACAATCATTCATCCAAAAGAACTTACTTCCAATGCATAATAAACTGGTTTGTCCCTGCCAAGTTTGTAAGCCACAGTGGTCAGAAGGCCGTGCTCAGAAAATACACACTGTAGGAAACAAAAATGATTTCAGTGTGGAGAAAATTAAAAGAGAGCTTTTTACTATTTAAAACTTAACATGCACAAAACAATTCAATCAATGAAACACTAATAATCTTTTAAAATAAATCTCAGTCAAAATTGTTAGTATTACAAACTTGAGCTATGCAAAAAAGTATTCCTTGTTCTAAATTACATTTTCATTAAGAATCTGAAAAGACCATAGTCTAGAGTCTCCACCAATACTAAAAGTGCACATAAAATTCGGACATAAAATGGGTCTTTTTGCAATCAATGGAACTTCATAATTTTCACCACTTTTATTGAGCTCCAAATTAAGTGATAGCAAAGATTAAAATCTTAAGACTGAAAAATCACTTAATGGAAAATTATTTACAAGCATTATATGATGTTAAAGACTTTCAATCTTCTAATTTAGATGAAAAAAAAAAACCAACCTTATGGCCTGTGTTACATAACAAGAAACATCCTGTTCCATACCTATAGATAGAAGAAAAAAATGAAAAGTATAATAATATTATTGCAACAACTAGTATGTATCTGAGACAAGCAGAAAAGGTCAGATAAGGTGACATTAAGCAAAATGAACTCCAAGATAAGGACACAAGTGGTTTTTTCTTTCTTGCTATTGTTTCTCGTGTATTTATAAGGTACCACGTGATTTTTTGTTGCTTTGTATGTCCCTCCCCCACAGTATAACCCGTTTTCACTGTATTTAATGTTGGTATAATTTGGGGAGTGGAAGGGAAAAAAACAAATTGTTTAAATAGGGATACAGGTGGACCCATTGCAACAATGAGATAAACAAGATGCTATGTCGAAAAACGAACTTTACAGTTTAGGGGGGGAGGGGAGGAGGAGGGCGGTGAATGTAGTTTGTGGAGATGGTAGGAAAGGGATTGTAGGGGGAAACAAAGGAGGAGGCTACAATGCGTGATAAGAAATGTACTCATTACCTTGCTCATGTGATTGTAACCCCCCTGTACAGTATTTTCACAATAAAAAACTTACTTAAAATAAAAAGCAAATAATGAAGCCTTAATACTACATATGATCTAAAAGTGAAATTTAGTACAATAAGTCATATTGAAAGCTAACAAACATCATATACTCTGTATGTAAAAACATTTCAAAGATTAATCTAGAAGAAAATGTAGTGAGGACAATCATGCAAAGCAAAAGCTCAACCACTGAGCTACATATCCTTATCTCTAGTTCTAGAACAATCTTTTTTGGCAGTAGTAGAATTTGAACCAGGGCCTTACATTTGCTTGGCTGGCACTTGACTACTTGGGTCATGACTCCATCCTGGATTTTTGCTGGCTGTTTTAGAGATAAAATCCTGTAGCCTTTACTGCCAAGCATGGCTTCAAACTGTAATTTTCTGATCTCAAATTCCTGTATAGTTTGGATTACAGATGTCCAGCTAGAGCAATCTTAATGGAGAAAATGCATCTATAGCATTAAACATTTAGTTAGTGATAGCCCAGGGCTATTTATAAGATACCACTGAATTGTAACAATTATGTCGCAGTTATATCACTACCATGGAATAAAAGCATCATGACTGGCAGCCATTCACCAGTGTGAATGTATGACAGCTTCGCTCCATCATGAATATGGTCATAGACTGAAAAATTCCAGTTTTCTGGCAGGGTGCACATAGTATGAGAGTGTAGCTGGAAAGCTGGAGAAAAGTGGCATAGAAAGAAAAGCTATTAAGCCAGGTATGGGTGGCTCATGTGTGTAATCCTAGCTCAGGAGGCCGAGACCTGGAAGATTACAGGTTGAAGCCATCTTAAGCAGAAAAGTCCTCCAGATTCCATGTCCAATTAACCAGAAAAGGCTGGACTGGAGATGTGGCTGAAATTATAGAGTGCCAGCTGTGAGCAAGAGAGCCCAGTGAGAGTGCAAGGTCGTTAATTCAAGCCCTAGCATCAACACAAAAGACAACAGAAAAGCTATTTAGGCCTAGCTTCCTTATGCTCCCTGGTATAGAAGAACTGGATTTACTTGGTGGCAGCCTTATCAGTATAAGCTTTGGACTCTGCAACAAGCCTGGCATTTGGACATTAATGGATAGTTTTGACATATGGCATGGAGATAAGTGGCCCCAAATGATAGCAATAAGGATCACAGAGAAACGTTTTGCAATTGAGTGGGAATAACAAGGTGGCTATGGTTATGGCTGACTCTGCCTGGGTTTGAGCTTTCCTCTCCACACACCTTGCTGGTCTCACTATGCTTGCTGACATTCCAGCAGGAGGGAGATGGGACCGTGCTCAATTGAAGAGATGGCAAGAAGGATCCCGGAAAGAAATCACTATCAGTATATGGATCTTATCAGCTGCATTTTCCTTGCACAATGAATATGAAGCAGATGTGATTTTTGAATAAACATTTTCATTAGGCACTATTATTATAATTAAGGATTAGATGAAGCTATTCCATCTCTTTCCACCAAAATAGATTATTGGCTTGTTGGATGAACACATGCCACATTTAGGGAGCATGTGACTAATAAATATCTAAGTTTGTAAAGACACTTGTCAGGGGGTAAAGGGAAATAAGTGAGAGTGACCAAAGAGGGGGGGTGCTGATCAGGCAGAGTACACTGTATGCATATACGGACACGTTAAAATCAAACGTCTTTGTGTAACTAATTGATGCTAATAAAAATGTGGGGAGAAAACCCAACGTACTCTTAACCTAAAATATACTTTTTTTTCTTTTTTTTTTGGGGGGGGTCTGGTTGTGGGCCCGAACTCTGGGCCTGAGTGCTGTCCCTCAGCTCTTCAGCTCAAGGCTAGCGCTCTACCACTTGAGTCACAGTGCCACTTCCGGCTTTTTTTCTGCTTATGTGGTGCTGAGGAATCGAACCAGGGACTCAGGCATGCAAGGCAAGCACTCTACCACTGAGCCACTTTCCCAGCCCTACTTTTTTTGTGTCACTACTGGGGCTTGAACTTGGTGCCTGTGCTCTGTCCTGGGGCTCTTTTTGCTCAGGGTTGAGTCATAGCTCTATGTTCGGCTTTATGTGATTCATTGGAGGTAAGAGTCTCATAGACTTTTCCTGCCTGGGTTATTTTTGAACCCAGATACTCAGCTATCAGCCTCCTGAGTAGCTACAATAACAGGTGTAAGCTACTGGCATCCTGCATAAAAAGACACTTGTCAAATGATACTAGGTACAGGTAGTAAACTATTACCACCAAGTTGTATATTTCAAGTTCATCTTTGTAAATACATATGAAAACTAAAGTTTATTATTTCATGCCTTTTACAGAAGAAATCTAATCTGTACCAATTTAGTAACTACACTTAAACGCTATATTCAAGATGCAAAACACAAAATGGATGAGAAGGCTCAAGGAACTAAAGAAAAGTGAATGCATAAGGTAGTACATAATGAATTTATCAACATACAAACAGACTTGCTCTCTATGTTTAGAGCCTAGCTATTGGAGCAGGATGTAGGCAATCATATTCATATTGTATTATTCTGTCTTCCTAGCCATATGTATCTTTTAATATTTATGTGGTCTACCATAATCTTTCTCAGCCAGTTACTGTGTTCAAACATGCCAGCCATATATCTGTCTTTGGTAAATTTTGAAGAAGTAAGTTAGGGCACTCTTACCTCCAACTAACCATTAGAAAACTGGAAGTGGCACTGTGGCTCAAGTGGTAGAGCGCTAGCCTTGAGCTGAAGAGCTGAGGGACAGCGCCCAGGCCCAGAGTTCAAGCTCCATGACCAACTAAAAAAAAAAGTTAGGGCCAGAGGACATAGCTCAAGTGAGAGTGCCTGCTTAGCAAGTGTGAAAAGGCCCAGAGCTCAAATCTCAGAACTACTTTTTACAAAAATAAACATGTGCCAGGCGCTGGTGACTCACACCTGTAATCCTAGCTACTCAGAAGTCTGAGATCTGAGGATCACAGTTCAAAGCCAGTCCAGGCAGGAAAGTCTGTAAGACTCTTATTTTCAATTAACCACCAGAAAACTGGAAGTGGTGCTGTGACTCAAGTGGTAGAGTACTAGCCTTGAAATGAAGAGCACAGGAACAGCGCCTAGGCCCAAACTTCAAGCCCCATGACCAACCAAAACAAAAAGTTCCTAACTTTTAAACTCCAAAACACTACTTCAAAGTTTCCTATTGGCACATAAATTCTGATTGATGCCCAATTAACTGTCTATCTGTGTTCCTTCCTCTCAGGGAGAAAAATGTGAGATCAAGATCTTACAATTGGCTACTTTTCTCTTCCAACCTGCAGTACCCACTGAGGTATTCAAACAAGCACTCTTAACTTCTATTAATCATTTAAGAACTTGGCTGATAATGGTCAGGTGGAAGATGGAGAGAGTCTCAGACAGACAGACAGAGAGACAGAGAGAGAGACAGAGAGAAGGAAATTTTGGCAATTTTATTGAATCCCTATCATGTTCTATATACTGGACTAGGCACTTGACATTAAGAGATAGCATCTGATTTACTAGCATTAGTGTTCCTGGCAGAGAAGGAAGGGATATAAAATAACCTACTTTTTCTGCCTCCTGATTCAGTTGCCTGGAACCTGGATTCAAAGAATATGTTTTCATACTCCTGCTGACTCAAGTGCACTTTGATCATAAAAACCCCAGGTTACTATAACCTGTAAAAAAATTTGTCATTCCCCTTCCCTGCAACAAACTTTAGACATAAATAATGTCATACTCCTACATAAGATCTGCTGAACAACAAGAATATTTATTCTAGAACAATTACATATTCCATTATACTTGTCAAATCTGATGAGTTAGTAAATCCTCATTAGAAGAACCATCAAATATAGAATCTCTTGTCTGGTCTGTGGAAAGCTTATCAACACAGGGCTATAAAGCACAGAGATTAAGAGTCATAGTAAAGGAATGTGAAGGACTGGGGTACAAATATCACACCTTGTATATGCTTAATTTGCATATTTGAAAATAGAATAATGAAGCCTATTTCAAGAAGAGGGAGAGGGAAGATGGATAGAGAATAATCACATCCCACACTTAGTAGCTTTATGACAATGAATAAATTAACTATCCTCTCTAAATATCAGTTTCTTAATTATTCCTATAGAAGAGGAATAATTGTGTTCCCATATATTAGGATTTATATGGATTAAATAATATAAGAAATTTAAAGCATGAAACATTATATATAAAACAATAGCCACTGTCTGAATATGTGTTACAATTTTCAGCTTTGGGGGTAAGTTTCTTTTCTTCAAATCATGTAACAGGCAGGCATTTTAATGTTCAAAGATTATCTTCAAATAGTATAGTTGAGGTTGCAACAGAAAGATCACAAAAATCAGAGACAGTGGGCTCCACCTCTGCCTTTGACTCAAGGCTACCAATTTAAACAACCACTTAAACGCTCTGAGCATTACTATTCTCATCCTAAGGCAGGATTCATTATCTTACTACTGTTAGAGGGCTTGTTCCAGATTCTACATGGGTGGGTAGTAAGGAGATGATGACATGTCAAATCTCTACTTCTTTTATTCTTTCTGCTTCTTGTCAGAGGATAAAGAGGAGAAAGCACAGCATCAGGAAAACATCTACAAAAATATGACTTCATGATTAGTGTTTAAAAAAACCTTGGGCAAGAATATACTGAGCTGAGTGCTGGTGGCTCACACCTGTAATTAGCTACTCAGAAGGCTGAGATCTGAGGATCACAGTTCAAAGCCAGTCCTGGCAGGAAAGTCTGTGAGACTTTTTATCTCCAATAAACCGCTCAGAAAACTGGAAGTGGCACTAGGCTCAAGTGGTAGAGCACTAGCCTTGAGCTGAAGAGCTGAGGGACAGTGCCCAGGCTCAGAGTTCAAGCCCCACGACCAACAACAACAACAAAAAGAATAATATAGTGAAAATTATATTATTATTATTAATATTACTTCTGCCTGGTCCTGGGGTTTGAACTCAGGGTGTGAGCATTGTCCCTGAGCTTCTTTGTGCTCAAGGCTGGCACCATACCTTGAGGCATAGCATCATTTCTTGCTTTGTCTGAGTAGTTTATTGGAGATAAGAGTCTCATAGACTTTCCTGCCCAGGCTGGCTCCAAACCACGAACCTCAGATCTCAGCCACCTGAGTAGCTAGGCTGACAGGAGTGAGCCACTGGCACCTGGGTGAAAATTATTAATTCACATTATGGTCCTTCTTCATCTCCTCCCAGCTTTCTCTCTTCCCCAACCAATCTCATTGTCCTAAAAAAGGAGCAAGAATAGGGCCTTGTGGGGGAAAAACAGAGTTGGAACATGCCTGACCCTCAAGAGGCTGAGGCAGAAAGATTTTAAGTTCAAGGCCAGTCTGGGTTACATAGTACCTCCTCTTTCCCTTCAATAAAGGCAAGAATATTCAGAACTGAAATTTATTTCCTGCGATAAAAAAGGTAATAGACTTTAATAAAGTGAAGTCTTTACAAATTGGGATGTTATATGGTGTAACATATTTTATTTGAAGGAAATTTTTAAAAATTTAAAAATAAAGATACTAATATTAGACTGAGTAAGCTATTGTTTTTTGGGCCTGAATGAAAGTCAGAAAGCTTTCTCCAACAAAACACCAATGGGAAAACAAACATTTAAAACAACAGTATTTTTAAAGTCTATATCTTGAACTCACGTGTTTTTAGCTTGTCCATCCTGGAAACACATTTGTCCTACTAAAGCAGCAGATTGGTCTCCCAAACACTGAAAGTATAAATGACAATAAAAAAAACATTATAACACTATTACTAATTTTCTTTTTTAGAAGATCCAGAAGGTTTACTTTTTCGTGTTATCTATCAAGGAGTGGAATGTTTTTCATTTCTCTTTCTACCATTTAGCCAATTTTTCTCATTTGTAGTACCCCTACAAGATAATAGTCATGGGAAGGGAGAATCAAAATTAATTTTGCCAAAATTTCCAATGGCTCATCCGTGTCACATAAAAATAAGAACTGGCTAGGTCCCGGTGGCTTACACCTGTAATCCTAGCTACTCAGGAGGCTGAGATCTGAGGATCGGGGTTCAAAGCCAGCCCAGGCAGGAATGTCCATGAGACTCTTATCTCCAATAAACCACCAGGAAACCAGAAGTGGTGCTGTAGCTCAAGTGGTAGAGTCCTAGCCTTAAGCTGAAGAGCTGAGGGACAGTGCTCAGGCCCAGAGTTCAAGCCCCATGACCAACAAAAAAAATAATAAAAATAAGAACTGGACAATTTTGCTGATCTTACTTGTTTCTCCTTAGTTTAAGAAGGGGCTTACTGCCGGGTGCAGGTGGCTCACGCCTGTAATCCTAACTATTCAGGTGCCTGAGATCTGAGGATCATGATTAAAAGCCAGTCTGGGCAGGAAAGTCTGTGAGATTCTTATCTCCAATTAACCACTAGGAAACCAGAAGTGGCGCTGTGGCTCAAGTGGTAGAGCACTTGCCTTGAGCTGAAGAGCTCAGGGACAGTGCCCAGGCCAAGTTCAAGCCTCACAACTGACCAAAAAACAACAACAAAGGACATACTGACTAAGATAGAGGAGGAAACTGACAATATAACAGGGTGGGAATGGGGAGCTAATAACTTGGTGTTTAGTGATTAAACTTACCCCAGATATTGGCACACCTTCCAAAGCCCCGGCTTTCTAATAAAGTTTAAAAAAGAAATTAGAAACAGTCAAAAATTTTTGGCTCTACAAATAGAACTCAATAGGAATGAACATGAAGAGCAACGTGCCAGAGGATGTGGGCGACAAGACAAAGCAAGTGTTTCAACTCTATGAGTGGTACAGAGACAAGACACTAGAAATATTTCTAGAATGACAAGAAGAGACGTGGTATTGGAAAATGAACATAAAACATGGACTGGGAATCAGGAGACATCAGCTCTATTCCTAGTTAGTTAGTGTTAGGCCACAAGCAGGCTGCTGAAATTTCTCTAGACTACAACTTACTTATTTACAAAATGAGTACCTGGCTAGGTGATTACTGGAGCCCATTACTACTTTGTTATTATTGCTGCTATTATTATGACTTGTCTAGCATATGCTTTAGGATAGCTATGGAATGAGCATGGAACATAATTGTTTTTGAGAAAGCCATTTTTTATTGACGGTTCTTTTTACTTAAACTGCTCTTAAGGAAGAAAGAAAAGTGTTCAGTCATTAGATTTTTCTGCTGATAGTAAACATCACTCTTCAAATCTAGGCAGGCAACAGTTGAAATGTGGCATGAATAATGTGGTTTTATTTGGATCAATGTGGTCAACATTCTTGAAAGAAACATGAGTTTTAAGTGAATGACTGTTGGGAGGTTATCACTTAGGTAAAATAAAAACATAATAGGGTTGGGGGATGTATCTCAATGGTACAGGTATTGCCTAGCATACGAGAGGATCTGAGTTTGATCCTTAGGACCACTAAAATTAAAAAAAAAGAACACAAAGCTATTTTTGCTGATATCAAAACATTAGGGGAAATAATAAAAGGGATCCCTTAAGTAAGGGTGGTATGCCAGAAAGAGCACCAAATAAAGGCTTTGGAGTGACTCCTTTGCCTGTTGTTCATGAGCAAATGGCCCTGGGTGCTAATGGCTACTGGGAGCCCTTTAGCACCCTGGCTATCAAAGTGAAGGGAAGAATAGAATCTTCCTCATGTATCTATGATGCTGAGGAACTAATAACATATGTGAGAAACATTTACAAAATTTTTTTTAAAAATCCCCTCTAGATAGCTGGAATTATTTTGTTTCTTTAAGAACTGCTATATTTCAAGTTATTTTCTTTTCCCAGTGCTAGAGATCTAACACAAGGACTTGTAAAACTACTATGCAAGTTCTCTATCACTAAATGACACCCATAGCCCAAGACCTGCTGTTTTTATTTACTATATATTTTCTTCAAAAACCTAAACCTAGATTCTAAGCAAAGGCTAAATAAATTGCTTAAAGGACTTAAAGTGAAACGATAGGGAACCTAGAGGCTTCATCTTGACTTATTTAAATGCTGTATGTCTGCTTATACTTTTGAAATTATGAAACCTAGCAGAATCTACTTCAGGCACATGAAGCTCTCCTTTTTTCTTCAAGTGGGGGGGGAGGCTTCTGGAGGATTCCTGGAGCATCCTCTGATGAAGCATGCAGAAAAAGTGACAGTGCATTTCCAACTAACTAGTCTGAAAAATCGATGAAGATAACATTTAAGATAAATGTTTCGAATATTTTTAAATAATATCTAAATTCCCTATTATTCTAAAGCTCAAAGTACATTATAACTGTACTTTGTAATAGGTAACATCATCATCACTCATTCCAGGAACCTAGCTCTTTTATTTTGGGAAGCATTACTCTTGGTCTTGAGAAATGAATAGGATTAATTAAAAAAAAAAAACAAACTAAACTGAGCTTATATTTTGGAGGGTAATGGAAATTCTAGGTAAGTCTGTTTGGTAAATGAACTTCTGCTTGTCTAAAAATAAATGGAAATGCACTGTATCTTTTCCAAATGAATGGGCAGCATAATTGGTGGGTAACCTACTCACCAGGCTATGAGAGATTTTCTATAGTCAGCAAGAGGAAGAAGGGGGACAGAAGCATAACATTTTAAATGCAAGAGAAAACTAGGCCAGTTAACTGTTTTCTTTCAATCACTGAAACTATTTCTCAAGAACAGTTTCTTTTCTCTGAGACAACTCAGTTTGTGGTAAGTGTGAAGGTGTCGAAGCACTTTTATTATAGATACTGTGGTGGCGACGCCTGCCTTAAGAAATTCCATGTCGCCTTAAAAAAGCTTTATTAAAAATTAAACAGTGAAATCTCAAGGTTCATCCAGAGCATTTGGGCTTCAACTCTATTCTAATGAACTCTTTAAAGGAATTTCTTTCTAATCTTCTGGTAAGTTGTCTTAAACTTATCCATTTTTATCACAAATTCTCCACTTTCATACTCAAATACAAATTCCAATTCTCCTAGAGGTTCTCATTATATATGTCTGACCACAGATTCTCAATGATGCAACATACTTTTTGCTGAAACTACTTTTTGTAAGGTTTCAATGCAAGCCATAATAAAAATATTATGGAAATCAGCTTAATTAGCAATCTCAATTCAGAAATAGACTCTTTAATTTCAGTTTCTTGGCTAGATCTTTCTCAGGATAACAAGAGCCATTAGGAAACATTCTTTAAGAAAAAGAACTTGAATAATCTATGAATAGTACCTGCTCAAAATTAAAAGCAGATTATCGTAGCTACTAGTTATTTTGATTGAAAATAATAAACTGGCTCAAACATTCCCACACCACTGTTTGAAGTTAGGTTATCCTAAGAAAAATCAATTAAAGTTTATAAGTTTATGAAGACAATTTGTACTATTTTTAGTTATAAAACTATTTAAACAACTTTTTACATAGTACCAACATTCACAGAAAAGGTCCATATCCCAAACTACAAAACACAATAAAATTGACTATTGAATTTTGAATAGTGATTTTTTAAGTCTCCCCCTCCCCCTTTTAATATTTTTACCATTAAGCCATAGATCTCAGAAGAACTCCGGACATTTGGAAGAATTTCCATTGGAATTCCAAAAAATCTGAAAAATATCATGTTTGGGTATATAACACCATTTGAATAAACACCTAGAAAATTTTATATGCACTCAAAGGAAAAATATAAATAATTAGAAAATGCATTGAAACATAGTTAAAGTAATAGGTATATAAACCATCAGACTATAGTTATATGTTTAAAATGTTTTTGTGTATGCCAGTCCTAGGGCTTTAATTCAGGGCCCAGGAGCTGTCTCTGAGCCTTTTTGTTTAAGGCTGGCACTCTACCACTAGAACCATAGCTTAACTGCCAGCTTTTTGCAGTTTATTTGGAGGTAAGAATCTCATAGACTTTCCTGCCTAGGTTGGTTTTGAGCCCTGACCCTCTGATCTCAGCCTTCTGAGTAGCTAAGATTACAGGTATAAGGCACTGGCACCCAACTGATTTTTTTGGCAGTACTAGGGGTTTCTAGGCAAGCAATCTACCACTTGAGCCACTACCCAGCCCTATATTTGGGCACTTAACACTCTACCTTTGTGTAATCAGTTCAATAAAATTAAAAGTACACTAAGAAACCAAAGTACTTTTCTAAAGGAATCTTAATGCAGTCAGAGTAATTAGTTGCACCTGTTTATTATATGCAGTAGTAAGTCTCCCTTAAAAAAGAATATAACAGGGACTGGGAAGGTAACTCAGTGGTAGAGTGCTTGCCTTGCATGAATAAGGCCCTGGGTTCGATTCCTCAGCACCACACAAGCAGAAAAAGTTGGAAGAGGCACTGTGGCTCAAGTGATAGAGCGCTAGCCTTGAGCTGAAGAGCTGAGGGACCGTGCCCAGGCCCAGAGTTCAAGCCCCATGACTGACAAAAAAAAAAAAAAGAGAATATAACATACACTTTCATATTGCAGTTGTCAATAGTTAAATTGTGGTGATCCACTAAAGTGATAATAGTGAAGCTTGGGTTATAAATAAGTAACACACTAGGAAAGCTATACTTAGGGTAATACACAACTTACTCGCAGAGCTCTTTATCCCATTCTAAAGAATGAATGTTGAAAAGCATTGTCCTACTTGCATTCGTTACATCAGTACAGTGGACACCGCCATTGACTCCTCCTGTCAGACTCTAGACAGAATATAACAGACAAGATTAAATTTGTAATATTTGCAATTTAATTTACATTGCTATTGTTAAGGGCCACAATCAGCAGCAGAGCACAAAAAGCACAACATTCCAGTTACTGAGTTTTCTAGTTTTCACAATGTTTAATAGAAATAAAATGTGAGCTACATCCATAATTATAAGCATTGTAGCCATGATTTTAAAAACACAGAAAGCAGGTGAAATTAATTTTAATAACACTATTTGATTAAACTCAATATAATTTTTGTGCCAGTATTGGGGCTTGAACTCAAGGCCTTATGCCCTTGCTTGGCTTTTTCCCCTCATGGCTGGCTATCTACTGCTTGAGTCAGGCCTCCAGTTCAGGCAATTTGTTGGTTAATTGAAAATATCAATCTCCAGGACTTTTCTACACAGGCTGTCTTTAAACCTTAACTCTCAGATCTCAGCCTCCTGAGCAGCTAAGATTACATGTGTGAACCAATAGTGGCCAGCTTTCCAAATATAATTTGAATATGTAACCGATATTAAAAATTACCAAACAATTGGCCTTCTTTTGGTACAGTCTATGTACTTTATAGTCATAGTGCATCATAGTTCAAAGTGACTGTATTTCAAGTATCCATAGACACATGGGGCTTGTGGCCACAGAGTTAGTGTAATCTTAGTTAGTGAGTGGTTAAGCAAACAGAAAGAAATCAGTTTTGTTTTTATCTTATCTTTGGAAAATTCAGTCTTACTCAATTTGACTATGTGAAATAAATGGAAAAGTTTGCCTACCTAAGGGCTTTAGAGACATGTATTCTCAATTTTTTTCTTTCTTAATAACAATTCACATATATCCTGAAGAGTTTAAAATTCCATATTAACACCTACAACCAGGAAGTACATCCAGTGCTGCCCATATTTATAAAAGGAATGAAGGTGGACAAATGACTCCCTTCAGTCTCCAGCTCACAGTTCCCACATCCTGTCTCTCTGGTTGAAGGCAATTGTAATAGCTACTCATTCAACTGTGACTGGCACATAATAAACAGCTAAAAGCACAACTGCCCTGTTCTAAGCACAGGGAGGGGATGGATAAGGCATTTCATCCAGGAAATGATTCTGAAAGACCTGCTTTGTGGATCTGGCAAGTGAGAAACAAGACAATATTCCCTTGTGTTTCCTCAAGTGTCGAAAAATGTTCACATACTACTTAAAAATGCAATGATAGGCTTGGGTTTGTGTTAAAATGATCTGTCAGAGGCTAGGTACCAATGGTTTACACCTATAATCCCAGCTACTCAGGAGGCTAACAGCTGGAGGATCACCATTTAAAGCCAGTCTGGTTCTTGGAGACTTCACTTTAAAATAAAGAGTAAAAAGCTAGGGTGAAGGCATGACTCAAATGGTAGACTATGGGCCAAGCAAGCCAAGTTAAGCAAGTAAGTGCTCGAGGCCTTGGATTTAAACCCCCAATACTAGGGAAAAAATGCATCTGTGGAGAGAAAGAATAGGTATATTCAATTCTTGAAAAAAGATTGGCCTGTAGGTCGATAATTGTTGCAGCTGGCTTATTGTTAGAGATGCTCATTAGACTATTTCCTCTACTCTTAAGAACACTGGAAAACACTCATGATGAAAATAATGGAGAATGAAGTGGGAGAACAAACCACAAGGGAAATGTACTTTTAAGATCTATCTTGGAAATGTCTAAAATTTCTGTTCAGCTTAGGCAAAAAGAGACTATATAAAAGAAATTTCTGGAACAACCAGTTTCTGAGTCCTGTTGCTTCTCAGTACTCTTCTGAGCAGCCTTTACTGTCTCTTTGTTAAATAAACTCCTTGTTACCTTACTTAAAAAAAATTTCCACTCTTACTTAGTTTTCTATTATGGCTTGATTACACAAAAGACAGGTATGAAATGTTGAAAGTGAATGAAAAAAGTACCTTATGTGTTTTGTCATGTTAAATAGATTGTTTTCTGAGGAATTCCTTGGAAGGAAAAAAAAGCATATGACAGGTGAGAGAAAGACTCAGTTACTTATTCTAAATATATTAGATTTATGTCTTTGGTCAATATCCTCCAAGTTCAAAGCAAGAAAGGCAAGAGAAAAAATAGGAAGCAGACAACATGCTTCACAAATGAAAGCTGAAATATTCTGCTACTCCTTGAGTGTTTTTTTTCAATAACAATGCTAACTGAAAGTTCAAAATGTTGGTAGAAAATGATAGGCAAGTCATTCTAAAAAAACTCCACAAATTTTCCATATATACATTGTATTTAAACATACCCAAATAAGCCATGAATCAATGGTTCCAAAAAGAGCTCTATTTTCTTCCACAGCCTTTTGTACTTTTTTCACATTGTCAAGGAGCCAACGAAGTTTCACTGCACTGAAGTAAGTGCTAAGTGGAAGTCCTGTCTTGGACTAAAACAGGAAATTCAGCAAAATAAATTTGTAACAGTTCAAAACAAAAACCTCCACGTCAAAGAACTCAAGAAAGCACAAAATAGTTAAATGTCCTAAGCATAATCACTAGAACTAGGAATGAAAACACTTTTCTTATCTCATGATGGCACAGGAAAGCATGGTCAAGAAACAAAGATCAGAACAATTATGTTTGCAGTTCAAAGAGCATCCACGTAGCAAGCAAAGTAAAGAGAAAATTAAGTGACACAATATCCTGTAATTAGATAGTGTCACTGTAGATGGTGTTTTGCAATAAATTACCAGTATAAATAGAACCTAACCCTAAAGTCTGAAGATTATATTTTATGTCATCAAAGTAGTACACTACTGAAAACTAGAGTATATATCTAATGACCATAATTAGAAGGTTGTTTTCAGGGCTGGGAAGGTGGCCTAGTGGTACAGTGCTCGCCTAGCATGCATGAAGCCCTGGATTCAATTCCTCAATACCACATGCACAGAAAAAGCCAGAAGTGGCACTGTGGCACAAGTGGTAGAGTGCTAGCCTTGAGCAAAAAAAGAAGCTCAGCGTCAGTTCCCAGGCCCTGAATTCAAGACCCAGGACGGCAAAACAAAGGTGTTTTCAAACACATGAGTTTTTAACAATAACATTTTTGTGTTTATACACATATACAATATTCAAATAACACAGTAATATAAAGAGTGAAAAGTAAAGTAGAACATAGACATTCCAGAATAAAGCAAAACAAAATTATTCTACATAAATAGTCCACTGACTAAAGTCACCAAATACACTGAACAGGAGCAAGGACTGAATAAAGACTAAAGGGTAAAAATGAAACACATGTACTTATCAATCTTCCTTGACAATGAGTCAGATCCAACTTCACTTGTTAAGATATTAAATAAAAATTTAAATATAAAAGTTGGCCTTTATTTATAGCAATCTGTAAATTAAGAATCTTAATGGAAAGACTTGGAAAAAATTATATTAAGTGAAGTAAGCCAGGCCCAAAGAAACATAGATCCCATGGTTTCCCTTATTTGCAATAACTAGTATATGTCTGAGTCAAGTAGAAAAGGTCAGATAAGGTGATGTTAGGGAAATGAACCCTGAAGTATGTATTCAAATGTTTTTTTTTTTTCTTGGATTGTTTCTAATACATTTATAAGGTTATTTCTTTGTTGCTTTGTATGTCCCTCCCCCATGGTATAACCCCTGCTTTCACTGTATTTGATGTCGGTATAATTTGTGGAGGGGAAGGGGAAAAACAAATCGTTTAAATAGGGATACAGGTGGACCCATTGCAACAATGAGATGTACAAGTTGTCATGTTGAAAACGAACTTTACAACTTTGGTGTGGGGGGAGGGGAGGGGGAGAGGATTGGGTAGGGGGACGGGGGGGAGGATGAGAAGGGATGGGAAGGGGAAACAAAGGAGGAGGCTACAATGCTTGATAGGAAATGTACTCATTATCTTGCCCATGTAATTGTAACCCCTCTGTACAGTATTTTCATAATAAAAAATAAAATAAAATTCCTAGAACTTAAAAAAAAAAGAATCTTAATGCAGCCAGGTGCCAGTGGCTCACTCCAGTAATCCTAACTACTCAGGAGGCTGAGATCTAGGGATCATGGTTCAAAGCCAACCTAGAAAGTCCATGAGACTTTTATCTCAAATTAACTAACAAAAAGCTAGAAATTGGCCAGGTGCTGGTGGCTCACGCCTATAATCCTAGCTACTCAGGAAGCTGAGAGCTGAGGATCACGGTTCAAATCCAGTGGGGCAGGAAAGTCCCTGAGACTCTTATCTCCAATAAACCACTCAGAAACTGAAAGTGGTGCAGTGGTTCAAGTGGTAGAGTGCTCACCTTGAGCTGAAGAGCTGAGGGACAGTGTTCAGGCCCAGAGTTCAAGGCCCATGACCGACAAAAAAAAAGGTAGAAATGGAGATGTGGCTCAAGTAGTAGAGCACTAGCCTCAAATAAAGAAGCTCAGGGACAGTGTCTAGGCCTTGAGTCCACACTCTAGGAGTGGCAAAACAACCACACCACCACAACAAAACCCCTTACTTAATGCAACATCTTCTTATGGCAATATTATTTGACTTGGAAGACCAAGAATTATCTCATAGGATGATTTTTGAAGATCCCACAAACCTGGCAGTGAGGTAGTACATATTACTTGATTTATTTCCCCTGGGTCGTGGGGCTTGAACTCTGGGCCTGGGAGCTGTCCCTCAGCTCTTCAGCTCAAGGTGAGCACTCTACCACTTGAGCCACAGTGCCACTTCGTTTTCTGGTGGTTTATTGGAGATAAGAGTCTCACAGACTTTCCTGCCCAAGCTGGCTTTGAACTGCGATCCTCAGAGCTCAGCCTCCTGAGTAGCTAGGATTACAGGCGTGAGCCACTGGTGCCCAGCTTTATTACTTGATTTTTATGATATGGGTAGAAAGTTTAAAAGTTGCCTTTTAGGCTGGGAAGGTGGCTCAGTGGTAGAGTGCTTGCCTTACATGCATGAGGACCTGGGTTCAATTCCTCAGCACCATATAAACATAAAAACCCAGAAGTGGCACTGTGGCTCAAGTGGTAGAGTCCTAGTCTTGAGCACAGAGAAGCTCAGGGACAGTGCCCAGGCTCAGTTCAAGCCCCAGGACTGGCAAAAAAAAATGTTGCCTTAAGTATCACTGGGAAAAAAACATGTGCCTCCAGAAGCCCAGTTCAGCTGGATGTGACCATGAGAGGTCAGGCAGTGTGACAAAAAGAATGGATCAGGAAAACAGGCAAGGGTTCATTCAAGGTAAAGCTGAAACTGTTTAGACAGGGAGAAGGGCAAAGAATAGTTGGCTGGACAGTTATTATTAATGGGATTTGAACACTGGTTTCAGATCCAAGGACCAAAAGAAAATGATATAAGCATCTTATTAGCAAATGAAAGAGAATAATCCAAAAACCAAAAGCCAAGCAAATAAACATATCAACAAAAAATACAGGACATGAAAAGTTCTTTTTGAATTCTAGAACTTGGCTTTGATGTTGTTTAGAAATTCTTCCTTCATTGATATGAAGAGAAAGATATATATGAAGACTGAAAATTAGGAATTCTTTTTTCAATCATGGGACTTGAACTCAGGGCCTAAGCACTGTCCCTGAACTCAAGGCTCAGTGCTAGTTCAAGGCTAGCACTCTACCACTTGAGCTACAGCACCACTTATGGCTTTTTCTGTTCATGTGGTACTGAGGAATTGAACCCAGGGCTTCATGCATGTACTCTAAGCCACATTCCCAGCCCAAGAATTTTTTAAAAATATTTTTGCTTATACGAAGTAGAAGTCTTCAGCAAAGGACTAGATTATCTTCTACTTTCTCTCCCTCTTCCCAAATCCAGATGCATAAAACCTCAAGGCACCCAGAACTTTCTTCGCTGGGCAACAGGACACAATAGGAATATATACTGAAAGAATGCTTGAATTACCATTCCTGTCAATCCATCCAACCTGGGCCTCAGTTTATATTCTATAAATCTATTACACAACTACTTTACCATTAGATGTAAGGCCCAATAGGAGGTTTGTTTGTGAAATCTGTTAACATTGGATTTTTAAAAACAAAATTTTGACAATATATTATTGAAGTGATCTCTTACCTTGACAAAGTTATTATTTCCTGGAATTCTTTTACTAAGATTCTCAACAGTAGACTGGGTTCTTAGATCAAGCCACACTATAGATCAAAATATAACACATATGAAAAAAAGTCATAACAATAAAAACAATGAAATCACTATCAACGATAAGAGATTGATTAGTTTCCATACACAATTAAAATGTTATAGCTCTTAAGAGAGAAATTAGAAATTAGAAATGAGTGGGAAAAATTGTTAGAAAAGAACAAATTTATGAGGGAAAATTTAAAGGTTCTATGCAAAATTACAGACCAAATTATGAGAATAATACAAACCTTATAGCTTTCATTTCATATTCTTCTTATGGAAAAACCTTACAAAAATGTTTGAAATATGTATTTGTCTAAACACACATGAGTGCACCAAAGACTTAAGAGGAAGGCAGGCTGGTTGGGAGAAGAAAATTTAAACAGCTCAATGTAAAGTATATAACTTGGGAACAATCTGTGACGAAGATAGCAGAGACCTGATCTTGTTACTAAAGAAAAAAATCCATCATTAATGTAGAAATTGCATGTTTACATTTAAAAACTTCAAACTATACTAGATCTGATATCATTTAAAATTTAAACGTCACACTTTCCTATTCTGGACTGTATGGGGAAAAACCTGTTCTAACAGATAATGATCTTTACTATAATAGCTAGCGTTCATTTTCTAATCCCCAAGTAGAAATTGTTTTGTTTCATGACAGAAGGCTTGGGCAAGAGAAACCACTAAATAGTACAATACGCAATTTTGAGAGGTAACCAATGGAATTAGCTGGGCTTTATTTGTCAAATTGAACTTAAGTTGGTCACTAAACTTTAACAATTTTTAATCTATTAAAGGTCACTTGTGTTTTGTGTGTGTGTGTGTGTGTGTGCTGGTCCTGGGGCCTGAACTCAAGGCCAGGGTGCTGTCCCTGAGCTGCTTTTGCTCAAGGCTAGCACTGTACTACTTGACCCACAGCTCCACTTCTGGCTTTCTGGTGGTTAATTGGAGATAAGAATCTCATGAACTTTCCTGCCCAGGTTGGCTTTGAACTGTGATCCTCAGAGCCCATCCTCCTTGGTTATGTTTAGGACACTGACTATACTCAGATGCCTTCTGAAAACATTCAGGCCCATAATCTATTTAAAGGACTCCATGGAAAATAAAAGTAGCTTGCCCATGACATACATCTGACACAGATGTTGCTTTGTTTGATTTGTGCTTTACCTGTATTATTCGGTTTTCTTCATTTAAAATCATTCATTTCTTATAGTGAATTTTAATCATTTTTTTCTAATTACTTAAGCTGTCATTTCTCTTGAGGGACCTATCTTAATTTTGACTGTGGCTACTTCCCATGAGATTTAAATTGAGGACTTCAGGATATGGCAGATATAAAAAGCTGCTATATTAGCCAGGTGCTGCTGGGGGTTCACAAATGTAATCCTACTTACTCAGGAGGCTGAGATCTGATGATCATGGTTCAAAGCCATCCTGGGCAGAAAAGTCCCTGTGAGACTCTTATCTCAAATTAACCAACAGAAAAGTGGTGCTGTGGCTCAATGTGGTAGAACACTAGCCTTGAGGTTAAAAAGCTCAGGGACAGTGCCCTGGGCCCTGAGTTCAAACCCCATGACCAACCAAAATAAACCCAAACAAACAAAAAAAATAAAAAGAGCCATCAAAACCACGAAAATAGGAGGAAAAACAAAACATGAAAATAGGTGGCCTATAGATTAAATCTGCAGTTTTCTGACCAGCCTCCCTTCTTCCTTCATCCAGGAGCAGTATCACACATTCTCTTTAGGAAGTCAGCTCTCCTTCATCCATGGCCATATGTCTTGTCTGAGATTTGACCCTACCTTGATTGCCAGTATTGGTTCTAGACCCAGTGTTTGGTTCAGACTTCAGTGGTTTATCAAACAGCTCAAGCTAGATTTGTGTTCAGTCCATGTACAGGAGTGTCTAACATGGGACTGCTATCTTATGAAGGGAGATCTGAATCTGCCACATTAGGAGCCATCCCAGAAAAGACAGATTTGTGGGGTATCCAAGTAACATTATCTGAGTTCAGAATCAAATGGCACTTAAACAAAGTTACCCTTAGATGGCTGGTTCCCCTAGCAAAAGAACCATTTTTTCACCTCATTTAGTTGGAATTGAGTATTCTAGCATTTCACACTATGATTGATTCAAGCCAACAGTGACATTACCATGGAGGCAGCAGGATCTTCTGTTGCCAGGTAACCAGGGCAGTCTGCTTTTTACACAGTGGTGGCACTGTATAACTGTGACAAAAGTGGATCTTCCTCACAATCAAGCAACCTTACCAGGTGTTATTGAATTAACAGGAGTAATTGGAAAGAGTGAAAGAAGTAGAGTTTTAACAAGTACATATCAATCCCCAGTATTTTTAACTATTGACAGCTATGCATTCAAAAATCAATTTAGTGCATTTTGATTACCTACTTCAAAAATTGAAACAGGATAAATTTCAACGAAACCCCCCATACTATTAATATATTGAAATAAAAATAGGATTTGAATGATAAATATCAGAATTCTCTGCATTTGTTAAGATTACTAGTAACTTGTGGTACTTCAGTTTTCCTTATGTGGGTTTGCTGTATCATAATATAAAATGTACCTCTTACCAAGGAACATAGATAAAGAAATTTGAAAGCTACTACCTTGGGCATTATTTTGTGCTCATCTTGATGTTTAAACTCAGGGCTGGGGCATTGTCCCTGACCTTTTTGTGCTCAGGGATAGTGTTCTACCACTTTGAGCCACAGTGCAATTTCCAGCTTTTTCAGTAGTTAATTCAAGGTAAGACTCTCATGGACTTTACTGCCTGGGCTAGCTTTGAACCATGATCCTCACATCTCAGCCTCATGAACAGCTAGGATTACAGATATGAATCATGAAAGCTCAGCCATTGGACATTTTGTTTTGTTTTGCTTTTGTTTGTCATGGGGCTTGAACTCTGGGCCTGGGTGCTGTCTCTCAGCTCTTCAGCTCAAGGCAAGCACTCTACCACTTGAACCACTGCGCCACTTCTGGTTTTCTGAGTGGTTGAATGGAGTCTCATGGACTTTCCTGACTGGGCTGGCTTTGAACCGTACTCAGATCTCAGCCTCCTGAGTAGCTAGGATAACAGGTGTGAGCCACTGGCACCCGGCCCATTGGACTTAAAAAAAATAACATTAGCTTTCTAACACTAGTGTTTCTCCTATTTTAATAGCTTGGACATTCACTGAGGAGTTTAATGATCCTTACTGCAAAGACTCAAACACTGGAGGTAGACTCATGAACCCAAAGTTCTATATTTGGCTTTTCTACTAACAAGCTTTGTGACTAAGCAAATCTTCTTTTTGGCCTGGATTTTCTAAATATGAAAGGAGGCTGGGCTAAATAGTCTCATGATATTTATGTTGTTTTAACAGCCAAAGACTTTAAGGGAATTAGAATACATGGACTGAATTAGTAAAACTGCCAAAGAGAAAGATGTCAGTGGTTGACATACTACCAAGCAATTCACCAATGCTCCCAATTAATGAAATTAAGAACAAAAACATTAGAGAACTCATTAAAGAAGCTAAGATGGCAACATTAGATTTGCAGAAGAAAAGACCAAACACCAAAGAGAAGAGCCCAAGCTGGAACACTAAGCCCCCTGTGTAGCTAATTTCTGAGAACAATCAAAAGAAGTGACAGAACCAGATCTGGCAGCAGCAGTCAATTTTCCCCAACATGTCTGAGTTGGAAGGTTGGGAAGTGAGCAACAGCCAGAGCACCAATACCTGAGGAAGTACCAGCAGCTGGAACTGAAGAGCCAGAGGGAACAACGGCAACTGGAACTGAAGAATCAGGAGAGACTGGAGCAGCTAGAGCATTAGAAGAAATAATGGCAATTCATGCTAGAGATGGCCAGGTTCAAGATCAGTGTACTCTTACTGACCACATAGGAGGTAGCAGACCACTTAGGTTAAGTTCATCAGAATGAACGTTTTTCTACACATTTGAGTGTAGAAAAAGAAAACAAAGAGACATGGAGTGGAAAGGGAATGAAGAAAAGTCCAGTCTGAATGTCTAGTTCCAATAGTACTCCTTTTTGGATGTTTCTGATTCAGGATGAATGACAATGAAAATGCATCCTAGTTAGAAAAACTAGTGAACTGAAATGATGCATCATGGACTGGATTGGAATCATCATGTATTTAGGGAGCACACAGGGGGATGTTAGAAAGGAATAAGGAACATGATACCATCTGTGTTATAGCCATCTGCTGTAGGAAATGAAAGGGGTATTTTGGGCAAGCACAGTCCCAAGAAATCACTTTCCCAGTAGGGCAACTGGAAGTAAAGGCCACCTCCCCAGAAAGGAATAGCATATGTTTAGAGCAAACAGGGAATTGCTAATTCCCAAAGTGATTAGGGCAAAAAGAGGAAAATAGATGCCTGGGAATTCAGAACACAATACATCCTTGATTCTAGAAGTTATATCCTTTATCTAGACCAAGTAAATTAGAATTAAATGGTATAAAAGAGATATTAAGTGATTAGAAGCCTCAAATGTAAAATATCAGTTAAGTTTAAATATAAACTATCCAGTATTATTAAGTTACAGCAAAATATAACAGTACATCTTTACCCAGGATTCCAGAGCTATAAGACTTTTCAAAAGATCTATACCAGGGTATCAGTGGCTCAAGCCTGTTATCCTAGCTACTCAGGAGGCTGAGTTCTGATGATTGAAGCTCCATGCCAGCTCTAATTAACAACACACAGAAAAGGCCAAAAATGGAGGTGAGGTTCAAGTGGTAGAATGCTAGCCTTGAGCAAAAACAAAAACAAATGAACAAACAAAGCTCAAGGACAGCACATAGGCCCTGAGTTCAAGCCCACGACTAGCACCAAAACACAGAAATGTGTAATAAAAGAAAAAAATAACAATGTTACATAACTATAAATAGCCTATATTACACAAAAGTAATAATAACTTCCTTCTACTGGGATGTGCTTATAATCCCAGCACTTGGCAGACTAAGGCAGGAGGATGAAATCCCTGTCCAACCTTGGTTATGCGTAGCTAGACTCTCTCAAAAAAAATTCTGCTCCCTTTCAAAGAAAAATTTAAAAACAAACACTACACACTGTTATTGTGAAAGGCCAACTTGCTTAGGGACTTTCGCGGTTTCTCATGTATGGGTTTCTTTCTTGATTCTTTGAAACAAAACTCAGTTCTACAAACAGTTCTATAACAAATGAGCTCAAGCTATTTTCCGGTCTTTCCAAAGATGCTAGCATAGGTATATAATCCCTGCCCCACAGTTAAACATGGTTTTTGAAAGGACAGAGATGGTCAATATCTAAAAGTGTAACTGCGTAGTTGTGTTACAGGGAACTTTTAAGTCCAACAAACTGCTTGGGAAAAGCATTTGTAATGCACTTTACATAAGAAAAAAGTTAAGACAAAGAAATGGTTTTGTTGTGGATTACTTTCTTTAGTATATAAGAAATCTTCAACCAGTAATTTTGCCTCACTGTATATTAGTCCCAGTTATGGATGGTATTTTATGTTAATTCATAGATTATGTTCTACTGAAAGCAATCAGGATGAGGGTTTGAATTGACTGCCATGGACACCAGTCAACTGAGTCATCTAACACAGCCAATAATGGGAAAAGTGAGCATCCTGCCTAGGTTGGTTACAGTAGCATTAATGAAAAAAGGGTGTGGACACACTACATGTGGCCTTTTTTTTCTGATCCTGTGGCTTGAACTCTGGGCTTGGGTGCTGTCCCTGTGCTTTTGTCCTCAAGCCTAGTGCTCTACCACTTGGACCAGAGCTCTCCTTCTGGCTTTTTTTGGTTATTATTTGGAGATAGGAGGCCCATGGCAAGGCTTTGGTTACTCAGGCCTATAATCCTAGATACTCAGGAGGCTGAGATCTGAGGATCTTGGCTCTAAGCCAGCCAGGGCAGGAATGTCCATGAGTATCTTATCTCCAAATAAACCACCAGAAAACCGGAAGTGGCACCATGGCTTAAGTGGTAGAGCACAAACCTTGGCCAGAAGAGCTGAGGGACAGTGCCCAGGCCCAGAGTTCACGACCCACAACCAACCAAAAAAAAAAAAAGGTGGCCCATGGACTTTCCTGCCTTGGCTGGCTTTGAACCTTGATCCTCAGATTTCACCTCATGAGAAGCTAGGCTTGAGGCACTAAAACCTGTGTAAATGTCACTTATTTAAGCTTTCCCTTACTCTACAAAGGTAGAGTTGTTTGTAGTTTAAAACCAAACCTCTTAGTAACAATAAATTACAGTAACTACTTATAAGGGTTAGTTTTGAAAGGAATGAGCTATAAATGGTGTGTGTGTGTGGGGGGGGCTCTTTAGCAAAGATTATTTGCCAAAATAATTAATGCTAAAAGGGAAAGAGAAAAGTAGCAGGGAGACAAGGATAACTGAAGAAAGTGAGAGAAGCCAAGGGTCTGTTTCAGATCCAGGGCTCTAAAGCTCTCTCCAAATCCACTAATGACATCATCATAGTAAAGCGTTGCATCATGGCATAGGAGAAACAGTGATATCAAGTGACATTCTGCCATTTTAGATACCACATTACAGTTTACCTTATTAGTCTCAAAATTAACAAGTAACTTCTAAAAAAGGCCATCTGTACCTCAATGGACTATTGGAACTTTTCCCTATGCTTATAATGCTATCTGTCAGAAAACAATAAACAAGCATGCCTTTGTTGCAAGTACCAACAGCCTTTCTAAGAATTTAGCATTTCTCAGTATTCAGCTTCTCCATTAAACCCGTGCCATGGCCACCAATGAGGTCTTCAAATCCTCCTATCTTGGTTTCTTTATTACTATACTGGGAATGTGTGAATTTATTCCTTACCAAGTATACCTGAGCCATAAAAATGCCCATATACACATAAGAAAAATCTAAAAATATGGGCTGGGAAAGTTGCTCAGTGGTAGAGCACTTGCCTTGCATACATGAGGCCCTGGGTTCGATTCCTCAATACCACATAAGCAGAAAAAGCCAGAAGTGGCACTGTGGCTCAAGTGGTAGAGCGCTAGCCTTGCGCTGAATAGCTGAGGGATAGTGCCCAGGCACAGAGTCAGGCCCCACAACTGACCAAAAATAAATCTAAAAATAAGACTAAAAAGAGCTCCTCTCATTTGCTCATGTAGTATTATTACTCATCAGTTATGTAATTCAGTAAGTAAAAACAGAGGAAAATGAAGGCAAGGAAAGCCAAGAGACTGTTACAAGAAGGGAAAAAAAAGAAGGAAGAAAGCATACAAAGAGAGCTATGAAGTGAATGTTCTGGATTGCCTCAAAATTCATTCCCCCCAATCCTAACACCAAATACGAAGGTATGAGGAAATGAAGATTTTGAGAGATAACTAGATCATGAGGGTAGTACCCTCATGAATGGGATTATTGCTCCTAAAAAGAGACAGGAAGGAGATTGATTTCTTACACTCTACTCTCTGTCATATGAATATGACAGTCATCTGCAAACTGATACTGAATCTGCTGACACCTTGATTGACCTCAAACTTCTAGCTTCTAGAACTGTAGTAAATACATTCCTATGGTAGAAGCCACTTAGTCTATAGTCTTTGTGTTCTTAGTCTGAACTAATACTGAGGGAATAAAAAGTATAAATACTAGCTCATGCCTGCCATACTAGCTACTCAGAAGGCAAATATCTTCAAAAAGTCTATGAGACTCTTATCTCTGAATAACAAGCAAAATGTTAGAAGTGAAAATGTTGCTCAAGTGGTAGATTGCCAGTCTTGAGTGAAAAAAGAACTAAAAGAGAATGCCCAATTCCTGAGGTCAAGCTCCTGTACCAACACCAAATTTTTTTAAATGAATGAAATTAGACTATAATAGAAATAAAGCCAAAGTAGCTCAAAGATAAAAATGGTTCTGTTTCTATTAATCATGTCTGATGTTGCTGTAGGAAAAGGCTGCTAAAACTTTAATTTTTTTTTGTTGGTTGTGGGGCTTGAACTCTGGGCCTGGGCGCTGTCCCTCAGCTCTTCAGCTCAAGGCTAGCACTCTACCTGAGCCAGAGAGTCACTTCCGGTTTTCTCATGGCTTATTGGAGATTAAGAGTCTCACAGACTTTCCTGCCTGAGCTGGCTTTGAACCACAATCCACTGATCTCAGCCTCCTGAGTAGCTAGGATTACAGGTGTGAGCCACCAGCGCCCAGCTTAATATTATTGTAATAGCTTCAATAGAAGACCTACATCCTACATGCAGATAATGACATTTTAGCGTCTTTCTTAAAGTTAGATGCACAATCTATTCTTTGTAATTATTTAGTGCCTTGTCTTCTTAACTACTTGTGTTCTCTTCCATTCAGTTCAATTCCACTTTCTCCTTCCAGCTTCCTAAATCCTATCCTTAGGATACATTAGGGTACATTTGCAAGTACCCAGCCTGCTTAATCACTATATGGCTAGGGTTCACTATAGAACCTGGAACACAGAAAGGCAACCTAAACTTTTGGTGGCTAAATTTACATGAATTTATACAGTGAATTCATTTTCATAGATGCTTTCAGCAGAGTGGTATGTTTGAAATACATTCCACCAATGTACAATGATAAACTTTCCTTTATCATGACTTTCATCCCAAGCTGCCAGTTGTATCAAGTCTACACTATTGTGAAATGCTTTCTATATAATCAACAATCCTGTATATCCAAATAGGAGCACATACTTTAGGGTCGGAGACTGTTTATGTTCAAACTGTGGCTTTATGCTATACGACATTGAATTAAGTTACAGCGCTTTTCTATAGTTAATTTATAAAATAAGGCCAGCAAAGCCTATTTAGAGGATCACTGAAATTAAATAATCTGGGTAAAATAGATAACATGCTACCACAGGAATAGTAGCCCTTGGTTCTACTAAAAGGGAGTCAACCTTATACTCAAATGTAATCCATCTCTTTACTCTTCTGTGAAATGTGTATATGCTTTCACCTTCATAGCTTGTGTACACTATTGCTTAATTCTTCCCTCTCATAATGGGACTTAACACATGCATCAAGGCCCAAATGAAGTATGACCTATACCATGAAAAGTATGCCACAAACTTAAAATCCATACTGAAATCTCGGAAGATTAAGCCAGTCTTGGGGCTTAAACTCAGGGCCTGGGAACCGTCCCTGAGCTTCTTTTGCTCAAGTCTAGTACTCTACCACTTGAGCCACAGTGCCATTTCTGGCTTTTTCTGTTTATGTGATACTGAGGATTTGAACCCAGAGCTTCATACATGCTCGGCAAGCACTCTACCACTAAGCCACATTCCCAGCTATCCTATACAATTTAGCAGCAGACAATGATCAACTATTCCCTAATTTCTTGTTAGTCTCTCTCTAAAACTAGACTACAAAGTGCTTTATAAAAATAACTAACAAGCCGGGCACCAGTGGCTCACACCTGTAGTCCTAGCTACTTAGGAGGCTGAGATCTGAGGATCACAGTTCAAAGCCAGCCAGGGCAGGAAAGTCTGTGAGACTCTAAACCAGCCAGGGCAGGAAAGTCTGTGAAATGCTTATCTCTAATAAACTACCAGAAAACCAGAAGTGGCACTGTGGCTCAAGTGGTAGGGCACTCGCCTTGAGCTGAAGAGCTCAGGGAGAGCACTCAGGCCCAGAGTTCAAGCCCCATAACCAACCAACCAAACAAAACAAAACCCTAACATAATTTATATTCTTTAATACCTAGAATAATATCAAAATACATTAAAAGGTTCTCAAATCAAACATGGCCCAATATAGAAAAAAAAGAAGCCTCTTCATTAGGATAGGTACAGAAGGACACAGATGGAAGAAAAGTAAAATAAGTTAAGAGTAAGCACATCACAGAAAGATTTTCAGGTAAATTATCTACTAATTTTTTCACTGCAAGTATAACTTTGACTAATCTAGTTACATTACTTTAGAATGAGTAGTCAAAGTCCAAAGTTTCATTTTTACAATTCAAAGTAGAAATTTTAAAAGGAACTTTCTGGGAAGTGGTGCTGTGGCTCAAAGTGGTAGAATACTAGCCTTGAGCAAAAAGGAGGTTGGAGACAGTGTCCTGACCCTGAGTTCAAGCTTTATGACCTACCAAAAAAAGGAAAAGAAAGGGAAAGAAAGAAAAAGAAAAGCAGAAAAGAAAGGCAACTTTCTGGCTTCCATCTTTTCAATTTGCTAGGGGAAGGATTAAAGTAAAACCCTGTTGTGGATTCTTATAACTGTATGCTACTTAAGCATCCACTTTTAAACGGAGGCTTAACTTTGCCAAATCACAAGCAGAACTTAGTCACCCTTGATATAAGTTCCAGTTCCTCCATATACCAGTTCACCCTGGTGATACCTCCCTAAGTACCAGCTAACTATAGGCTACTGGATTAGCTTTTTGACTCTCATATCCTACATGGACTGAGTAGATTTTAAATGACCTCCAGAAACTTGTGTTTAAACACACCAAATAGAATAATTCTCGGAAGATATTTGTTTGGATCATGACTTGAACACAGTAAGGTTTTTGGCCATACCTGCCTGCCTGTCTTCTCTTTTCCTGCTTCTCCTTCTCTTTTTCCTCCTGCCTCCATCTCTATCCCTCCCTCCCTGAGCTATCTGACCTTTCTCTGTATGTCCCAATGGCCTGAAACAAAAACAAATTAATCTTGTAGACATCATCACTAATGAAGGAGTGCTGCAATGTTCTTTACCCTAAATACAACAAAACCCATATAATTGAAAAGTAAGCTAATAATAACTTCCAAAAATATTCTCCTAGTAGTAATCATTAATTGCAATAATTTGCCTTACTTATATTCACAGTTAAATGGTCATGAGAATGTCAAACTGAAGTTTATAAACATGTATTTCTATGCAATGTGTGTAGTAAGATATTTGCTTGCAGAAAAATACAAACTTAAAGTGAAGGATATTTTCACATTAAAAAGGGAAATATGGCACTTAATCCTGGTGAAATTGTTTAACTTTTTTTTTGTCGGTCATGGGACTTGAACTCTGGGCTTTGGCGCTGTTCCTGTGCTCTTCAGCTCAAGGCGAGTACTCTACCACTTGAGCCACAGCACCACTTCCAGTTTTCTAGTCGTTTATTGGAGATAAGAGTCTCATGGATTTTCCTGCCCGGGCTGGTTTTGAACCGTGATCCTCAGATATCAGCTTCCTGAGTAGCTAGGATTACAGGCATGAGCCACTGGTGCCCGGATTGTTTAACATTTTTAAATTCTTTCGTAGAAAAATTTTGGCTAATGTAAGAGACATATTCATTATCCACAAAGTCGATTACTGAAGCTATGTTAAAATGTATACATCTATATGTTTAATAGAGAATTATTAAGTAGTAAAAGTAGAAGATAAATTTGTAGTTATTTTCCTGGTCACTAAAATTATAGGAAAAAAATGTTAACTAAAGTTTTTTTGAAGATATGTGGTTATCTCTGTTCATCACCTTTACAATAACATTCTACATGGACTGAAAAAGATACATGATTGCAATGCTTGAAAAACATGTTTTCTTATAAGACAGTAACAGTAAAATACCTTATTTTTAATAACTACTCCAATGAATTCAAATACTTTTACAATGCACATTGTTCATTTATTTTCTATTTCATTTTAAATCATTTTTTATGACAGTAATAGATTTTGAACTCAGGTCTTGTGGTACTGGTTGGCTTTTTCACTCAAAGCTGGTGCTCTACCACTTGACCCACATCTCCACTTCCAGCTTTTTACTGGTTAATTAAACGTGAGTCTCTCAGATGTATCTGCCCAAGCTGGCTTTGAACCTAGATCCTCAGATCTCACCCCTCTAAATAGCGAGGATGACAGGCATGAGACCTAGCATCAAGCTCACTTATTTTCTTTCACACAGTAAAGTAACGATCCTCATGTTGTAGTACACACCTGCAATCCCAATACAAGTATACATACATATATATTATATATACAAACACATACATCTATCTATATATGTATATGAATGTGTATATGTGTGTGTGTATATATATATATATGTATTACTGAATTAAACATAGAGTAAAAGTAACTCAATCAACTCACTATGGCTGGGAAGTGGCATGACCATTGTCCCAGCACTTGGGAAGCTGAAGTAAGCAAAAGGATTACTTGAGCCCAGGTAGCTGACACCAATGTAAGCAATAAAAGGAAATCCCATGTCAAAAAAAAATTCTCCTATCTGACAAGTTCTACCTTCATTTCCTAACCCCCTACCACAACCTATAATTTGATTAATAAACATTGTGATTTCCTATTTATGACAGATTTTTTTTAAAAAAAACAACACAATTTTCCTTGTAGGAAGTGGCAATTTCTTTTAGTGCTCATTAAGCATCATATGTTCAAAATGATGCTGTAAAATAACCTATGGTCACTTATATCTGAGATGTCATACCCCAAATTATGACATCTTTGAATTTCTTTTAATGCCTGCTGAAACAGCCACATTTATAACAGAAGCAAATGAGAGACTTGTATTTCATTTTTATAACCCAAGAGGTCCAGTAATTGAATTATTGAATGGAAAGAGGAAGCATGGAAATACTTTACAAATAGATAACAGTGAGCATTTGTTACTCTGAATTTCTGTGAGGGCAGGAGGAAATGAGATCTTTTAGATGTCAAAAGCACAAGGACTACAAAACAGTTCTGGCAACATTCACCCATATATATAGTACAAATAATAGTAAATAGTGAGTGTAGGAGATAGTTAATTTAATATGTGAATAAATGTGATCAAAAATTGTAAAATTTGTAACAGCTACTTGCTTAGGCTCTTTGGCCCTTTCCATTGGATTATAGAAAACATGAATACATGCTGTTTTTAGCTAGACACCTTAGCGTGACCACATGTGTCAGGTGGAGAAAGGCCTTGTACTGGCGCCCTGTTCGTGATAGCTTACCCACAGCATTGTAGAGAGGTTCTCCAGTTAATTTGTCCCAGACTACGGTGGTTTCCCTCTGGTTGCTAACACCAATAGCTTTAAAGAGAAAATTAAACACAAGAAAGTAGAAAATTAAAACAAGCAGAAAACTACTTCAAGGGAATAGGTCGTTTAAACACCAATTTTGGAGGGAAATACAAAAGCATTTATTTTCTTGGAGCATCCCTGAGAGAAGTGAACACATGATATCAGATTTGTTTTTACTTCTACATATTCCTCCCACTTAACCACCAGCACACAATGATATGAAACCAGATTAATATCTAAAGGAAAAGCTCCAAGGTTGCCTTAAGGAATACAATAACTTTCCAAGTTCACAATATTCAATTTATTATTGTGAGCAGACCAACAATCACCTTATTCATTTGTTTACCAATTGCTACAAGGAATTTTCCTTCCTATGGCTGTGCATATGTTCATACAAAGATATGCTCTACATTTTACAAAAATAACCATAGGAAAAAAAACTTACATGCTGAGCAACCTCCTGGTTATTTGCAAATTCAGTTTTACTCGTGTGTGTGTGTGTGTGTGTGTGTGTGTGTGTGTGTGCTGGGTGATGTCGCTAAGTGTTTTTGTTCAACGTTAGCAGTCTACCACTTGAGCCTTAGTTCCACTTACAGCTTCTTGGTGTTTAATTGGAGATAAAACGTCTCATGGGCTTTCCTGCCCAGGCTGGCTTTAAACCATGATCCTCAGATCTCAGCATCCTGAGTAGCAAGGGTTACAGGCATGAGCCACTGGCACCCAGCTTATTCCTATATTTTAATATGTCACAATACATGAAAGTTTAAATCAGGCATAAATACAGTATGTCATGGGCCTTTACATTATACCAACCTACATGTAACTCAGGGACTATGATGTTATAATGAGTAAAAATATTGATCGGTACCATATTTTTCAGATCAGCAGGGATCTGCTAAGTCAATATTCTCAAACATTCTAAAATACCAATGCCCAAACCCTGGTCAAAACATTTCAAATTAGCTGACACGGGGTGGGATCAGAACACCAGTACTGGTTCTTCAAACTCCCTAGGTGATGCTAGTGTACATCCATCCCACGTGAGCCACAGCACCACTTGGCTGGCTTTGAACCTTGATCCTCAAATCTCAGCCTCCAGAGTAGCTAGGATTATTGGACTGAGTGACCAGCTAATCAACACTTTTGATGCTCAAATCTCCTTGATAATCTGGGCATGAGGATCTTGATTTCAAGACAAGCATGGTCTACATAGTGAGACCCTGACTTCAACAGCCCAAACTAAATCTCCTTGAGAATTCTGTCAAATGACCACCAAGACAACACTTCCAGTTTCTCAAAGCAGATCTCTACTGAGACAGAAGAAGGAAGAAGAGGAAGAAGATGTGTAGAGGAGGAAAAGGAGGAGATGGAGGGAGGGAGGATTAGGTGGAGGAGAATGAAGCAGCCAGGAGCAGTTCAGGAGGCTAGGACCTGGAGGACCCCAATTTGAAGCTAACCAGAAAAATCTCTGGGATTCTCTCTCTAAAAATAATCAGCAAAAAGCAGGGCTAGAGTCATGGTTTAAGTTGTAGAATGACAGCAGAGCAAGCAATCAATTACTAGGCTTTGGGCCAAAAAGCACTACAGCCAAAGACAAATCCTAGGGCTAGATTATATAACTCAATGGTACAGCAATTGTCTAGCATATGTGATGACTTGAATTTGATGATCCCTAGGTCCTCAAAAATCCTTTTCCTTATAGCTACCACCTATACTTCACATTCATTTTTTTGGAAATACAAGAATAAGGTTAATCCTCCTTTTATATTTCAGTACCTAAACTTGAAGACCTGTCCTTCAAGTTTTTCAATTTTGTTCAACTGCTTCTGTTTCAATATTATGCAATGATCTGTCCACACATTTAAACTCTTCCCTCAGAATGGAAGCCCTGGTTTCAATTCCTCAGTACCACATAAACAGAAAAGCCAGAAGTGGCGCTGTGGCTAAAGTGGAAGAATGTTAGCCTTGAGCAGAAGCAGCTCAGGGATATTGCCCAGGCCTTGAGTTCAAACTCCAGGCCTGGCAAAAAAAAAAAAAAGGAACAATACTATGGCAATGCTCTGACTGGCACAGAACAAAGGGAACTATCAGATCTCCCTTGCTCCACTACTACTTATGCAATGCAAATATATATATATATATATACACACATATATATGTATATATAAAATTTAACACTTTCCAGTGAAAAGGTGTTCAAAAACAATTGAAATACTGCTCCCAAGAAGTTCAGGGGAATAAAGTGCTGTAAATTAACTTAGAGAAATAGGGTAAATGGAAGGGATTCTTGGTTATTTGTAATGACAAACACCAAAAAAAAAAAAGGTTGGAAAAAGAAATAAAGATAAGTGAGGGTGGACTTAATGAGACATGGTCCTGATATATAATGACAGAAGTAGATTGCTTCCCTTCTGGTGAAGGAAAGGAGGGAGGAAATCCACACAGTAAGTACAGAAATTGGAAATGGAAAAATTAGAAGCCCTGAGCATCCACTTTCTCTGTAAAGTCATAGGTGACATTATATGCTCAAACAGATAGGGCCGCGAAAAAGTAGAATTGAAATCTAGGTGGTACAAAGCAGTAATGATAGCACTCAGGAAAATTTAAGTTTGAGGCCAATTTGGCCTATGTAACAAGCTGCAGGCCATTCTGTTTATAACAAGATTGTCACAAAAAGTGTATAATAATAATAATGGGAACAATTCAGTATGGCTGATGCTACAAAGCCTAAATAGCTGAGGCCCAAATTACAATTCTGGGTCTCCTGTTTAATAGTTTCTTCTCTTATAAAATGAAGAGAATGAAAAGTTCTCACTTGAGCTGGGAATGTGGCTTAGTGGTAGAGTGCTTGCCAGCATGTATGAAGCCCTGGGTTCAATTCCTCAGTACCACATACACAGAAAAAACCAGAAGTGGCGCTGTGGCTCAAGTGGTACGGTGCTAGCCCTAAGCCAAACAAACTCAGGAACATGCCTAGGCCCTGAATTCAAGCCCCAGGACTGGCAAAAAAGAGTTCTCACTTTACAAAAAAAAAAAGTAGGGGAGATGAGAAGGGATGGGAAGGGATGGAAAGGGATGGGAAGGGGAAACAAAGGAGGAGGCAACAATGCTTGATAAGAAATGTACTCATTAACTTGCCCATGTAATTGTAACCCCTCTGTATGGTATTTTAACAATTTAAAAAATGTAAATACGCAAAAAAATGTAACTTTTTGAGAGGCACCAGAGTCTCTTGCCTATAAATGTAGTTGCTCAGGAGGCTGAGACCTGAAGATTGTGGTTCAGAGCTAGCCTGAGCAGGAAAGTCTTTGAGACTCTTATTTCCGATTAAATAGCTGGAAGTAGAGCTGTGGCTCAAGTGGTAGAGTGCTAACCGTTAGAAAAAAGAAACTCAGGGAAAGCACGTAGGCCCTTAGTTCAAGCCCCAGGACTGTCAGAAAAAAGGTATCACCTTTGTTAGCTGGGTGTCAGTGGCTCATGCCTGTAATCCTTGCTATTTGGGAATCTGAGACCAAAGCAGCCCAGGCAGAAAAGTCAGTGAGAATCCATGTCTAATGAATCAGCAAAATACTGGAGGACTACTTCTTGCTTATGCCAGCATGACCAAGAAAGTAGAACATGAGAGCCTGAGTTCAAGCTACATTAACAGCACAAAAACAAAAAAATAAAGTTCCCACCCTTACAATGATGAGCCAATATATATCATATGCATCAAAAATGCTACTGATTGCTGATGACATTGTCATTATTACTGAGGAGAGTGGAGTAATAGTTGCAGAGAAGGACACTGAGCTAAGCAGAACACAAAGGAATTCTCCAGAAGCTCTACAAGTATAAGAGCAGGACCTGGGCAATGGGTTGCTACAGTATAGTATTATGAAAATGATACTTTTCTTAGTAACAACTTTACAATGTGAAAACATAATGAATTCATGATCAATTAAACTCTCCTCTTTTCACTAGTTTTCCAGCAAATCAGTTAGCTGCTTTCTTACCTATAATCCTTGAATTAAATGCCTGTCATGCTACTTCTCTTTATTGGCTCCTTCTGGCTTGTATCCAGACTCTAATCTACAGTTACTTTCATCTGATCCTTTGGCCATTGGTTGTTCCCTGACCACTCCTTCTTTCTCCTCTATTTTAATTCCATTCCTTCATGTCAAGTGAAATTGCTTTTCTTGCAGACAATCAAAGCTTCTCAGGATTTTCTTCCAATAACAAACACATTTTAGTACCTTCAGCATATCCAAGTTTTATGCAATGCCTCTGTGCTTTTCCAATGTTCTAACCTCTTGTCACTGCACCCTAAAATCCTGTATGCTTTTAAAGCAAACCTGTTAATTACAGTACATGTGCCTTTCATGACTCTTAATTTTTTATTTATTTTTTTGTCAGTCGTGGGGCCTGAAGTCTGGGCCTGGACACTGTCCCTCAGCTCTTCAGCTCAAGGCTAGCACTCTACCACTTGAGCCACAGTGTCACTTCCAGCTTTCTCTGCTTATGTGGTGCTGAGGAATCGAACTCAGGGCCTCATGCATGCAAGGCAAGCACTCTTACCCCTGAGCCACCTTCCCAGCCCTTGATTCTTAATTTTAATCCCTTTCTAAAATTAACATTCACTCTAGGCATCCACACAGAATGAGACCAAAGGAGGATATTCTTAGGGAAAAACACAAAGGCACAATGCCTATGAGCCTCTGATCATATAAAACATTTATCAAAACGAACCCCAGAAAATGGAAACAAGAGGTGTTTTCTTTATTCTTGTTCTTGTTTTACTTTCTGCCTTATTTGTTCATTTATTTATCTATCTTTGGGAGGGTCAAGGGGGCACAGCAATGGAGGGACAAAGGGTGAACAAAGCAGCTGTGGTACTCACTAGACACTATGTTGAAAATGAACTATACAACTTGTGGGTAGGGCTGGGAGGGAAAAACAGAGAGTGAGGGAAGGAGTGACATTGTCCAAAAAGAAATATACTCATTATCTGACTTATATACCTGTAACCCCTCTGCACATCACCTTCATAATAATTTTAAAAATAAAAATAAACAAAATAATATATTTGGGTTTTCAAATTCTCCTCTCTAGTTCATTCATTTAGAGGCATATGAATGTTAAATGTATAAAAAACACACATTTCATTGTCCATAGTCTTGCATTAACAGATTTCACAATCAATATGAATTGATGCTTTTCTGTATATACCAGTACTGGGACCTAAACTCAGCAACTCTCAATCTCTTGGCTTTTTTCCCTCAAGGATGAGGATCTACCACTTGAGCCATACTCCTACTACTGAATTTTTGCTGGTTATAGGGATAAGTCTCACTATGTTCAGCTGGGTTTTGAACCTCAATCCACAGATTTCAGCCTCCTGAGCTAGGATTACAGGCATAAACCACCAACACCATTACAAATTGTTCTTGTAGCTACCAAGCCCATACTGTACCAACATATTCAGTAATAATATTAAACTAGTAAAAACTAACATCTAAAACCTCTGGTTAAATTTTGTTAAAAGTGCTTGTAAAAGCTTATAATCAGCTGGGTGCCAGTGATTCACACTTGTAACCCTAGCTACTGCAGAGGCTGAGATCTGAGGATCATGGTTCTAGCCAGCCTGGGTAGCAAAGTCCACTCTTATTTCCATATAACCATTCAAAAGCTGGAAGTGGTATGGTGGCTCAAAGTGGTAGAGTGCTAGCCTTGAGCAGGCCCTGAGTTCAAACCCCAAAATGGACTTTAAAAAAAAAGGTTATAACCAGCTAGGCACAGCAGCACACATTGAGATCCCAGTACTCAGGAGACTGAGGCAGGAAGATTACTGAGTTCATGGCCAGTCTTGGGCTACAAAGCCAGACTCTGTCTCAAATTAAATAAAAATCTCACAAAAATTATTACAACAGTTAAAAAATAATATACATAGAACTGGCTAGGCGCCAATGGCTCATACCTATATCCTAACTACTCAGGAGGCTGAGATCTGAAGATCATGATTCAAAGCCAGCCAGGGCAGAAAAGTCTCCATGACACTTTTTTCTCCAATTAACCACTGAAAAAGCAGAAGTGGTGCTGTGGCTCAAGTGGTAGAGCACTAGCCTTGAGCACAAAGATGCACAGGAACAGCACCCAGGCCCTGAGTTCAAGCCCTACAAATGATACAAAAAAAGAAGACTTATAAGACACTAATAATTGTTGTGTTGGTAGCATTATGTGAATCCTTTAAAAAATAAAAATAAGGGCTGGGTGCTGGTGGCTCATGCCTGTATTCTTAGCTACTGAGGAGGCTGAGAGGATTCTGGTTCCACTTTAGCCCAAGCAGGAAAGTCCATGAGACTCTTATCTCCACTAAACTACAAAAACAACAACAACAACAAAACAAAACAAAACCCCCCAAAAAGCTGGAAGTGGAGCTGTGGCTCAAGTTGTAGAACTCTAGCTTTAAGCACAAAAGCTCAGGGACAATGTCCCAGGCCCAGTGTTGTTAAAATCCTAGGACCAGCCCACTTCCCCACCCCCCCAAAAAAAGGAAAGAAAGAAAATTAGACTGGGCATAGAGCTCAGTGGGTAAGGCACTTAGCATGCTAAGGGCACTCGGTTTGATCCCTAGTATTGACATAAATCCATTGATCACAGTGAAAACACATTTTAGAAAAAAGAAAAACCTTAAAAGTACACAGCAAAGTGAAAATTGTAGAGCTAGGATTATAGGCTTGAGCCACTGATGCCTGGTGTGTTTTAATTTTAGAAGCATTGCTCCTGGTGATCTGAAATCAAGGAACTTTTAACAGATGAAACCAACTAAAACCAATGAATCAGGAATTTGTTACAGAAATATAACCCTAAGGATGTCAAAAACTATTAATGAATATCAGGTAAGAGTGTAAATGATACTACTTTTCAATTAGCAAAGGAAATATTTGAAATGTAGGAATTATAAACTAAAATACTTTGGGATATTATCATCAGTGTGTCTCAAAAAAAACAAAAAGGAGGCACAGGTCTAAGAATTCAGGAACTGTACTTGAACAGCTCTGCCAGTAAACAGTTTTATGACCTGCAGTAAGTCTCCTTCCCTCATTACAACTCCTAAAGAGAGTTAGTTACTTCAGATGATGGGAAGATCTTTTATAGCTTGAACTGTTTGGGATCTAGCATTCTATTTAGGAAATTGGCAATGCAAATTTAATAAATTACTGAGGAAAAATTAGTGCAACTGGCCTGGTACAGAAGGACTTGTAAGATGTTTTCACCCTTGGCCATAGGCTGGTAGCTGTAGAAAAAGAGGTACTCGGTCACTTTGGCTCACATATGGGTTTTATACTGGCCAACCTAAAGAGAGCTATGTGTGAATTCTTGACAACCAGGTAGTGCAAACCAAAAAGAAGTCACTTAGGTAGGAGTTGTATGTCATCTTCACAGATAACACACACACACACACACACACACACACACACACACACACACACACACGGAGAAACAGAAACATTGGAGAAATAGGAAGAGATCGATTAGAATACCTCATATACATGTGTTGAAATGCCACAATGAATTCCTCCCTTGTATAGCTAATATGTGATAATAAAAAATGAAAAAAATATGGTGCCCAAGTAGGTCCAGAAAGACAATACATTTGCAGCCCACCTTACCTATAAGCAAAGTAGAACATCATTGCCATGTTAAACTACTCTGGACTCTTACATTTTTGAACGTGGATAGCTTAGGCAATGTTATTTGGCTGTACTTTTTAGACTCTAGGAATAGCTCAAGGAAATGATCACTGGGGTATACAAGTCTTCTAAATTTTAGTAACTGCAATACTAAAAGAAGTTTGAAAGGCAGGATTAATATGCATATGATATTAAGAATTAACAAAAGAGGATGGGAGCCAAGGACTCATGATTGTAATCCTAGCTACTCAGGAGACTGAGCTGTAAAGATCATTGTTTGAAGTCAGCCTTAGAAGACAAACTTGAAAGACTCTTACATCCAGCTAACTACCAAAAGGCTGAAAGTGGAGGTGAAATTCAAGTGGTAGACCATTAGCCTTGAGAGAAAAAAGCTAAGCAAGAGTATGAAACCCTGAGTTTGATCCCACAATCACCACAACAATCAATAAATTGACAAACTGTTCCTAGGTGTTTTCTTTTTTAAAAATCTGTAATAATAAATGGGGGTAAATAATATTAAAATGTAGCTACGTATGAAGATAGCATAAGGAATCTCACTAATAGCTCCTGAAGGATAAGGATTGTGGGGAAACAAGGAGAGGGGGGGTAGTCTGATTAAAGTATTATATGTGTATGTGAGAAAGTGTGGTGAAATTCTTTTGTACAATATATGCCAAAAAAGGAATGACAGGAAAGTAAAACAGGCTTTATGAGGAGGCAGTATCAGCTGGGGTTGGGAGAACAAAATGGAGAGGGTGAGTAATGGTGAATATGTTCAAAGTACTTTATATGCATGTATGAAAGCAGAATAATGAAATCTGCTGAAATTGCTTTAAAAGGGTGAAATTGGGATGAGAGAGTGATAGTGAGAATGATCGTGAGTGAGTACATGGTACGCATGCATAGAGATATCACAATGGAAAAGTTATACAATTAATGCATGCTAATAAAAATCTTAAAAAATCTGTGATAACAGAAATAACTACATTATTGCTGATTTTCCATTTATTTGTGATCAGTGGATTCTTATTATTACTATTCCTTCTTCTGTGGATTTGCTGAAATGAAATATTGATTATGAAAGTTTCTGTTTAAGCTTAAATACATTTTACTGATACAAATACAAGGAAGTCTCTGGTAAGTCATATAGCTATGACAATATGAAAGTGGCCCACTGTTTCAAATAATAATAACGAAAACAAGCTATAACAATAAGCTATAAAGAGAGAGCAGCTGCCTCTCTAGGCAGTCTTTATTCTGTTATATCAATATTGGGTGACTGGAATATTTTATCTCCCCATTTAAATGAAAAACAAAATGTACATAAATACCCCCATTAAAACTACTAAGAATATAGAGAGCTCTGTAACAATTGCATACTTTCAAGTAAGTATTTTGAGGAAAGTTTGCAATTGTAGCATTTGGATTTCAAGCTCCCTTCCCCCACCTCATTCCAATTCTTCCCTTAATTAAGGCATCCTCATCTATTCCAGTGCCAGTAAAAAATAGAGGGCATCTCTTCTTACCTCACTGATCTATTACCATGAGCAGTGGTACTTCTTCCCCTCCTTCATGCAATTGTTGCACTTCCACAGTAGCCACTGGTCTCCCAGTGTCCACACTTATGCCATTACAGTCCACTTTCAACTTAGCAGTTAGGGACTTGTACTTAAACTGCAAGTCAAGTTCTGCTGCCTGGCTTAGAACCTTCTCATGGCTCCCTGTGATACTAACAGCCAAACGCATAATCATAGCTGACAAGCCCCTACACCTATCTACTTCTCCAATTTCAGTTCCTGTTGAAAACTTTGTGCCCACTCCCACTTGCACCTTAACCTTCTTTTACTAAACTTTTGACATGCTGCCCTTCTTTCTGATCCAAAATGGACCCAATTTATATTCTCAAATCAGGGCCGTTGCCTGTGCTGCTTCCTTTTCTTCCATCTCTTCCCCTCCATAGCTGCCTAGCTGATGCCTTTTGGCCTTTAAATCTCAGCAAATGTCATCTCCTGAGAGAGGCATTTCCAGACCACTGAATGTGAAGTAACTGCCTCTAAGCACTCCATTCAGTTTTTTAAAACGATTTCCGCCTGGAACTTGTGACTATCTGAAATTAGCTTGTATTTGTCACATTTAAGCTCGTCTCACCCTCATCAAGATTAAATATTCATAAGAACAGAGACCTAATCGTGTTCACTATTGACTCCTTAAGTTCTCTCAGCAATGGCTGGCATGGACTAAAATGGCTGGCATGGACTAAGCACTTGGTTATGAACTGAAAGAATAAATTAGTGAATGTGATGGAGAGTCATACCAGATAAGCAAAAGATAGGCTCTTAAAAATACCTTTTATGTTGGAAATATCGATATTGAGCTGTCCAAGTTTCTCGCATGTTTTCTCTATACACTCATAGACAGACTGAAGAATTTCCTTTGGGTCTTGTTCTACCCATCTTTGAACAAAAGAATGTATAGCATTAGTCTACAAGAAATCAATACAAAAGTAACTTAATTCTATAGAAATTTTCACTTATATAGGCTTTCTTGGAAGGATGGTAGAAACCAGCAGGAAAGGGGAGTCTAACAAAGAAGGTGAATTAGGAAGAATTTGGTTAAAGTAGAGCTGTAGTTCAAGTGGTACAGTACTAGCCTTGAGGACAAATGCTAAGAAACAGTGCCCAGGCCCTGAGTTCAAGCCCCAGGACCCATATAAAAAAAGGAAGGATGATAAAGGAGAGGTGGAGATGAATTTGATAGGGTACATTGTATATATGTATGGAAATGTCACGAAAACCCTCCCTGTATAACTAGTATATGTCAATAAAAGCCTTTTTAAAATGTTTTATTAAAATTTAGGAAACATTTTAACCTCCTTCTAATAACTATTTCTCTAGATAAGTGATTGATCTAAATTTTCAGACTGAGTCTCAGAGCAATTTTGGTAAGGTATTAGCAACTCAGAAGCATAAAGGCTAATAATAAATGAGACGAGCTGTCTTGGAGAATTAAACTGATTTAAGGAAACCCAAAAGTAGAAGCAACCCAAACTACAAAATTCTACTCAAAGATCTGAAAACCGCAATGAAAATTCAAGTGTCTTTCTTCCCTGTCTTCCTCAAGCCTGGCTAAATGTTTCCTTTTCCTTAATAAGTTCTATCACTAAATTCTCTTTTCAAACCCCAATCTCCTATTTCTAATCCACACAAGTCTTAGTTATCCTTGTTCTAAATAGAGGATTCAGGCCTATGATGTCATTTGAATGCTACTAACATATAAAAAGCTTATAGGGACTCTATTTAAAAATCAGAGAACTAGGCTGGGATGTAGCTCAATGGCAAAGCCATTACTTAGCAAGTCCAATGTCCTGGGTTCATTCTTCAGTACCAAAAAAAGAAAAAACAATTAAAAATCAGAGAACTAAAGTCAGGCACCAGTGTCTCATGCCTGTAATCCTAGCTACTCAGGAGGCTGAGATTTGAGGATCATGGTTCAAAGCCAGCCCAGGCAGGAAAGTTCGTGAGACTCATCTCCAATAAACCACCAGAAAACTAGAAGTGGTACTGTGGCTCAAGTGGTAGAGCACTAGCCTTGAGCTGAAGAGCTGGCCCAGATTTCAAGTCCCACAACCAACAACAACAAAAACTCAAGAGAACTGCTTTCATGAAAAGATAATCAATCGTATGAATACACCTATGCAACAAACAACTTAGAACTTAGAAGAGTATTTCTATCAATCCAGAAGGCTTTTTCATGTTCCTTTCAGGTCAGTCACAAATGCCATAGGAAATCACTTTATTGATTTCTACTGTTCTAGATTAGTTTGCTCTATTCTTAAATTTCAGATAAATGGAGCCACAGAGTATGTACTGCTGTGTACGTTTTCCATTATCTATCAAAGCAATGAGATTTATTCATACTGTATCTACTCACTTTCTAAAAATGCTGAATAGTATTCCACTATAACCTGTTCCATAATGATAGACATGAGTGGTTTTCAGTTTGGAGCTATTATAAGTAAAATAGCTATAAATATCCATATGAAAGCCTTTCAGTGACTATCTCCATTCAATTTGTTTGGGATAAATTTCTGCTGCTGCAGGTGTGTGTTTAATTTTTATACAAAAGTACCATATAGTTTTCAAGGTGTTTTATCAGAAATATCTTTAAATTTTAAATCAATATGCTCAAAATCATATTTAATTGCTATTACTACACATGAACACTATTCTCAAAAAGGATGATTATTTTTGTATTAGATATGTGAATTTCTTCAATAAACCCTTTCATTTAAAAAATTTAGACTCGAGTAAAACATCACTTTGGCAATAATAGGGATGCAAATATTAATGACTTCAAAGTTAACAAAGAACTTTGGATATTTAATATTCTTTTGCTATCCTTTATCCATTACTGTCCTGTACTGTTATTGAATTCTCAAGTCACCAATTACCCACATATTTTTGCTGAACTACTGAGTTATTGCTTCTTTTCTTGACCAATCCGAGTCCCTCAAGTCTTCTCAAGAGAGTGGCCAAATTTACTTCACAAATCCACAGAGCATGTGGGTAAAATGAATCAATAAGCCTGACATGTCTTTACGTATTAAATTAGGCAACATACCCTTCTCTTGGGAATTCCTGTTTTATTTCCACTTGATGATGACTAAGAAGTTCAGCTGTTTTTGAATTGAAAACCTGGGAGAGGGGGAAAACACATTTAATATTACATTTAAAATGTAGGTAGAGCAGTGTTAGTGGCTCACGCCTGATTTGTAATCCTAGCTACTCAGGAGGCTGAGATCTCATGGTTCAAAGCTAGCCCTGGCAGGAAAGCCCATGAGACTCATGTCCCATAAACCACCAATAAACTGGAAGTGGTGCTGTGACTCAAGTAGAAGAACACTAGCCTTGAGCTGAAGAGCTGAAGGACAGCACCCAGGCGAAAAGCCCCATGACTGTGGTGTATACCTACCATCACATCACTGGGGAGACAGATTTCAGACTTTAATCTCAAACAATAAGAACAAAATGCTAGGCACAGGGTGGCTCTAACCTGTAATCCTAGCTACAAGGAGGCAGAGATCTGACCATTGCTATTGCTATACAAGACCAGCCTAGACAGAAAGGTTCATAAGAACTCTTATTAACAATTAACTACTCAAAAAAAGCAAAGACCTGGAGCTGTGGCTCAAGTGCCAGAGTGCTAGCCTTGAGCAAAAAGGCTCAAAAAAAGGAGAAATTATTATTTTTTTGTCAGTTGTGGGGCTTGAACTCTGGGCCTGGGCGCTGTCCTTATGCTCTTCAGCTCAAGGCGAGTGCTCTACCACTTGAGCCACAGCACCATTTCCAGTTTTCTAGTGGTTTATTGGATGTAAGAGTTTCACGGACTTTCCTGTCCTGGCTGGCTTTGAACCATGATCCTCAGATCTCAGCCTCCTGAGTAGCTAGGATTACAGGTGTGAGCCACTGGCAACCGGCTGAGAAATTATTTTTGCTTACATCAATCATCTCTTTTGCAGGTAGTAGAACATGAACTCAGGGCATTGGTGCTGTCCCTGAGCTCCTTTGCTCAAAGCTAGCATTCAACCACTTTGAGCCACAGCTCCACTTCCATTTTTCTGGTGGTGAATTGGAGACAAGAGTCTCACGGGGGCTGGGAAGGTGGCTGGGAAGGTGGCTCAATGGTAGAGTGACTGCCTTACATGCATGAGGCCCTGGGTTCAATTCCTCAGCTCCACATAAAACAGTGGGTAAAAAGCTGGAATTGGAGCTGTGGCTCAAGTGGTAGAGTGCTAGCCTTGAGCTGAAGAGCTGAGGGACAGTGCCCAGGCCTAGAGGTCAGGCTCCACAACTGACAAAAAAAAGTCTCACAAATTTTCCTGCCCTGTCTGGCTTTGAACAGCAATCCTCAGATCTCAGGGTTCTGAGTAGCTAGGATTACAGGTCTGAGCCACCAGTGCAAACAATTTTTTGTCAGTCTTGGGTCTTGAACTCTGGGAACTCTGGGCCTGCGCGCTGTCCCTCAGCTCTTCAGCTCAAGGCAAGTGCTCTACCACTTGAGCCACAGCGCCACTTCTGGTTTTCTGATGGTTTATTGGAGATAAGAGTCTCACGGACTTTCCTTCCTGGGCTGGCTTTGAACCCGATCCTCAGATCTCAGCCTCCTGAGCGGCTAGGATTATAGGTGCGAGCCACTGGCGCCCAACTCAATTTATTTTTAAATAAAAACAAACCTATGCACATTAAGAGGAAAATCCTCCTTTCTTTTTGTTCCAGTTGTGGGGCTTGAACTCAGGGCCTAAACCCTGTCCCTGAGCCTTTGTGCTCAAGGCTAGCACTCTACCACTTGAGCCACAGTGCCAGTTCTGGTTTTTGAGTGGTTAATTAAAGATAAGATTTTCATGGGGTTGGGTGCCCAGAGCTCACACCTGTAATCCTAGCTACACAGGAGGCTGAGATCTGAGGATCTCTGAGGATTGAGGTTTAAAGCCAGCTGGGGCAGGAAAGTGTATGAGACTCTTATTTCCAATTAACCACCAGAAAACCGGAAGTGGTGCTATGGCTCAAGTGGTAGAGCACTTGTCTTGAGCTGAAGAGCTGAGGGACAGCGTCCAGGCCCTGAGTTCAAGCCCCACAACCAAGAAAAAAAAAGATTCTCAAGGGGACTTTTCTGCCCTGGCTGGCTTTGAACTGATCTCAGCCTCTCAAGTAGCTAGGATTACAGGAGTGAGCCACCGGTGCCTGGCTAAATCCTTATTTCTAAATAAACCAAACAGATTCTCTAGTTGCAGGCAAATACTCAAGCAATTAGCAATATACATTTCCGGAACAGGAATAACAAAGAAAGCTGACATTATACTAATGGTGATGGCAGAGGTTCCATTTTCCATTCATCTTAGATGCACAGACAGGGTCATATGATGCTCAGGCAGGGATGCACAGTGTGTACATTCCTTTGAAGGGAAATCCAGTGATGCTTCTAGCTCTTATAAAAGGAAAATAGAGCCCTGTCAGCAGGGAGAGAGGTATACACAGGCCCCATCCAGCTCTCTCCAGGCCCTCTCTGTGAAACCTTTGTCACAAAGGCTGACCCTCAATGTAAAACTCAAAATCAAAGGATGAAAACTAGAAAATTAGTTAAGTGCTATACAATGTCCCATATTTTAAATTCTACTTACTAATACTTTTTTAAAAAATTAGCAACAATTTATATATATGAGATAGTATCTACACATTAGTGCCAATGCCTATTTTAGTTTACATTAACTCTCCAAATCATTGTAATTATAGCAGTGATGTCATTTCCAATTAGTTGAGAAAGTGTTTCCATGCCTAGATTTCATATGAGGAAAAAAAAATCACTTTGAACACAAACCAAGAATAGAAAACACTGAAATGTTGCCTCTCTTTTTTTTTTTTTTTTTTTTTATGTGGTGCTGAGGAATCGAACCCAGGGCCTCAGGCATGCAAGGCAAGCGCTTTAACCACTGAGCCACCTTCCCAGCCCTCTTTTGTCCTCACTATACATATTTCCTTTCCTAAATAAAATAAAAAATAATGAGAGGCTGGGATGTGGCTTAATGGTAGAGTGCTTGACTAGCATTCATGCAGCCCTGGGTTTAATTCCTCAGTACCACATACACAGAAAAAGCCAGAAGTGGTGTTGTGGCTCAAGTGGTAGAGTGCTAGCCTTGAGTTCAAGTCCCAGGACTGGCAAAACAAAATAATGAAACCAAAAGGAAAAATTCTGGCATCCCCTGAGAAGATAAAGTATTTATCTTACAACGCAAAGTTGACACATGAATGAATTATAAGTACCTGGCAGAGCTGGGTAGATGTCTCGTGCCTACAATCCTAGTTACTCAGGAGGCTAACATTTGAGGATTGTGACTAAAAGCCAGCCCAGGCAAGAAATCCAGGAGACTCTTATCTCCAGTTAACCACCAAAAAAGCCAAGTAAGTAAAGCTGTGGCTCAAGTGGTAGAGCACCAGCAAAAATACTTAAGAGACAACACCCATGTCCTGAGTTCAAGCCCTAGGACCGGCATACACACACCCAAAAAAGGTGCTTGGCAGAACACCATGTCATACACTGATGACAACTTAGCATTCAAGTTCTGTCTTATTTCCAGAAGTGTGTTTTGAATTTGTGCTCAAATAAATACTTGTTGAAGGTCTAAAAAATATGGTCCACTACCAGCACTTATTAGGAGAAGCATTATCAAATAAAATAAGCAAGGCAACAGGTGGCAGATAAACTCTGATACAGTAATATCAATTTTTTTTGTAGGTCCCTCAGTTCTTAAGCTCATGGCAAGCACTCTACCACTTGAACCACAGCACCACTTCCAGTTTTCTGGTGGTTAACTGGAGATAAGAGTCTCACAGACTTTCCTGCCTGGGCTGGCTCTGAACTGCGATCCTCAGATCTTAGCTTTCTGAGTAGCCAGGATTACAGGTGTGAGCCACCAGCACTGGCCAGTTATATCATTTTATATTACTATTGCTGTATTATTGTGTTACTATTTCCCCATGGTTTCAGTTCTCTAAGAGTTAAGAAATGAAGTATACCTGCTTGCTAACTAGATTCTCGAATACCTCAATAGTAAACCCATGTGAGTCTATATGCACAGGGTAAGTCCCTCTTCCATCACTTCCCATTTTAACAAGGCGAACTTCAGGATCCTCATTCTCAACATGAATCCATAAGGCCTTTGGTACAGGCACACAAAAGAAAAAGAATTCAGGAAAATTCTATATTTGTACTTACAACATGAAGGCATACAATCACATAGTATTTGGACCTACCAGGACGAAGAGGCCTAGATCTCCTTGTTTCCTTAGAGCTCTGACACTTAGGAGAAGATGGCTACCAATTTTAGGTATTTGAGATATGGCCTAAGTACCACTCCGAAGTTTGTGGGACAGCTTATATGGTATGATATGCTTAGAGTTCACAACTTTCCATCTGTAGCACTGTCCAACAGAAATATGGTACAAGCCAAATATATAATTTTGTAAGCTAATAAAAAGAAACTGGTAAAAATCAAGTTTGATAACACATTTGATTCAAATACAAATAATCATTTCAACGAGTGATTAAATATTATATAACATTAATAAGATCATTTACTTTTTTCTTGTCATATGTGGAACAAATGTTTAATAATACCAGAAATAATGATGTAACAATCATTATTGTACCTGTATATATACACCCATTTGAGATCTTTCACCTATAAAATATTAACTTTTTGAAATCTAGTATGCACACACAGTCTACCTCAATTTTTTTGGAGTACAACAATGGGTTTCAGCTGGTAGTACCAGCTGTCTCCCTCCCTCCTTTTTCTCCCTCTCCTTCCTTCCTTCCTCCCTCCCTCCCTACCTCTCTCCCTCCCTTCTTCCCTCCTTCCCTTCCTTCCTTCCTAACTTCCTTCTGTGGTTTGAACTCAGGGACTGTGCTTGCTCAGTTTGCTTTTTCCTGTGGCACTCTACCACTTTAGCCACTCCTCTAGTCCTAGCTCTACTCCTGCACTAGCCACATTCAAATAGCTAGTGGCTATTGTATTGGTGAGCAAAGTTCTAGAGTACACATAAACAATGAAACCGAGGTCTTCTGCATGTTAAGTCTCGTGAATTCTACCTACAGATGGACAAAAGCACAAGAGTCCAGTGGGGTTGGGATGGTAGCTCATAGAAGGGCCTCTCTCATAGGCTTGAGGCTCTGGATTTGATTCTCAACATTGTCAACAACAAACATTAATGATGTTTCTACAAGGTTTTATAATAGAGGGTAATTGACCCCACATAAAACCACATTACGAAGTAGCAAGAGCAAGAATGCTAGTTATTTTATCAAGTAGATATTAAATGCCATTGTCAAGCGGGGTATTATGATGCACCTGTAATCACAGCACTCAGGAAGCTAAAGCAGGAGATAGGTGAGTTCAAGGCCAGCCTAGGGTACATAGTGAGAGCCTGTCCCAAAAGAAATAAACAAAAAAGACAAAATGAACTAGATGCTTGAGATACTGTGGTCCAACATTTTCAAAACATGCTTCCTACATCTTTAGGACTCTTCAGAAGCTAAGATAGAGGAAGAGACACCTCCAGCTGAGATCAGGACCCAATTTCTACAGTTTACCAGGTCAGCTTCCAGATTTAAATTCTTCCAGAAAAGAGATTAACAAAGGTGAAAACAAAATGACACCACCAACTGAAACCCAGGGCCCTAACATAAGTAGTACTCTCATATGTGTAAATCAAAAAGCAAGAGCTCAGACAATACTGACAAACAAAGATCCAGGTTTACAGACTGTCAACTCAGTGCTTTTCAGCTCAAAAATCATACTAATACCAATCGTGATTTTTTTAATCCATTAAATGTAGCAGATGCAGAAAAAAATCTTATAACATAGTTAACAGGACAATGAAGAGGAGAAAAGATATCTAACACAGGCATGTGTTAACTTTTAAACTAAGAGTAAGTAGGGCAGAAGTGAGTTCACGAATGACAAGGGTACATGTATATGGTGTAGAGGCAAGCAAAGGTGCACACTGGTAGCTACAGCTGCTAAAATAGGATTAGAAGGAGACTAGGCTGGGCCAAACATAACCATCATGTATTCTGAGCCCATTGCTAGGAGCAGTTACCCTGTGAGGCCCCTAATTCTAATCTAGTTGGTATCCCTGGAATTTTACTGAAATAAGCCTTCAAAACAGCCTCTTTGGGGAGGTAGTTACCAGTGAGACTGGCAAGAATGTCTAATAAAGAAGAATGAAGCCTGGGGAATATGGCTCAATAGTAAAGTGCTTGCTTAGCATGCATGAAGCCCTGGGTTCCATTCCTCAGTACCACATAAACAGAAAAAGCCAGAAATGGCACTGTGGCTCAAGTGGTAGAGTGCTAGCCTTGAGCAAAAGTAGCTCAGGGACAGTGCCCTGGCCCTGAGTTCAAGCCCCAGGACTGGCAAAAAGATGATGAATATGGTCTACATAGTTTGTTGGCATGTATGAAAATAAAAAAAAAAAACCTGTTGAAATTTATTAAGAAGGGAAGTAAGGGCTAAGGGACACTGGTAGATAAGGTCAGATTGAATGGGATACATTGTATACATGCATTTAAATGAAACTACTCTAGCATACAACTAATGCAACTAATGCATGCTAACTAGAAAAAAAAGAGCCGAATGCTGGTGGCTCATGCCTATAATCCAAACTACTCCAGAAGCTGAGATTTGAGGCTGGCAGTTCCAAGCCAGACCAGACAGAAAATTCTATGAGACTCTTATTTCCAATTAATGGCTAAAAAGCCAGAAATGGAGCTTTGGTTCAAGTGGTAGAATGCTAGCCTTGAGCAAAAAAAAGCTAAAGGACAGTACCCAGGCCCTGATTTTAAGCCCTAGTACAGAAAAAGAAAGAAAGAAAGAGAGAGAGAGAGAGAGAGAGAGAGAGGGGGGGGGGGGGGGGGGGGGAGAGGGAGGAAGGGAGGAAGGGAGGAAGGGAGGGAGGGAGGGAGGGAGTGAGGAAGGAGAGAAAGAGAGAGAGGGAAAGAGAGAGGGAGAAAGAGAAAGAGAGAAAGAAAGAAAGAAAAGAAAGAAAGAAGAAAAAGAGAGGGGGGAGGGAGGGACAGAGAGAGGGAAGGAAGGGTATTAGATAAGATCCTTGCTGGGCTGGGAATGTGGCTTAGTGGTATTGCTGGCCTAGCATGCATGAAGCCCTGGATTCGATTCCTTAGTACCACAAAAACAGAAAAGGCCGGAAGTGGTGCTGTGGCTCAAGTGGTAGAGCACTAGCCTTGAGCACAGAGAGGCTCAGGGACAGAGCCCAGGCCCCAGGCCTGGCCAAAAAAAAAAAAGATCCTTACTTTCTGAATTCCAAGTGAGTGCTAATGTCCTCAAACACGATGAGAGGACTCAAGGCTGGCTTCTCTGATATCCTGCTGCACAATAATTGCACTGAACGAGCTCTTTTCTCTTATGGCTTCATTTTGGACAAGGCACGCTTTAGACATATGTGAATGATGTGTACAGAATAGAAAAGTGAGGCTGGACCAGAGGTATGGCTCAAGTGGTAGAGCAACTACCTAATAAGCATGAAACTCCGAGTTCAAAACCTAGTATGGCCAAAAAAAAAAAAGAATAGTAAAAAGAAAATTAAACTCCAAGTCAAAACTGTTTTAAGCTGGGCACTGGTGGCTCATGCCTGTAATCCTAGCTACTCAGGAGTTTGAGATCTATCTGGGGATCATGGTTTGAAGCCAGCCAGGGCAGGAAAGTCTGTGAGAATTATCTTCAATAAACTACTCAGAAAAAGCCAGAAGCAGTGCTGTGGCTCAAGTGGTAGGGCTCTAGCACTGAGCCCAAAAAGGCTCAGGGACAGTGCCTAGGCCCTGAGTTCAAGCCCTGGAATAAGCAAAAAAGTTTTTTAAACACTGCTGAAATATTTCAATGTATGCATTCTGTTTTATAAGGAGTCAAGGAGAGATATAAATACTCTCCTTACTACATGTCCATAAGTTTGTCTCACTCATCTTATGACTAATTTAGCCAGCCCCTGATAAACATGCACATTCACTTCCCTACCCATGTGATTTCCCCAATGGCCAACTCTTTTATGGTACACTAAAATTCACTATGAGATAAGACATAATCCAGGAATGTAAACTCTGCCTTTAGAACACCATGATACTACATAAAAATATGCATGACCAAGAATAAAAATACTTGCCACAAATTCATTGCATTGCCAGTTGGACCAGAAACAGCTTAATTATATCTTTCAACAAGTCATAAAAGAAGACATAGCAAATGGCCTGCTTTTGTCTTACAAAAAGGAAGTTGTATTAAATAGCATATGCATCTAATATAGTTATGGTTGTAAACTCCACATTTTCTCAGACCCTCCAGGTCTTCCAATTTAGGTTATTACCTCTGAGTCCCCTGGGTTCCTTAATGCTGAGAGGGAGTCGTGTAATAAGTACCCAGTATATGACTGTGGGGAAGTAGACACTGCCCTGCCCCCAAGCTCAAAATTGAAAGCTCTTAACTTAAAAGCTTATGATAAAATGAAGAGCAGATGGCAATTCTCTGATGAGAATGTATTCATACCATGTTGAAAAATGAAATGGGCAAGAAAACAAGCCAGTATAGTAGGAAGAAAATAAACCATAAAATGATCCCAACTTTATAGTTATCAGAAGAGTGGCCTCACTCTACCTATGAGCCAATTGAGTTTTGACCAAATTTGCTGTTCCATAGGCTGGGAATATGGCTCAGTGGTAGAGTGCTTGCCTAGCATGCATGAAGCCCTGGGTTCAATTCCTCAGTACCACATACACAGACAAAGCCAGAAGTGGTGCTGTGGCTCAAGTGGTAGAGTGCTAGCCTTGAGCAAAAGAAGCTCTGGGGCAGTGCCAAGGCCCTGAGTTCAAGCCCCAGGACTGGCAAAAACAAACAAAAAAACCCAAAAACAAATTTGCTGCTCCTTTTTCCCTGACCCATAATGGGTGCTAAATAAATGTGTGTTGAATAAATGAAAGAAAGCAAGAAAGGAAGGAAGGAGAGGAAATCTATCCATAAGCTTTATGAGATCTCTAAGTATGATGAGACAACCAGGGCCACGGCAGTGTTTCTTGCCAACACAAGCACAGAACTACAATTCTACTCATTCTTCATATACACTGGTTGTCGGAACAAACTGATTATGCAACCATTATTCATGGTGACACACCTGAGTCCTACCCAGGAGCCACTGAATCTGAGTCATAAGGTGATCATAACCTGCAGTACTTATTCAAAGCAACATTTTTCCTATCTGGTTGAAACCAATTTGTAAGTCTGTTTTTCTTGGCAAACAATCATTTGTGACCATAATCCCATAATCAGAGCTGACTCTTGATAGGCTGGAAGACATCCCTCCCACAATTTCTCTTCTTTTCACTGAACTTCAGGCAGCTGAATAGCCAGAGGCAGTACTTAGGGGGACTGGTTTCAGAGTAGGACAGACCTAGACTTGAATCGCAGTTCTACCAGTTACTCTGACCTTAGGCCCAGTCCCCACTCAGTCTCATCATTTGTGTAAAAAAGTAAAGTCTACCAATAGCACTAATGCCATCTACATCACATTAAATGGAATAATGCTGAAAAAGCTCTCAAAACAATACCTGACACATTTCAAGTCCCAAAACAATACCTGACACATTTCAAGTCCCAACATATACCCAGCCTCATTGTTAACACCCAACTTAATGGAAGAAAATTAAGTTACTAAATACAAGGAGGAAATTCACAGTTGAAGCTGAAAGTTTTGTTTCATAAAGGAATGTCCCCTCCTTAAAACCTGTTACACTAATTCTCTTTCCAAGAAGTTCCTACTCTGCAGTATGAGTAATTATGTGCCAACCCCAGTTCACTTTCCTATCAGACAAGTTGGACGTTTTCCTCTAGTACAAAACACATGCATAGGGTCCTGAAACTTAATTCAACAACTCAGTGAAGAAAAAAAATGTGCTCTAAATTGCAGTTTTACCACTTAAAGCAAAGAAATTAGTTATGTACACTCAAGTCAGGAGGTTCTCTGATATTCTTGGCAAGGTAAGAGAAAACCAGAATTAAAAATCAGTTGACCTATTAACGAAAACAATCTAATTGATAAAGAAGTATAAAGCGCCAGGCATCGGTGGCTCCCGCCTGTAATCCTAGCTACTCAGGAGTCTGAGATCTGAGGATCACAGTTCAAAGCCAGCCCAGACAGTAAAGTCCTTGAGACTCTTATCTCCAATAAACCACCAGAAAACTGGAAGTGGTGCTGTGGCTCAAGTGGTAGAGCGCTCGGTAGAGCGCTTGCCTCAAGCTGAAGAGCGCAGGGAAAGCCCCCAAGCCCAAAATTCAAGCCCCACGACTGACAAAAAAAGGAAGTATAAAGCAGCATTTGTCATGTTGATCAAAATGTTTTAAGAAGACAAAGATGAAAAAGACACTCAGGAATCTGAAACAGGAGAATTGAGAGTTGAAGGTCAGTCTGGGCTAGAGTTAGACCTAGTCTCAAAACAAAGGAAAATAATGATTCCTTAGTCCACTCTTCCTATTTCTGTATACATTTAAATTTGTGACAGTAAGTTTTTTAAATAACAAAATACAAAACTGTATGTTAGCGAGGCACCAATTGCTCACGCCTGTAATCCTAGCTACGCAGGGGGCTGAGATCTGAGGATCGTGCTTCAAAGCCAGCCTGGGCAGCAAAGTCCATGAGACTCATCTCCAGTTAACCATCAGAAAATGGGAAATGGTGCTGTGGCTCAAGTGGTAGAGCACTCTCCTTGAGCTGAAGAGCTGAGGGACAATGCCCAGGCACAGAGTTCAAGCCCCATGACCGACAAAAAAAAAAAAAAGCTGTTGCCTGAATAAACACAATATCCAGGAAATTACAAAGACATAAATAGGTCATATATAGTAGGCATACAATTATAATGCAGGGAAAAGGTGATGAGAGCTATGAATAGCAATAATCATGGTATAAAAAGTGGTATCAGGCTGGGCACTGGTGGCTCATGCCTGTAATCCTAGCTACTCAAAAGACTGAGATCTAAGAATCATGATTTGAAGCCAGTCCTGCAGGAAAGTCTGTGAGACTCTTTTTTTTCAATAAACTATTTAGAATAGGCCAGAAATGTCACTGTGGCTCAAATGATAGAGTGCTAGCCTTGAACACAAAGAGGCTCAGGAACAGTGCCCAGGCCCTGAGTTCAAGCCACAGGACCAGCAAAAAAAGCAGTGTTATTAGAAAGGATAGACATGTGGCAAAAGGTCTGAGGAAAACTACTAATAGATGACAGTCAAACTACTCTTAGGGACAGAACAGTACTGAGATATTGGAAATAGGAAGGGAGGAGGCATTCCCCTCAGAAGAAAGAGTAATTCATTTACTCCTTATAAAGGAAACTATTACTGCTAACAGAGAAAAAGGGAGACAAAAATCTTGGACAGGTTATTGGCTTGGTGTAAGGTAAATATGCAAACTGAATGAATTATTTCTTGAAATCATGTGACTATTTTTACCTTTATAAGATTCCTATTTACACTGTTGCCTTTCCTAAGGTACAAGTGTATCTCTTGATAGCAATCGCCTTGCAATGGAATTACTTATTCAGCAAATGTCTTACCTGCATTTCATGCAGAGTGGTGTAGCAACTTCTTTCCTTATAACCAAAGGCCAAAAAAAAAAAAACCCTCACTAAACAATTCCCAAGCTTTTTTCTACTTTTTTTTTACTTCCCAAAGGATCTCAAAGTCTTTTTGGTGTTTGTGCCTGTATTGGGTCTTGAACTAAGGGCTTAGGCTGTTCCTTAATTTTGTTTGGTCCAAGCTGCCATTCTACTACTTGAGCCACAGATCCAGTTTGATTTTTTTTCTGGTTAATTGAACATAAAAAGTCTCCAGGACTTTCCCACCTTTGAAATGTTATTCCCAGATGTAGCCTCTTGAGAAGCCAGGATTACAGGCTTGAGCCAGCAGAACCCTGCAAGGATGTCAGTCTTTTACCTACTTATGAAGACAGAATTTCATAGTGGTTTCTCAAGAAGCAGACAACTTTACTTATAACTTTTTACACACCATTCTCAGTATGATAGGAATCTTTTGAACTAGAGCTTACTCACTGAGATCATGCCCTACAGACCAGCAAACAGAACCCAGTGTTTGAACAAAAGATTGTGGCACTGTGAAGCTGAGCAATTCCTTCTCTATCAAGAAAGGTGATTGCCTTCAGTTGCCAGAATCTCAGAGGCCAGGAGCAACCTGTAGTGGATAAAGATTACCAGACAATAGACAGCAATAATAAAGAAACTACAACAAAAAGCAAGCACTTTCAGGTGGCTCCTAAAAAGTTATAAACTATTTTACCTACTTTTATATAGGGCAAAGGATATAAAAACTTGAGAACGTCATTCTTGGTTTGACCCCCACAGTGCTTTATGAATTAGCTTCCATAGCTTAAGAGCTGAAAGATTTCATTCCAACTTCTAAATTACCAGAGAATTAGCAGTACTGGGGTTTGAATTTAGGGCCTCTGGCTCGCCAATCACTTGAGAGCCACACCCCTAGCTCCTTTTGTTTTCATTATTTTTCAAATAGGATCTCACTTTTTGCTCAGGCTGGCTTGAATGAACCACAAATCTCTTATTTATACTTTTTTATCTGGTCGTTGGGCTTGAACTCTGGGCCTGGGAGCTGTCTCTGAGCTCTTCAGCTCAGAGGGCTCTACCACTTGAGCCACAGTGCCACTTCCGGTCTTCTGGTGGTTAATTGGAGATAAGAGTCTCATGGGCTTCCTTGCCTGGGCTGGCTTTGAAACTCGATCCTCAGATCTCAGCCTCCTGAGTAGCTAGGATTACAGGCGTAAGCCACCTGCACCTGCCTTATTTATACTTCTTATAGCTGAGGTGACAAGCATGTACCATGGTTGCATGAGCTTTCCTTGGTTGAGATTGCCCTAAGGACTTATTGTCGCCTCCAAGTACTATCATCCCCATCTGCTTCCTGAGTACATATTATTATAGTTGTGAGCTGCTACCAGCTTTCCTTACTTAAAAGAATAAAAAGATCTGCTATCCCTGGGCTTGTCTTCCAGATTAACAGCTACTGTCATTCTCTCCTATTATATACTACTCTCCAGTCTACTCAGCTCCTACATTTGTGTGCGCAGTTCCTGAATATGGTTTTAAAAATAAATGCACATGGCTCATGCCTGGTAATCAGGAGGCTCACAAGATTTAGATCAACACTGCAAGTTCCAGGCCAGAATGGTTCATATGAAGACCCTATCTCAAAAAAATTCAACCACAGTTGGGACGATGACAATGGTAATATATTTTATGTACCAAACAAATCCAGTTGGGTGGACTTTCTTATAATTTAGGATTACTTTATACATGAATATAAGGCAAAATGAAATCTACCTTAAGAGGTTAAAACAAACAATTTAGAGCCAGGCCCAGGTGGCTCATGCCAGTAACCCTAGCTATTCAGGATGCTGAGATATGAGGATCACAGTTCAAAGCCAGCTTGGGCAAGAAAGTTCCTGAGACTTGCATCTCCAATAATCTATTCAGAAAAAGACAGAAGTGGTGCTGTAGATCAAGGGGTAGAGTGCTAGCCTTGAGCAAAGAAGCTTTGGGACAGAGCCCAGGCCCGGAGTTCAAGCCCCAGGACCAACAAAAATAATTGTAACAATTTAAGATGTGTGGAACTATGTCTTGGCAGCTCAAACCAGGATTAAATCACTGAAATTAAAACTATAACTGTACTGAAAGTATATAAATGTATTGAAAGTGTCTCAGTTTAGACATGGGAGATAGGTATCTGGATCAAACCACAAATGAAGTTTTAGGCAAATGCCAGCTAAACATAGAAAATGCAATATATATGGGCTGGGAAGGTGGCTCAGTGGGAGAGTGCTTGCCTTGCATGCATGAGGCCCTGGGTTCCATTCCTCAGCACCACATGAGCAAAAAAAAAGCCAGAAGTGGCACTGTGGCTCAAGTGGTAAAGTGCTAGCCTTGAGCTACAGAGCTGAGGGACAGCACCCAGGCCTAGATTCAGGCCCCACAACCGACCCAAAATAAAATACAATACATATGCAATACATATATGCATACAGACTGTAAAGGTGGGCTAAGCTGGTAGCTCAGTGGTAGAGTGCCTGCCTAGCATTCTCAAGGTCCTGGATTCAAACCCCAGCACCACAAAACAGGTAAAACAAGGGGGAAAATGTGAGATAAAGAAAAAGGAGCTAAATAATCACTAAATACTTCCATCAACTTTTACTAATGTTCATTTAAATCTACTTTTAAATGCTCTTACTGCCCACAAAAGGATGACACGGTGGTTCTAAGGTGTTGGACTTAAATAAACATCATAAACACAATGATCTATCACTTTAAGCACAAGTTTCCTAATTATACAAAAGTAACCGGCAGCGAATTGCTTAAATGGCACCGTTTTCTAGTAAAACCCCACTGTCATGCACGGTAAATAAAAACAGACATAGAATTCCCCTGTCTCGGTATGATTGGAAACAAACGGAGAGGCACAGTATTTGTAAAGGACAAAGTACCCAAACTGAGATTGTCGACTCTTCTAAACGAATCATTCTGGAGGAGAAAAAAAGAAGCAGGGCTCCTAAGTCATTTCTGCCACCCCCTCAGCCTTCTCCTCTCTGCAGTTTCTGTGAGCGAGCATGACAATGCAGCATCACGGCAAGACTTAGTTCTTTCTACTGCTTAAAAGGACGCTGTGTTGGGCTACCACAGCCGTGACACAGCTTTCCCTCCATCCAAGGACGTCCTGTGTCTCACAGGCCAAACGCTTGTGGGGAAGCCGGCGGTAGCGGTCAGTGTGACCACCTGTCCCCTGCTGCACGCGGACCGCTCTGCGTGGATGCTCGGAGAATTCCCAATCTGTTTGGGGGGGGCGGGGGACAACAAAAATCCTCCCCATTAGCACGTGGTCTGCCTCCCCAACCCAGGCTGCGGCGACTGCTGAACTCGGCTGCAGGGGTCTTGGAAGGCCAAAATTGCCCCAACCCCAGGCAGGGTGGCCCTAGCATTGCAAATCCCTCTGTGGCCTTCCTCCTTTCCTTACCCAGCAGCCAGGGACCGTAAGAGGGGCGGGGTGAGAACACAACAGCCAGCCCTTCTGAACCCGATCTCCCGGTGCAGACTCTGCGCCTCCTTATATGTCACCCAGGCTCACCAAAAAACGTGTCGAGCTGGTACCCTGGTCCACTGCCCCCACCAACGGCCCCAAAACTGCTTTCTTCGCGGCTGCCATGAAACCACCTTTAGGTCGATGTACAATTTGGCCGGTCTCCTGGATGACCGTGGCCGGCTGGGAAACAGCAAGCAGTCAAACACGAGGGCGAGGCTGCGCGGGGAGGCTGAAGGCTCTGACCGCGTTTCAGGCAGCCCCTTTACCCGCGCGGAGCCTTCTCACCCCGCCCCTCCAGCCCAGACCCCGCCCCTCCCGCGTTCCCTAGGGCTTCGGGGGCGTGGCGGGGGGGGGCGCTGTCTTCCAGGCTGCCCAATGAGCAAAAGCAGAAAAAAAAGGCCCACAGTTCGGACATTCACAGGGCGGTGAGACGCTACGGGGGCGGGTCTGGGGCGCAGTGGAGGATGTGCCCGGCGCAGTAGGTCACGTGGAGGAGGCTAGGGTGCGGAAAGCCTTTGCTGGGCTGCGGCTCTGGCTCAGCGGAGCTGTAGCTGCATATTAGCCTTAAGCGCCTCTGGCCCTTAGGAAAAAAAACTCCCGTACACCCGCACCCTGGGGCTCACGCCTGTGGGTGAGTCCCCAAACGCAGAACTGTTTGTTCCGTCCGGTAGGTTGGGCAGAGCCCAACGTGAGTGACAGCGTGAAGCCACCCGAGCCCGGCCTTCCCGCGCTTCCCACGCCCCACCCAACTCCCCGCGTTAGGCCCCAGTTAATAATAGTAATAATCTCTTTTACAGGGACTGATCCCAGGTGAGACCAATTGAAGTAACACGCGAACCCCTCACCTTTGCAGGTTTTTCAGGGACAAGGTATGCGGAAGTTCTTTAGCATTCAAGGAAAACACTGGAAAAAAAATCAACCTCCCCAAATCCCTCAATTGACCAACCAGGCAGAAGGCGTCAGGCACCTCCCAGGCTGACGCACCCCAGCTCGGGGCTTGGCTTTCCTCGGGTGTCCCCACCCCCACACGCAATTTCCGCTCACTTTATTAACTGCTCTGACCTGCTGGAGAAGAAAGAGATTCTTCCTTGACCTTGAATTTACCTTGTGAAGATCCTTTTCAGTCACGAGTTCTGCAGGCTTGTAAACTTTAGACCTACAGGGCAAAATAGCTTTCAAAATAACCTATTGCTTTTTAATGTATAGGTATGCGTGCCAGTTTATTTCATATTCAATGCCTATAAACATGTTAATATATGTTGATATACAGGAATCATCATATATATTTCCATGCTATGCAGTCTGGGTTGTTATTCTAAAGCATATCATTTTTAATTGCTAATTGAATACTCACTGAATATATTTTATTACTTGCCAATTTCCAAAGCACTCCATTATTCCCTCTTTTTTAAAAAAATTAATTTTATTGTAAACATGCTGTACAGATGGGTTATAGTACATGAGTAAGATAATGAGTACATTTCCTTATTCCCACTCAATTTGTCATCACTTTCCCACATCTCACAGTGTTTTGGAATTTAGACCTCCGCCCTCACTTTGTCCACTCTTTGTTTACAGTACATACATAGTTTTACTACATTTGTTAGGAAGGCATAGTCTACGTACCTATCAGTTCTTGGTATTTCAAATAAGGTCTGCTTGTGGAGATACTGATTCTGTAACTATGGCTAAATTGGCTTGCTTTAAGATAAGGAATATGAGTCAGTGCTAGTGAAGTTCCTGGAAGCACAAGGGAGGCAGACAGACATATATAGTAAGCAAAAATTAAGGAATTAGGCAACTTACCTCTAAAAACTATGAAAGGCATTAATTGATGAATGACATAAATAAAGGTTTTCCTGGTTCTAGAAGTCAGTAAAACAAAAGAACCAAACTTAGCACATAGAAACATTTTTTTTTTAAATCCTGACCATGTTTGAACTTTGACATACTTTTGTATCAGATTCTAACAGGGCAGCAAATTATTTGTTAGCAGCACAGTGGGGATCAGACTTCATTTATTTCAGAATAAGTACACTAGAAATCCTTGAATTTATTGATCATGTGATTCCTACAACAGTGTGTGTCCTACATCCCCACTCCTTTCACCAAGACAAAACTGAAAAGCTGAAATATGATTTAAATATTCAGTAATTGCAGGTAAAGATAAGAGGAAGGATCCTATGTGGATGAGGCTAGTCAGCCTAGCTCTGTTCCAAAGGCTTCCTATTACCCTAAATATATAATAGATCAATACATCTATTTCCATTTTTCCTTTTTTTGTTGTTGTTGTTCATGGGGTTTGAACTCTGGGCCTGGGCACTATCCCTGAGCTCTTTGGCTCCAAATGAGCGCTCTACCACTTGAGTCACAGTGCCACTTCAAATTAATTGAAGATAAGAGTCTCGAGGTGCTGGGAAGGTGGCTCAGTGGTAGAGTGCTTGCCTTGCATGCAGAAAGCCCTGGCTTTGATTCCTCAGCACCACATAAGCAGAGAAAGCCGAAGTGGTACTGTGGCTCAAGTGGTAGACTGCTAGCCTTGAGCTGAAGAGCTGAGGGACAACACCCAGGCCCAGAGTTCAAGCCCCATAACAGACCAAAGAAAAAAAGAGTCACTCATACGTTCCTGCCAGGGCTGGCTTTGAACTGCGATCCTCAGCTCTCAGACTCCTGAGTAGCGAGGATTACAGGCATAAGCCACAGGTGCCCAGCTTCTTTTCCTTTTAGAATTAACGTCTTTGGCGTGCCCTTTCTCATCCTTTTAAATCCCCAGTGGAAAACTAAATGTAAAAAAAAACTAAATGTAAAAATGAATAATAGATACTCTTTCTGTTTTTCATGCTACTAATGAGACAGAGTTGCAAGTAACAATGAGTTACAGGAAATATATGATACATAGTTTTGAGACCAGCCAAACTCTTGTGGAAGAACCAGGAATAGAATTTCAGTTTTCTGACATCAAATCTAGTGCTGTGTACAGCAGCCTGAATGAACAGAAGTGGAAGGGATTTAAAAATAAAAAGAGATGATGTGCTGGAAATGTGACTTAGTGATAGATTGCTTGCCTAGCATGCATGAAGCCCTAGGTTCGATTCTTCAGTACCACATAAACAGAAAAGGCCAGAAGTGGGGTTGTGGCTCAAATGGTAGAGCTTTAGCCTTGAGCTGAAGAGCTGAGGGACAGCGCCCAGACCCAGAGTTTAAGCCCCATGACTGACGAAAAAAAAAAAAAGATAAGAAATAAAAACAGATGAAAAGGAAGAAAGATAGGATGCTGGTACACCTCAATGTCCATACCACCCATGTCAGATCGGAAGGCAAAGCACTGGAAGAAACACTAGACTGGAAATGTAGGAATCTTGGTCTGATCTTGGCTCTGCCATTTAGCATGTAATATTTGTGACCTTAAGTTTACTCATTCTTCCCATGGTTTGCTTTTGCTCATTTGGAAAATAGGGAAAATGTCACTGACACTGACGTGGACGGGTTAACATGAGACTTAACTGGTGCAATGCCCATGTCCGCTGTCCAAGTGGCACAGTTAATCAGGGAATAAAGATGCAGTTTGGGGTTGGAACTGTGGCTCAGGTGGTGAAGTTGCTTGCCTAGAAAGTGCAAGGCCTGGAGTTCAAACCCTAGTAGACCTCTCCCCCTTAAAAATGCAGTTTTAGAGCTGGTGCTGGTGGCTCATGTCTGTAATCCTAGGCACATAGGAGGCTGAGATCTGAGGTTCATGGTTCAAAGCCAGCCTGAGTGGAAAGTCCCTTATACTCTTTTTTTCCCAGTCCTGGAGCTGGAACTCAGGGCCTGGGTACTATTCAAGAGCTTTTTTTGCTCAAAGCTAGCACTCTACCATTTGAGCTTTTTCTGGATTTTTCTATTGAACCCAGGGTTTCATGCATGCTAGGCAAGCGCTCTACCACTAAGCCACATTCCCAGCCCCCTGATATTTCCACTTCACCACCAGAAAACTAGAAGTAGGGCTGTGGCTCAAAGTGATAGAGTGCTAGCTTTGATGGAAAAAGCTCAGAGGACAGTGCCAAGGCCCTGAGTTCGAGCCTCATGACTGACAAAAATTAGAAAAAAGAGAGAGAAAGAAAAAAATGTCAAGGAAGGAAGGGAGGGAAACATTAGGTCTGCCTAGGTACACACCCATGGCCATTAACAAATGTTTCAAAGGCTTATTTCATTGCATTAAAGAGGAAGGGGAGAGAGGGCTGTTTTCCTGGGCAGACCTAACAGGAAGGAGTAAGGCAAGGAGGAAAGAAGGAAGGCAGAGAGGGAAGGAAGGAGGAAGGAGAGAGAAAAATGAAAATGAACCTTATTTAATAAATGAATGTTTCTCATGCTAAGCACAAACACCAAGTCAGTTCTAGTTTTAGTTCATGAATATTGTAGAAATATCCTCCAATAAGTATGTTAATATTTATTATTGCATTATATTATACATATTATGTTATTATATTATTGTTTTTATTATGTTTATTCTAGTTATTCTAATGTTATTATATTAATGTTTATTGTTATAATGGAGGAAGAGAAAAAGAAAGAAAGAAAGAAAAAGAAAAGGAGGAATTGCTCATCATAAGTACTCAAGAAGTGGAAATGTGAGGATCAATGTTCAAACCCCATCCTGGGAAGACAAATTTGAGAGATTATTATGTCCAATTACCAACAAAAAGTCAATGGTAGAGCACCAGCCATGAGAGGAAAAAACCAAGACCCTGTGTTAAACCTCCCTCCCCTCCCCGCCCCCCTGCCCCAACCAAACACAACACAGCAGAAGTGAAGGCCTGAAACCAAGGTCCTTCTTGCAAATTACTGAAGTATCTTTGATGGATATCTGCTTTGTTCTCCTAATTCCACGTTGGTCCCCTCTCAGCCCATTCTTTTTTTTAATAAGTTTTTTTTATTGTGAAAATACTATACAGAGAGGTTACAGTTACATGAGTAAGTTTTTTATTGTGAAAATACCATACAGAGAGGTTAACAGTTACATGAGCAAGGTAATGAATACATTTCTTATCAAGCATTGTTGCCTCCTCCTTTGTTTTTCCCCTACCATCCCTTTTCTCCCACCTCCACAACTACACTCCCCCCCCATGCCTCCCCTCCTAAATTGTATTTTTCAACACCAGTGTCTGGTACATCTCATTGTTGCAATGGGTCAACCTGTATCCCTCTTCTTTTTATGTATCCAAAGACCCTATATGAAGGACTTTCCTCTCCCTTCTTTGACCCATTCTTTCTATATCCAAAGATGGAATATGAAGGCTTGACTCCCATCCTGTTTTCCCAGGTACATACAGACATCAAGCAAGCTACCAAAGATATGTGCAGATTGCCTGCTTCAGTCAGGGCAATCTACCTAAGGCTGGCTGTAAACATTCCATTGTGAGCCCAACCCAAAAGCCCCCACCTCCCTAGACCTATAAGGGCTTTTACATTAACCACTGCCTCCTTGCTCATAAAAACCCAACTCCTGTCTGATCTCCTTACACACTCTCCAAGCACACAGGAAGGCTGTACCCTGGCTGCTATATCTCAATAAACAGTCCTCACCTATGGAAGAATCCGGCCTGTTTCCTTCCTTTCTCCTCCATTTTCCTAACAATCTTTTTTTACTTGCTAGTCCTTCGGCTTGAACTCAGGGCCTGGACGCTGTCCTTCAGCTTATTTTGCTCAAGGCTACCACTCTACCACTTGAGCCACAGCACCATTTATGGCCTTTTCTGTATATGTAGTTCAGAGGAATCAAACCCAGGGTTTCATTCATGCTAGGGAAGCACTCTGCCACTAAGCCACATTCCCAGCCCCTCCATTTTCCTAACAATCTTGAGTCAACTAAAGCTCACTTGGATGACTTCTGATTGGTACAGCAGGAAATCTATGCTAACTTCAGTTGAAGACTCGCTGGGTATTTTATTTAGCATTCCTCTGTGTGTGTGTGTGTGTGTGTGTGTGTGTGTGTGTGTGTGTGTATGCACATGCTTAATGTACACAGAATTTATATAAATAGAAAGTCTACATTTCCCTAGAGAATCTTACTTTTGTGTGTGTGCCAGTCCTAGAGCTTGAAATCAGGGCCAGGGCACTATTCCTGGGCTTTCTTGCTCAAAGCTAATGTGCAATCACAACTCCACTTCCAGCTTTTGGTGGATAATTGGAGATAAGAGTCACAAAGACTTTCCCTGGCTGGCTTCAAACTTTGATCCTCAGATCTCAGCCTCTGAGAAGCTAGGATTACAGGCATGGGCCACTGACACCTGAATGAATCTTTCTTTTTTCCTGGTAACATTTTAAATCCTCTCATATTTGCCTAAGAAGTAACACTTTTTTTTTGTAGTGCAGCCTGTATGAAATGCTAGTCTTGTTTTAATGTTTTCCTGCTATTCTAATGTTGACTCTAATATTGATATGGATAAGTTAGTGCTGGAATTGTATATAGTAAAGAGCCCAGACCCTTCCTAATTTTAAGGAGCGGGGCTGATTCAAGTAGATACACTAAGTGTGTTGTATTAAGGTAGCATTGGGTATTGAAAACAAATTAGGAATTTAAAGCCTCTTGCCATCACTTACAAACTGGGATATCCACTAGTGTGCATGTTAATAATTTAAATGTGAGTACCTAGGGCTGGGAATGTGGCTTAGTAGTACAGTGCTTGTCTACCATGCATGAAGCCCTGGGTTAGATTCCTCAATATCACAGAAACAGAAAAAAGCTGAAAATGGTGCTGTGGCTCAAGTGGGAGATTGCTAGACTTGAGCAAAAGTAGCTCAGGGACAGTGCCCAGGCCCTGAGTTCAAGCCCTAGGACTGGACTGAAAAAAAGTATCTAAAAGTGTGTATTGCTTTATGCAGTGTTGCTTGTGTACTGAGTGAGGATATGGCATTGGCTCTCAAATTTACTTATATCAGAACCACCTGGAAGATGGCTGTGGTGGTAAATGCCTAGAATCAGGAGGCTGAGGCAGGAGTCTTGAGTTCTAGGGTAGCCTAGACTATATAGCATGACTCTGTCTCAAAATTCCAAAAAAGGGGCTGGGAATGTCTTAGTGGAAGAGTGCTTGCCTAGCATGCATGAAGCTCTGGATTGAATTCCTCAGTACCACATAAACAGAAAAAGCCAAAAGTGGTGCTGTGGCTCAAGTGATAAAGTGCTATCCTTGAGCAAAAGAAGCTCAGGGACAATTCCCAGGCTATGAGATCACTCTCTAGGACTGGGGAAAAGAATATCAAAGAAAATATTTAAGGGCTGGGAATGTGGCCTACTGGTAGAGTACTTGCCCAGCATGCATGAAGCTCTGGGTTTGATTCCTCAGCACCACATAAACAGAAAAGGCCAGAAGTGATACTGTGACTCAAGTGATAGAGTGCTAGACTTGAGCAAAATAAGACACTCAGGGACAGTGCCCAAGCCTTGAGTTCAAGCACCAGGACTGGAAAAAAAATTTAAATACCTAGTGAATTTGTTAAAACCCAGGTTGATGGATATAACTTAGTAGTACTAAATATATCAGCTACAACCACATAGAAACTAGTCATGGTGGTACATGTCTATAATCAGGGGTCTGAGGCAGGAGGACCTTGAGTTCTAGGCCGGCCTGGACTACATAGCAAGACTGTGTCTCAAAACACCAAAAAACAATTTGTAATGCCCCAAGAACTTGTTAAAACCCAGATTGCTGGATGTAGCTTAGTTGTAGAAAATACATAAGCCTCAACCCCAGAGTTTCTTATTTTCTAGGTGAGGTCTGAGAATTTTCATTGCTAACTTGTTCCCAGGTGAGGCTTTGTGACTGTTGGGCTGGAGTTTGACAAAACTCTGGCAAAGCCATTAAGAAGTCTCTTTTACGAGTTGTTAGTGTTCCTTTCACCCAAGCCTTAGGTGTTTGCTAAGAAGTTAAGGCTTATGGAAGAAGGTTCTCAAACCTTAATTTATGTCAGAATCACCTGGAACACTTGTTGAGCATGTACATTTATGCTATCTTGTTTTACTCCATCCCCATAAATGCAACCAGGGAGGCTCCTTGATACCAGGAATTTTGTTCTGATCACTGTGGCATCCTTAGGGCCTGAGTGTTCCATAATATGTGATTATTGAGTGAATGAATAAGATTATATGACCCATGCCTTCTAGTAATAATGCTTTTTTGTTGTGCCCTCCTATGATGACCTTGGCTTATATAGACAATGGGATATGTAGTAACAAAGAAGACAGGAGCTGAGACCTAAAGTGTCTTGTGCTAAGGAGCCTAGGGCAGAGTGAATGGCTCAAGTGGTATGGTGCCTGCCAAGTAAGCATGAGGCCCTGAGTTCAAATCCCAGTACTGTCAAATAATTAAGAAGCAACAGAAGTGAAGTTTTCCTTCTTGGAATCTAGCTGTCCAGAGGCAAGAAAGTCAATTTAACCTGTCAATGAGGTTATGTGGAAAAGAACTAAGGATTGCTAGTTACTAACTCCAACTTTGAGATATCTGATTTCCATCCTGGGTGTTTTAGTTCCAGCCAAGCTCCCAGCTGACTGCAGTTGCTGAATAAGTGATCCACTTGAATGAATGGCATAGTCAATTCTATCTAGAACAACAACAAAGAATCACAGCTGAGGCAAAGCAGTCCATAGAATCTTGAGAAATAATAATCATTGTTTTTTTTCCCCAGTACTGGGGCTTGAACTCAGGGCCTAGGCACTGTCCCTGAGCTTCTTTTTGCTCAAGGCTAGCACTCTACCACTTGAGCCACACCACCACTTCTGGCTTTTTCTGTGTATGTGGTACTGAGGAATTGAACCTAGGGCTTCATGCATACTAGGCAAGCACTCTACCACTAAGTCACATTCCCAGTCCTTAACAGTGACTTTTTCAATTATCTTTTCTCTTATATCTTCTGTGCACTGTTTTCTCATTGAGAACACAATTACAACTACTACACACAAAATAGAATTCTTCTTCATCCTTTTATCCTAAGTGTTAACAAAGATGTCTAAACATATTGTTTGTTGCCAGAAAATTTTGGGTTTTGAGTTTTGCCTTATTTATTTGGTGTTGCCTGTTTATCTAGCATTGGTCATGTGGTTCTATCCTCTAATATCTCTCAACATTATTGGCTGACGGATTAAAAACTCTAGAGAAATATTGTTAGAAAGTATGTAGAATAATCACTGTCATTCATTGCTGGTGGGGATACAAAATGGTACAACCACTTTGGAAGTTGGTTTCTCCATAATTTCCCAAACTTGGAAGCAACCAAGATGTCTTTCAGTAAGTACACCCTACTATTATTCAGTGCAAAAATATATTAGCTATATATAAGAAATCAGCCAGGTGCTGGGGCTCACACTTTTAATCCTAGGTACTCCAGAGGCTGATATCTGAGGATCACTGTTATTTTTGGTTGTTGTTGTTGTTGTTGTTTGGTTGTTTTTTTCTTTTGTCGGTCCCCATGGGGCTTGAACTCTGGACCTGGGTGCTGTCCCTCAGCTTTTCAGCTCAAGGCGAGCACTCTACCACTTGAGTCATAGCACCACTTCCAGTTTTCTGGTGGTTAATTGGAGATAAGAGTCTCAAGGACTTTCCTGCTCGGGCTAGCTTTGAACTGTGATCCTCAGATCTCAGCCTTCTGAGTAGCTAGGATTACAGGCACGTGCCACTGACGCCCAGTGAGGATCGCCGTTTGAAGCCAGCACAGGCAGGAAAGTCCTGGTGAGATTCTTATCTCCAGTCAAACACTCAAAAACCCAGAAGTTGGAGCTATGGCTTAAAGTGGTAGAGGGCTAGCCTTGAACAAAAAGGAGCTCAGGGACAGGGCCCAGGCCCTGAATTCAAGCCTCATGACAGCCAATAAAAATAAAATAAAATAAAATAAATCAGCTACTGAACTATGAAAATACATAGAGGTATCGTATTACTAAGTGCAAAAAGTCAGTCTGAAAAGGCTGATTCCAGCTATGTGATATTCGGCAAAAGGCAAAACTATAGAGCCCAGGCTGGGCGGTGGCGGGGGGGGGGGGGGAAGGGAGTGATAAGTAGGTAGACCTCAGGAGATATTTAAAGGAGTAAAACTCCTCAGCATCATACAAAAATAGTGGATGCATGTTATTATATGTTTGCTCAAACCCACAAAATGTACAACTCCAACAGTGACCTTATGGACTTTGAATAATGATTTGTCAATGTAAGTTTATTGATTGTAACCATTCTGGGGTAGGATGTTGATAATGGGGTAGGGTATGCATGGGAAGGCAGGGGGCAAATAGGAAATTTCAGAGTGTTCTACTCCATTTTGCTGTGATGTTTGAATGCGTCTAAAAAATAAACTGTACAGATGGTATTGACAGATTTGAACATTCTGTGGCCTGTTCATGCTTTTCACTTGACTTCATGTTACTAGGTGTTCTTTACATTAGTTAAGAATCACTATACTTTTCCTCCTGCTACCAGTTCCGTTCTACAAATGGGACCTCCTAGTTGGCCACATTATCTGCACCGCTATATTTCCTTGCTTATAAGAATGTTGGTTTTAACCGGGTGCCTGTGGCTCATGCCTGTAATCCTAGCTACTCAAGAGGCTGAGATCTGAGGATCACGGTTCAAAGCCAGCCCGGGCAGGAGAGACCGTGAGACCCTTATCCCCAATTAATCATCAGAAGTGGTGCTGTGGCTCACGTGGTAGAGTGCTCGCATATTTGTAAGTTGGGGTATATTATATGCATGCATTGAAATGTCACAACTTAATCCTCCTTCTACATGTAATGTATGCCAATAAAAATATTTTGTTTGTTTGTTTTTGCCAGTCCTAGGGCTTGAACTCAGGGCCTGGGTACCATCTCTGAGCTTCTTTTTTTTTTTTGTCAGTCGTGGGGCTTAGACTGGGTCTGAGTGCTTTCCCTCAGCACTTCACCTCAAGGCGAGTGCTCTACCACTTGAGCCACAGCGCCACTTCCAGTTTTCTGGTGGTTAATTGGAGACAAGAGTCTCACGGCCTTTCCTGCCTGGGCTGGCTTTGAACTGTAATCTTCAGAACTCAGCCTCCTGAGTAGCTAGGATTACAGGCATGAGCCACCAGTGCCCGGCGTCCCTGAGCTTCTTTTGCTGAAGGCTAGCACACTACCACTTCAGCCACCACTTAAGGCTTTTTCTGTATATGTGGTATTGAGGAATGGAACCCAGGGCCTCATGTACACAAAGCAAGTACACTCAACCACTGAGCCACCTTTCCAGCCCTAAAAAAAGCTTTAAAAAAGATCTTTTTAATTGTTATTGTAGAGTTGATATACAGAGGGGTTACAGTTACACGAATCAGGTAATGAGCATTGAGTAGAATTCTTTTTGAACCATGTCTCCCCCTCTGATGTTCTCTCCCATTCTTTCCCTCCCATCCCTACCCACAAGATATCCAGTTCGTTTTGCACGTAGTGTCTAGTGAGTACTACTGTTGTATTTGTTCACCCTTGTTCCACCTTTTCTGTTCCTTCCCTTATCCTCCTCAATACAAACAAACAAAAGGAAAAGGAAACAAAAATAGCAACATTGGCAACTAGATAGCATACCATGAAACAGAATAGAACTACTTTTCTTCTCTCAAAAACACTTGTTGTGGGGACACAGAAATGAAGGGACAAAGGGTGAACAAATGCAGCAGTGGTACTCCCTGACATATACAACTTGTGTGGGAGGGTTGTGAGGGAAAACTGGCAGAAAGTGAGGGGAAGGGTGACATTGTCCAAAAAGAAATGTATTCTTCACTTGACTTACATAACTGTGACCCCTCTGTACATCACCTTTCTAATAACAATTAAAAACACATACAGTTGGCCTTTGGCCATACTACATTGAATGTGCTTGATCTCATCGGCTCTAGGAAACTGAGCCGGCTCAGCCTGCTTAGTACTTAGATAGGGAGTCTGCTTAGGAATATCCGGTGCTGTAGGTTGTGCCAGGCACCAGTGATTCATGCCTATAATCCAACTCTGGAGGCTGAGATCCGAGGATCAACAGTCAAAGCCATCCTTGCAGACAAATCAGAGATTCTTACCTTCAATTAACCAGAAAAATTCTGGCAGTGAAAGTGTGGCTCCAGTGGTAAAGTGTCAGTCTGGAGACAAAGTTAAGGGAGAGGTAAAAAGCCAAGCAAGCCGGGTGCCAGTGGCTCACACCTGTAATCCTAGCTACTCAAGAGGCTGTGATAGGAGAATCACAGTTCAAAGCCAGCAATTAACCACCAGAAAACTGGAAGTGGCGCTGTAGCTCAAGTGGTTGAGCGCTCACCTTGAACTGAAGAGCTGAGGGACAGCATCCAGGCCCAGAGTTCAAGCCCCGCCCCCCCAACAACAAAAAGCCAAGCAAGAGCACAAGTCCTTGAACTCAAGCCCCATTACTGGCACCCTTCCCCCCCCCCACACCCCACACACAGTTGATTCCTAAATCCCTGGTATTTAGGAAAATTTCAAGCACATTCTCCGTTTACATTTTCAAACATACTTTAACTTTCTCCCTCCTTATGTCCCTTCCTCTTATTGCTGATTATTGACACTATAGTCAACAAATGGAAATTTTCTCTTTTGTAGTTTTGCCGGGAATTGAAGGTGATGTCACAATCTTTGGTTTGAAGTTAAGCAACATAAGAGGAACCTGGCTAAAGGGGAAATGACTGTTATTTGTAAATTAGTATTTATGCAACATGGAAACCCTAAGCTGTGACTTGTCTCCTGATTCTCTTCTTCTGGATGGGATAATGTGATACCACTGCCCATTAAGTAGGCTTAGTTTTTTTTTATTGTGAAAATACTGTACAATTACATGGGCAAGATAATGAGTACATCTCCTATCAAGCATTGTAAAGTAGGCTTAGTTTTGACAGAGTGTCAATGTTCAGATATTTTGCATGTCTACACTTTCTATGGGGACAGAGCCCATATTGTTTCAACTGATGAAAATCTCTAGTGTGCCATTCTTGCGCTAACACAGGTGTGTGTGTGTGTGTGTGTGTGTGTGTGTGTGTGTGTTGGTTATGGGACTCGAACTCAGGGCATGGGTGCTGTCCCATTAGCTTTACTGCTCAAGGCTCCCTCTACCACTTGAAGCACAGCATTCCTTCTGGCTTTTTTGCTATTTACTTGGAGATAAGACTCTCACAGGCCTTTTAACCTGGGTGGCTTTGAACTGTGATCCTCAAGAGCTCAACTTCCTGAATAGCTAGCATTATAGGCATGAACCACTGCTGCCCAGTCATAGTGAGCACTTTTAACTTTCAATTTACCACTATGTGATTCTGAAGCCTAAAGGAAAAGCTCTATTTCAAGCAAGGGCTTAGTGCACTTTGTGGCATCCCTTGGTGAAACATTTTAGAGCAGAATAAGTTTTTCTCCTGAAATTGTGTTTATTAGTCGGGAGCCTTTTATCAAGTATAAGATCTTGTGATAGGGGCTGTATTTAGGAAAGACTTTTCTTCTTATTCTCTTGATATTCCTCCTTGTTATTTCTGCTATAAGTATATGTTTTTGCAAGAATAAAGACAGAGCTGGGCACTGGTGGCTCACTCCTGTAATCCTAGCTACTCAGGAGGCTGAGATCTGAGGATCATGGTTCAAAGCCAGCCTGGGCAGGAAAGTCCTTGAGACTCTTATCTCCAATAAACCACTCAGAAGCTAGAAGTGGTACTGTGGCTCAAGTGGTAGAGCACTAGCCTTGAGATGAAGAGCTGAGGGACAGCGCCCAGGCCCAGAGTTCAAGCCTCATAACCAACAAAAAAAGAAAAAGAGAATAGAGACAGATTATGTAATCAATGAGAGCTAAAAGTCTAAAGCTATTAGTTTGATTTTTTTTTGTTGTTGTTGGTCATGGGGCTTGAAACTGGGGCATGAGTAGTGTCCCTGAGTTCTTTTGTTCAAGGCTAGTGCTCTGCAACTTTAATCCACAGTACCACTTTTGGTTTTCTGGTTGTTAATTGCAGATCAGAGTCTTGTGGAGCTGGATGCCAGTGGCTCATGCTTGCTTATTATCTTAGCTACTCAAGAGGCAGAGCTGAGGATTGAGGTTGGAAGGCAGACCGGGTAGAAAAGTGCGTGCGACTCTTATCTCCAATAAACTACTCAGAAAAAGGCAGAAGTGGTGCTGTAGCTCAAGTGGTGGATGTCTAGCTTTGGGCACAAGAGGCTTGAGACAGTGCCCAGGCCCTGAGTTCAAGTTGAAAGACCAGAAAAAAAAGTGTCATGGACTTTCCTGCCTGGGCTGGCTTTGAATAGTGATTCTCAGATCTTAGCCTCCCACGTAGCTGGGAGATTATAAGCATGAGCCACCAGCGTATGGCTTAATGATTGGATATTTTATAATATTTTTTGTGGTACGGTATAGCAAAGCCGGGGCCCATGTACATGCTATATAAACACACTACCCTTTAGCTACATCTTCAACCTAGTTATTTAATAAACTGTTTAGACCAGAATTTCCATGGCTTTCTTCTTCTTCTTCCTCCTCCTCCTCCTCTTTCTATTATTATTATTATTTTGCCAGTCCTGGGGCTTGAACTCAGGGCCTGGGCACTGTCCTTGAGCTTCTTTTGCTCAAGGCTAGCACTCCAGCACTTGAGCCACAGTGCAACTTCTGGCTTTTTCTGTTTATGTGGTGCTGAGGAATCAAACCCAGGGCTTCATGCATGCTAAGCAAGCACTCTACTGCTGAGCCACATTCCTGCCTGGCTTTATTATTTTTATTCATGCTTTCTTTCGTCAGTCTTAGGGGCTTCAATTCAGGGCCTGGGCACTGTTCCTGAGCTTCTTTTGCTCAAGGCTACCACTCTACCACTTAAGCCACAGCACCACTTCTAGCTTTTTCTGTGTATGTGGTACTGAGGAATCAAACCCAGGGCTTCATGCATGTTAGGCAAGCACTCTACCACTAAGCCACATTCCCAACCTTTTATTCATTCTTTGTGCTGGAAGTGGAACCCAGGGCTTAAACATGCTAGTTAAAAGTGCAAACATTTAGCTACATCCCTCAGCCCTTTCTATGACTTTAAAATAATACGTCCACTATTTAATATTCTACTTCCCTGAAGTATGTAAGGTAAAGTTGAAGCGAGCTTGTAGTTTCCTTAGACCTCCTCTGTTAACAAAAAAGCCACTCATTTTTTGAGCAGTAGTCCCTTCCATACTTGTTCACTGTAGTTGGTGGCTTATTCTAACAGTAAAGTTTTAAATGTGTTATACTGAGCCATTGTTTAGTCCCCCTTAGTTAAACCAAGGCTTAACTAGCTATTGCTAGTTAAATGTGCTTAACTAGCTGATTTGCTTTGAGTAAACAGACATTAGTGGGCTGGGAAGGTGGCTCAGTGGTAGAGTACTTGCCTAGCATGCATGAAGCCCTGGGTTTGATTCCTTAGTACCAGATAAACAGCTAGAAGTGGCACTGTGGCTCACTTGGTAGAATGTTAGCCTTGAGCAAAAGAAGCTCAGGGACAGTGCCCAGGCCCTGAGTTCAAGCCTCATGACTGGCAAAAAAAGAGAGACAATAGTAAATTTGGTATGAGCAAAAACCTAAAAAGATCTACTTAAATGAGTCTAGACCTTCTTTGCTTCTTCTTTGTGAATTCTCAAACCATCATGTGAAGAAGCCCAGGTTAATCTGTCCAAGGATGTTCAAGACCCCCCAAAGAGATAGAAGTCATCACGACTGCACCACCGGTGTAACATACATCATTGGAGTAACAATTACTAGACAAGTGAGTGAGGCCATCCTAGAACATTCACCCTTACAGTAGCCATCCAAGATCAGTTTTCTAATGTTCATGCGTATACACGGGTGCAATAATGGAATTGGGCTAAGCAGAAAGGTTTTAGTATATTTGTTTTTATAGTACTGAGAATTGAACCTGGAGGCCTTGCACATGCTCTACCACTAAGAAAGATATAGCTCTAACTTTACTTTCTTGTTTTTACTTTGAGATAGGATTTAGTAAGTTATTTAGGCTGGCCTTTAAGTTGCTGTGTAGCCCAGGCAATCCTTGAACATATGATATTTCTGCTGTGGCCCAGGGAATGCTGGGATTACAAGCCTGACTGAGGTAAAGGCCTTTGTTGTTGTTGTTGTTGTTGTTATTATTGATGTTGATGTTGATGTTGTTGTTGGTCATGGTGCTTGAACTCTGGGTCTGGGCACTGTCCCTCAGCTCTTCAGCTCAAGGAGCCACACTGCCGCTGTAAAGGAAGTTTTTGATGACCAGACAACTTTTAAGACACATGACCTACATCTCAGATAGACTTCATGTTTGCTACTTCTGAGAAAACTTAGAGAACTGAAGTCTACCCATTTTCTGTGTCTTTCACACTCCTTAAGCTCTTTCAACATGTATTCTGTTTTCCTAGTTCCCTCTGAAATCAGGTTTTCTCAACAATTTAATGCATTGCACTAGGATCCAAATCATTCCTCATTCTTCCACGGCAGCATTGGCCATCCTTAACCGATTTCAATCTGTTCACAAATACAGACCTTCAGAGAGAAGATTTGATTGGTTCAAATCATTTGCCTAGAGGGTATAGCTAAGTAAGAATTCCTATCTGGTCAACTGTAGTGATATAGAACAGATAGTACTGTAGAGGCCAGAAGATCTTGTTCATCTGTTTTTTGGCTAGGGTTCTGTGCTCTAGGCTGAGTTCGGTTGGATGTTCCTTCTGCAGACTCTAGCAGCAAAACTGATCTTTTCTGATCACTGCAGTTGGTATATTGGGTTGAGTGGCTCAGGTGTATGTGTAATCTTCTCTTCTTTGGGCCAGTGAGGCAGTTTTCATAATGATGGCAAAAGTCTGCAGGGGCAGGTGTAAAACATGTAAGCCCATTAAAGCTTAGGCTTAAAACTGTCACATCGGCTGGGAATGTGGCTTAGTGGTAGAGTGCTTGCCTACACGCATGAAGCCCTGGGTTCAATTCCTCAGTACCACATAAACAGAAAAAGCCGGAAGTGGCACTGTGGCTCAAGTGGTAGAGTGTTAGCCTTGAGCAAAAGCAGCTCAGGGACAGTGCCATGAGTTCAAGCCCCAGGACTGGCAAAAAAAGGTTGCTAGCAATCTTTTTATTTTAATATTGTATTCCTTTTTTTTTTTGTCGGTCATGGGGCTTGAACTCTGGGCCTGGGTGCTGTCCCTCAGCTTTTCAGCTCAAGGCGAGTGCTCTACCACTTGAGCTACAGCGCCACTTCCAGTTTTCTGGTGGTTTATTGGAGATAGGAGTCTCACGGTCTCTCCGGCCTGGGCTGGCTTTGAACTGCGATCCTCAGATCTCAGCCTCCTGAGTAGCTAGGATTACAGGCGTGAGCCACCAGCGCCCGGCTTCCTTTTTTTTTTTTTTAAAGGAACACAAAGTGGATATTGTATGTGCTTGCTCTAGATCAACAGTATTATTCCAATTTGGTGCCACAGGTGAGATCTCTAGACCATGGCATAGCCCCTGAGTGAGGCAGGTAATGCAGTTAAGACTGTACTTTCTGGAATAAGAAAACTGTGCAAGCTAGGCATCATGGCTCACATCTGTAATCCCTTCCTCCTCCTCCTCCTCCTCCTCCTCCTCCTCCTCCTCCTCCTTCATCCTTTTTTTTGTTGGTCATGGGGCTTGAACTCTGGGCCTGGGTGCTGTCCCTGAGCATTTCAAGGCTAGAGCTGCTCTACCACTTGAGCCACAGTGCCACTTCTGGTTTTCTAGCTAATCCCTGCTTCTTAAGGATTCACACATGCAGGGAGATCATCAGACTAGCTGGAGGCTAGCTAATCTGGGCAGTCAGCATGATCTTGTTCAAGTGGTAGGTTGCTTGCCCTGGGATCAGTCCCCTCCCCCACACCATACCCTGAGTGAAACAGACAAAGGAAGGAAGAAAATTGCAGTGCACCTCAGGAAAGCAATATAGATAGACACCATATATCAGGCCAACATAGCAAAGGTCAGAGCTGAGGTAGCAGCCTGTCAGTGAGCACTAGTCCAAGAGGGCACAACTACTTCAGACTTCTCATCTTGAAGGTTTGCTTTGACCAGAATTAACTTGGGCCAGATTCAAGGTTATTAAAGGTCCTTAGCGCCTGCCAGCAAACAAACAACAGATCCTGCTAGGTAACAGTGCTTCTTCTGTCTTGTAAACTTGCTACCCATGCCCCCCACTCGACCTCACTATGCTATTGTCTGAATGACTCAGTTGCAAAATTATCCTATTTCACCTTACCTGTTCTTTTAGTTTACCACATGTGGATTATGTGACAAATTAGGTAACTCTTTTTTTAAAAAAATCAAATTCAAAATAGGCTCGTGCCTGTATGGCTGATCTCAATTATTTAAAGGGGTTTTGTAAAAGCAGTCCTAAGTCTGAAGAATTAGGAAGTGTAAACTGGTAGTAGAAGGAAGGGGCAAAAAAAGGAAACCATAAGTAGAGGTTTATTCTGATAGTCCCCTGACAGACTGAGGGAGGAGAGGAGGTGGTGCCCCGACTGTGAGTCAGGAGAAATAGGGGAGGAGCTCACTCCTAGCACTTAAAGGAAGAAGTAGATTCAGGCCAAGCTGGTGTGAGAACTCTTTAAACTTCCTCATTTCAGAATTCAGAGTAAGCTGCTGTTTACCTTTCCAGCCTCATCTCCCACAACTTCCCCATGTGTACTCTAACCCCTGCCAATGAGAGGGATTTCCACTCTCCAAAGACATCCTGCTCTTTTTCTGTTCCAGGCCTTTGGTCTCAGGCCCCATCACAGGATCTTTTTGCACTATTTTCCTAGTACTTGTTTGGTCCATGTTTTTCTTTCCTTTTTTGCTCGGTATTTACTATCCAATAGTATTTACTATCCAATATTTTATCAGGGTCTACTAAGGATGCAATTCTCGAAGTTTCTGCTCTCAAAAGACTTGTTACTGAGTATGTGTGCCTTATGGCTGTAATCCTCGCTACAAGGTACAGTTCAAAGCCAGTCGGAACAGGAAACTCCATCAGGATTTTCTCCAATTGGAACCACCAAAAAGCTGAAAGTGGCACTGTGACTCAAGTGGTAGAGCACCAGTGTTGAGGAAAAAAGCTCAAGGACAGCGACCAGGTCCTGAGTTCAAGCCCCAGGACTGACACACACACACAAAAGTCAAAAACGAAAACCTCTGGGTTGCTTTATAGAGAGAGATACAACCAGTAACATGTGGTAAAGGTAAAACAAAAGCAAGCAAAGGTGTTCTGGAGACCCAAAGAAGGGAACTCTACTCTTTTATTTTTCATTTTCATTTTTTTTTTTTTGCCAGTCCTGGGGCTTGAACTCAGGGCTTGGGCACCATCCCTGAGATTCTTCTGCTCAAGGCTAGCATTCTACCACTTGAGCCACAGCACCACTTCAGGCTTTTTCTGTTTATGTGGTACTGAGGAATTGAACCCAGGGCTTCATGCATGCTAGGCAAGCACTCTACCACTAAGCCATGTTCCCAGACCTAATCAATCTTTTAGATTTAGAATTCTGAGAGTAAAGGACATGTCATTTTATCAGAACCAGCATCATTTGCAAATGTTCTGATGTTACTTAAAAGTTGCTTTATGTGGGTATACATTAGATATTCATGTTTAAGTCTTGGTAAATCGATACTCTAAATGGATAAATTACATAAAGACTTTCCTATTTGTTGTATTTCCTGGCCATTTTCAATTAGCCATTATTAATTTCAGTTTACAAATGGGAAACACAAAGTTCTAGGTTTAAATTATTGGAGTAAGGTAAATTCAGAGTGGCAGAGTAAAGATGACAACATAGTTGTTCTTATGCCAAAGAAATGCTCTTTCCTCTACATTCTGCCTCTCCAATCTAGTTCCCTCTGATAGAAAACTGGGCAAAGGGTCAAGAAGTATCTCCAAGAGAAAAGTTAGGGGCTGAAGGGAAAAATGCTACACTTTTGTGCAGAGGTTAATTCTGCTTAATAAGCTATACAAGGTCCAACACTTTGTAGGCATACCAATGTCTTATTCTCTTCCCACTAACTTTTCTGCTTTCATTGCCTGACACTGCCATCACATAGGTAATAAAAAGAGAGGCAGGAATCAGGATGACTTCTCACCTACTTAAAGAACCAGTGTGGATGCAGCAATAGTATGTCATAACAAGAATGTCATCACATGAAAATAAATATAAAGAATTAGCATGGAGGAGTTCCATAAATGACTTGCCTGATATTTTAACCTTGATACCATTGGTATCCATATATACATATACATATATATATATGCTGGTGTCATAAAAAAACATTTAAGCAAGTTTTTTTTGTAAAATTGAAGAAATAGCTGGGCTTAGTGATGAACATCTGTACTCCCAGCACCGAGGAGGCTGAAGCAGGAAGATAGTGAGTTCAAGGCCAGCCTGAGCTGTATTTCAAGATGTTTAAAACAATAACAGCTAGGGGCTGGGCCTCATGCCTATAATCCTAACTACTCAGGAGGCTGAGAGCTGAGGATAGTGGTTCAAAGCCAGCCTGGGCAGGAAAGTCCGTGAGACTCTTATCTCCAATAAATCACTAGAAAACCGGAAGTGGCGCTGTGGCTTAAAGGGCTAGAGCAGTAATCCTGAGCACAAAGAGCTTCAGTGACAGTGCTCAGGCCCTGAGATCAAGTTCCATGAACAACCACCAAAAACCAAAAAAGAACAAAACAATAACAACAACAAACAAACAATAAGGTTCTGTTTACAGGAATCCTGGTCTCTGTGGAGACCAGCACTGCCACCTTCAGTAAGTGAGGGGAATTGCAATTATTAAGTACAAATGTGTCTTAAAATGTAAATTGCTGGGCACCTATGGCCCAAGCCTGTAATCTTAGTTACTCAGGAGGCTGAAATATGAGGATCGCAGTTCAAAACCAGTCCAGGCAGAAAAGTCCCTGTGAGACTCTTATCTCTAACCAGCCACCCTCAAATAGCCAGAAGTGTTGCTGTGGCTCAATTGGTAGAGCACTGGCCTTGAGTACAAAAAGGCTCAAGGACAGCACCCAGGCCCTGAATTCAAGCCCCAATAAAAAATGTAAATTACTTTCCAATTAACAGAGTTAAATGATTAGTCCCAGTACTCAAATTGAGTTTGGTGTCTTTTCTTCTTCTTTCTTCCTTCTCTTCCTTTCCTCTTCTTGTTCTTGTTCTTGTTCTTGTTCTTGTTCTTCTTCTTCTTCTTCTTCTGTCATTGAGCTTGAACTCTGGGACTAAATGCTGTCCCTCAGCTCTTCAGCTCAAGGCTGAAGCCACTGTACCACTTCCAGTTTTCTGAGTGGTTTATTGGAGATAAGAGTCTCATGGACTTACCTGCTTGGGCTGGCTTTAAACTGCAATCCTCAGATCTCAGCCTCCTTAGTAGCTAGGATTACAGGTGTAAGCCACTGGCACCAGGCTTGAATTTGGTGTCTTTTCTAAATAATATATTTGGGATATTTCATTGTACATATCTTTGTAACCTTCAAAATATACATGGCTAGTGTTATTCAAATTAAAGAAACCAAGGCCCAAAGAGCAAAAGCCTGGCTTATTAACATGAGAATAAATAATTATTCTAGGTTGTGTGCTTTTTACTGTATCATGTGATCCTTCAGTTTTTATTAATATGAAGGAAATTATAATAAGGAATAATATAAAAAGTTGGCATTTGGGCAGCTAATGTGGCTTAGTGGTAGAATGCTTGCCTAGCATGTACAAAGCCGTAGGTTTGATTCCACAGTACCACATAAACAGAAAAAGCCAGAAGTGGCAATGTGGCTCAAGTGGTAGAGTGCCAGCCTTGAGCAAAACAGAAGCTCACAGACAGTGCCTAGGCCCTGAGTTCAAGCCCTTAGACTGGCAAAAAATTGGCATTTCAGTGAGTTATCTATCTCTTCTTTTATTAGCATATATTAATTATACAAAGACATTTTATGGTGATATTCCACACATGATCACAGTCTTCCCTTCTAAATTTTCTTTTTTCTTTCTTTCTTTCTTCCTTTCTTTTTCTTTCTCTTTCCCTTCCTTTCTTTCTTCCTTCCTTCCTTCCTTCCTTCTTTCTTTTCTTTCTTTCTGTCTCTACCTCCCTCCTTATTTCTTTCTCTCGTTTTCCTCTTTCTCTCTCTTTTTTTCCAGTCCTGGGGCTTGAATTCATGGTCTGGACACTGTCCCTGAACTTCTTTTGCGAAAGTCTAGCACTCTCCCACTTGTGCGACAGTGCCATTTCCAGCTTTTTTCTGCTTATATGGCACCGAGAAATTGAACTGTAGGCTTCATGCATGCTAGGCAAGTACTCTACCACTAAGCCATATTCCCAGCCTGTTCTCAATTTTTAATGGAAAAGTACACCATCAAACTATATTTTTTAGAAAATAACTATGTTAGATTTACATGGCCAAACTTTTAAATAGTCTCAATTTTTCTGGAACTATCTTTTTTTTTTTTTGTCAGTCATGGGGCTTGGACTCTGGCCTGGGCACTCTACCACTGAGCCACCTTCCCAGACCCCCAATTTCAAAGTTTTTATCCTATAAAGAGCAAGATTGAAAGGAATCATGTTGTTAAAAATAAATTTTATTTATTTATTTATTTAGACTGGGTCTCATTATTTTCCCAGCCCACGGTGATCTTGAACTTACAATCTTTCTGCCCCAGCCTCCATGTGTATCAGTGTTCTAAACTACTGCTTTATTGATTTATGGGTTTTTTTTGAGATGGAGTCTCATTATGTAGCCCAGGCTTGCTTTGAACCTTTGATCCTTATGAATGAATACCTTTTGATGTGTTCATATATCTGTCTTAGTCCATTTCGGCTACTATAGTAGACTACTTAAGATTAGGAAATTAATAACAAACATTCCTGGGCTCATACTTCTGGAGGCTGGGAAACCTAATATCAAAGTGCTGGCATCTTCCAAGGACCTTATAGTTACATAATCCCATAGTTGAAGCAAGATGGCAAGAGAGGGCAAGAAGGGGCCAAACTCAAGCCTTTTATAAAGGCTTAATCACCTATTTAAGATACTACTTCTTAATGTTAGAGTGGGAATAGAATTGCAACATGAATTTTAGAAGAGCAAACATCCAAACTGTAGTGTGTGTTTCATGTGTGTGTGTGTGTGTGTGTGTGTGTGCCCGCGCGCGTGTGTGTGTGTGTTGGTCTATCATGTGTGGGCTCTAGATGAAGACACAAGAAACTTTGAATGGTATTTTGCCTTTTTCTTCATTTCCAGTACTGGGAATTGAAGAAGTCTCTTGAACACATTAGGCAAGCACTCTACCTCTTGAGCTATGCCTTTAGAACCTTTCTTCTATTTTTTGCACTACTGGGGATTGAACTCAGGGTCCTGTGCTTGCTTGTCTTATTCAGCTGTAGAGGTTGCTTGCATTCTTTTTGTTAGCAATGATCAGTCTTTTCTTTCTCATATCATGCTCCACTTGACACTGTTTTCTACTATTTTTGATGCCCAGATCCTATACTTTCTAGGCAGGTGCTTTGAGCTGTGCTCCCTACCATTATTTCCTTTTATTTATTTTTCAAATAGAGTTCTGAGTTTACTCTCCAGGCTGGCCTGGAGTGAATCCTTGTTTTTATGCTTCCCAAGTAGCTGGAATGTCAGGCATGCTCCACTATGCTCAACTATTGGTTGAGATTCTTAACCCCCTCCCCTCACCCAATCTCTGCCTCACAAATAACTGGAATTGTCTTTCACTTTCAAGATCATGATGAGCCAGGATAATTTCCCTATCATAGTTATCCAATTATCAACATTAAACTTCACATTTTGTAGATGATTTTTGTTTCTTTTGCCAGTCCTGGGGCTTGAACTTAGGGCCTGGGCACTGTCCCTGAGCTTCTTTTGCTCAAGGCTAGCACTCAACCACTTGAGCCACAGTGCTACTTCCCACTTTTTCTGTTTATATGGTACTGAGGGCTTCATGCATGCTAGGCAAGCACCCTACCACTAAGCCACATTCCCAGCCCATATGCTTGTTTCTCTGAAGCAGAGTCTCCTTAGATAGCCCATTCTAGCCTGACACTTGCTGTTTAGCTTGGCTGGCCTTGAACTCAAAAGATCCTTCTGCATCAGCCTCCAAAGTGCTAGGATTAAAGGCATGTACCACATATCCAGGCAGTTTACAACCTTATTTTCCTGCAGCCATTTAAGCATACAACTTTGCCGTTTCTAGTGTTTAGAATATGGATATTTGAGAGGAGGTGTCAATTATTCTGACTATAACAGGACCTAAGGATAATGGTCAGTTCTGTGACTTATGAGGATGCTTCCCATGTAAATGAGAGTGGTTACACTGCTGGTAACTTATCCAGAGAGATCCAAGATACTTTTATAATGTCACTGTGGCTGTACCTCAATCTAGAATAGTGCTAAGGAAAACCTGCTATGCTATTTTTTTGGGGGGGGGTGCTGAACTCTGGGCCTGGGTGCTGTCCCTCAGCAATTCAGCTCAAAGCTAGTGCTCTACCACTTGAGCAACAGTGCCACTTTTGGCCTTTTCTGTTTATGTGGTGCTGAGGAATCGAACTCAGGGCCTCATGCATGCGAGGCAAGCACTCTGCTGCTGAGCCACCTTCCCAGCCCCTTAATTGCTTAATTCTTTTATCCCTTGTGTTTGTTTTGAGACGTGATGTGATTATCATTGCTTCCCCCTTTTGTGGAGGTCTTTGTCCACCAACACATTTGTAGACAAATGGGAGTCTTCTTTTGGAGGCCAAGTGCTCTCTCCTTGACACGACTTTTGAGAATTTTCTACCATTCCCTAGAGGGAATGGCTCTACCAATCCTGTTGTTACACACTTCTCATTATTCTTCATTGACAGAATGCATAGGGTTGCAGTATTTATCTAAATTTTATATGTGTGATGTATATATACTGATACACGTACTCAAACTGTTTTTATGCCAGGGTTTGAACTCAGGATCTAGTCACTGTCCCTGAGCTTGCTAGTAGTACTCTACCACTTGAGCGACAGTTCTGGTTCTGGCGTTTTGGTGGTTAATTGGAGTGTCAGGAACTTTTCCGCCCAGGCTAGCTTTGAATCATGATCCTCAGATCTTAGCCTCCTGAGTAGCTAGGATTACAGGTGTAAGCCACTAATACCTGGCTCACAAACTCAAACTTTTAATCTGGAGGTTTAAGAAAGAAAGTAGGATACATTTTTGCCCAAAATAGAAACCCAGGGTCTGGGAAGGTGGCTCAGTGGAAGAGTGATTACCTTGCATGCATGAGACCCTTGGTTTAATTCATCAGTACCACATAAGTAGAAAAAGCTGGAAGAGATGCTGTGGCTCAAGCAGTAGAGCACTAGCCCTGAGCTGAAGAACTGAGGGATAGCACCCAGGCCCAGAGTTCAGGCCTCATGACCGACAAAAAAAAAATACAAACCCAATGCAAAATTCAAGAGCAACTATTAATTTTGAGAATAAGAGAGATTACTTCCTTTGTTAAGCAAAATCATACTGTTTTATAAAATCCATTCTTTCCTAAGGTTGCACATGCACATTTTTACTGAACAATTTTGTAGTTTTCTTCAAGCTTTATCTTCACTCTCAGTTTTATGGCATTAGTAGTTTACAAACTAGAATTTGAAAGTAAAGTCAGAAAAAGTCATATGAAATGGAGCTAAACAGAATAAAAATAGGGGCAAATAATCATTAACAAGATTGTCTTACCTGGAGAGTTTGTTTGAGTTATTAGAGAAGTAAGCCAGAACTTAAGTGTAGGTTTTTGAACTTCCATTTCCAGAAGATTTACTTTGTAAATTACAAATACAATTTTGATGTGTTGTATCTTAGAAGGAAGGAAATTTCAAAGCTAAAGTGACTGTCCAGATAATCCTTCATTGTTATGTCAGCAAAGAAGGAGTTTCTTAACTTCTGTTTAAAAAGACACTTCTTGTATCTCATCCAACTGGCATTAAGTAAAGGTGGCTGCCCAAAGCAGGTTCTCAGCAAATATATACTGGCTGCTTGACACATTTATTCTTCAGGGTAATACACACTTTTTGCCAATCATGGGGCTTCTTTTGCTCAAGGCTAGCTCTCTACCACTTGAGCCACAGCACCACATCTGGCCCTTTCTGTTTATGTGGTAATGAGGAATTGAACACGGGTTTCATGCATGCTAGGCAAGCACTCAGCCACTAAGCCACATTCCCAGCCCAGTATATACTTTTCACCTCATTTAAATGTGATGGGTATCAGAAACCAAGCTACAGTATTCACAATGTTTGGTTCCCAAGGAAATGGTATCAAGAGAGTATAAATGTGGGATGAGGAAGAGTTGTAGGTAAGGAGTGGAAATTACCCATGGTTTTGGACATGGAAATACAAGGAAAGACAGCTGAGAAACACACAATTATTGTGTCATTTTTCAAGGCAATATAAAGAACTTCTTTCATCTGCATTGGGCTCCTTATGTAATGTGGGTGTGGGTGTTAGGTTGGGGGGGATGAATAGTGAGTGCATTCATGACATTTCCCCAGCAGATTTATAAGCACATTCTTGTCATCCCTCCCTCCTCTCCCTCATCTTCCCATTGTACTCACCAGGAGGAAAGACAGGAAGGAACAATGCTCACTTCAAACCACACTAACTTAACAGCTAAGTATCCTGTGTGTTTTGCATATGTTATTTAAATATGTTGGCATAGTCTGAAAAGGTTGTGAAATGTACAACAAAGAAAGGCAAGATCTTCATTGACATATAATTCCTTAAATTGTACATCTAACTTTTATTTCTTTCCTCAAAAGTACACATGAACTTGCCCATTAGCTTTGGAATTCAGGTAAAAGATCACTTTATCTGAAAGACTGAAAAGTGTGTGTGTGTGTGTGTGTGTGTGTGTGTGTGCGTGCACGCGCCAGACCTAGGGCTTGAACTCAGGGCCTGGTGTGTGTGAGTGTGTGTGTATGCGCGCCAGACCTAGGGCTTGAACTCAGGGCCTGGGTACTGTCCCTGAGCTTTTGTGCACAAGGCTAGCACTCTCCTAATTGAGCCACAGCTCCACATTTGGCTTTTTGGTGGTTAACTGGAGATATCCTGCCCAGGCTGGCTTTGAATGTCAGTTCTCAGATTTCAGCCTCCTGAGTAGCTAGGATTACAGGTATGAGCCAAATTTTTAACCCATTAAAATCCAAAGAAATTTAATTGTAGCTACTCAGATGCTGAGATCTGATGATCATGCTTTCCAAGCTACCTAAAGCAGGAAAGTCTGTGAGACTTATATCTCCAATACTCAGAAAAAGCCAGAAGTGGTGCTGTGGCTCAACTGGTAGAGTGCTAGACTTGAGCAAAAGAAATGCCCCAGGACCAGCACAAAAGAAAAAAAATCTAAAGAAAGCACACATTCCCATAGCTTCATGTCAATGATTGCATATAGCCATATTTCCTGAGTTATGAGGAAAATTTTTATTAGAAATTTCATGGTACCCTGCTTTTTTCTTTTCCAAATAAGGATTATTACATGGTTTATTTTTCCTGACTGTTCTTACTATTGAAAATTTTGTTTGTACTACGTTTATCCTGAGTGTACAGCAAAGCTAGCTAGATGTCCTTCAGTAAAGAATGACATATTGAGAAATCACAAATCATCACTCTGTTTACATTTCTATTACAAGCATTAAATATTTGTTTAAAGTAAAAGATTATTAGTTTCAGCCACATCTCCAGAAAGGTCATTTAGAGAATACACTTCAAAGGCATGCGAAAATGAAAACCCTATCTTTCTCATATTGTGTTTTGTAGGGGAACTCAAAGTTCGGCCCATGCTATGACTTGTAGACCTTATAGTTAATAAAGAACTAGCATGTGTGGTGTGTGTGTGTGTGTGTGTGTGTGTGTGTGTGTGTGTGTGTGTGGTTTTAAGTTTTTTCTTTATTGGGCAATATTTACTGAATTTCTCATTTGTTCTTTGAAATTAAGAGGTGGGGGTTGGGAAGGTGGCTCAGTGGTAGAGTGCTTGCCTTGCATGCATGAGGCCCTGGGTCAATTCCTCAGCACCACATATGCAGAAAAAAAGCTGGAAGTGGTGCTGTGGCTCAAGTGGTAGGGTGCTAGCCTTGAGCACAGAGAGGCTCAGGGACAATGCCTAGGCCCCAAGTTCAGGCCACAGGACTGGCAAAGAAACAAAAACAAAAGCAAAGAGAACGAACTTACAGTTTAACAAAATGAATACCAGGAAGCTGGAATAGGTGTTGTAGCAGGGTGAGGCCAAGGGGATGGAGGGCCAGAAAGCTGGAGAGAGGTAGGGGAGGTGAATGTAGTCATAGTATTCAATGTACATACGCAAAAATGGAAACATGTAACTTGAGGGGTTGAGAAGGGTTGGGAAAAATGTAAGACAATGATGAAAGGGGTGATAATGATCAAGATACATTGTATTTACAAACTGATATCTTGAAACTCCTTTTACAATTATGTAAAGATGATACAAAAAAAATTAAGCCAGTAGCTCACACCTGTAATCCTAGCTACTCAGGAGGCTGAGATCTGAGGATCACGGTTCAAAGCCAGACTAGGCAGGAAAGTCCATGAGACACTTATCTCCAATAAACCTTTAGAAAAACTGGAAGTGGTGCTGTGGCTCAAGCGGTAAAGCACTCGCCTTAGTTGAAGAGCTGAGGGACAGAGCCCAGATCCAGAGTTCAAGCTCCATGACTGATAAAAAAATATAATGAAAGGAAATAGATTTATTCAAGCCTTACCTTGAAGGAAAATAGAGACTTTTCTATTTCAAAATCACCATCTTGGGTGTGGGGACTATGAAGGGATGTAGGTAGGGGGTTAGGTAAGAGATGTGAAAGGCTTTTAGGGACACAAAGAGGTTACACTTAAAATATGATCCAGAAACCCTCTTGCTGATCAAAGTCTTTCCAGAACGCTTTCTCTTTCTCCTCTTCTGCCACAGTCATCAGGAACTGGGACCTTGACCTCCTGGATCCAGCCAGTCTCAGCATTTTCTTTTCAGAGACTTATCTATAGGTCAATTCCTTTGATTTATGGAAGAGGGGCATTACAGAGGCGCACTTTAGAATGTAGAATACCATGGGAAGTACCAAAAGGATGGGTATTAAATGATTAAGGAAAGGATTATGGAAGAAAAGAAAAAGGAACCATTTCTGCCTGCTCTGTTACAGGTTTTAAATTCCTTTTTAAAAGGTAAAGTTATATGGCTCAAGCCTGCCTGACATTTAAGTCTAAACCCAGGCTGAGCTCAAAGTCATAATCTTCCTGCTTCAGACTCCTGAGTTCTGGGATTCAGGAGAGTACTACCAGGCTCAAGTCTGCTACAGTTCTAAAGCTATAATTTATTCACTGAATGACCTTGGACAAATCATCTCTCTGATCTGAACTATCTGAATCTGAATTTGAACTGAAGGAATGCTAACTGCAAAATCTTTGCTCATAAGGACTTTGGAGTCACATTGCCAGGGTCCAAATTCCCAGCTCAGCTGCCTACTGGTTTGTCTGGCAGAAAGTTACTTAGCACCCTTGTGTGTCACTTTACTTCTGATAACATGTGGACAAAAATAGTATCCATTTCATTCACAACGAGGAAGTGCCCTGGACTATAAGAGTTTCTTATAAAACCCCAGATGGCCTGCACCCTGAACTAAAATACTGATGATAATGGTCCTATACCCTCTAGTTAGAGCCTACTCCTCATAATAAGGCCATACATGTTCGTTGAAGGTAAAATGGCTGTATTTGACCTTCCACTGGCAGACTTACATGGGGAAGGGCAAAGAGAATCAAAGATGCCTTCCCACACTCAGGAAGATCCTGCACAGTTATCAAACCACTTGGGGGAGGGTCTCATTTTTCATGCCACCTTAATAACTTCGCTTTATTGGATATTAGAATCCCTATCCCCCATGGCTGGACAAAGTTGACTCTTACCCAACTTCCCACTTCATGCTTCCACATGTACTATAATTCTGCTTTCTAAGAAATCACTCGTTGCCCTCTACTTACTCTTGTAGTTCTTTTACTGCATCTAGGGCATCTTAATCATGACTTTGCACCTAAGGACCAAGACAGAGCCCAACCACTGGTACCATAATGATTAATATATTACATAATTTAATATATGCAGAGTACGTTGGAAATACAATTATTTTCAAGTTAGAATCATTATTCTAAGTGGTCTTAACACTGAAGTTGGTTACAGATCAATTCTTTTACAGAATAACTTCATACATATCGTGTATTGCAATGTCCTTTTAAAGGAGACAATTTTAAATTTCTCACACGCCTATATTTTTTTCAGAACAACCCACTGTATTGCTCTCATTCCCTTACTTCTACCCCTACTGTTTAACAGCTCTCAGTGAGAGTTTTTATGCCTAAAGAGGACAATTTTGAGACATGATTAATTTATTAGATTGTCTTATATACAATCACACAATTGTGACCTCATAAAGACATTTATTAATGCAATACATGTTTCCTTTTTGTGTGTGTGTGTGCTGGTCCTGGGGTTTGAACTCAGGATCGAGTACTGTCCCTGAGATGTTTTGCTCAAGGATAGAGCTCTGAGCCAAGCTCCACTTGTGGACTTTTGCTGGCTAACTGGAAATTAGAGTTTCTTGGATTTGTCAGCCTGGTCTAGCTTTAAACCATGATGCTCAGATCTCAGCCTCCTGAGTAGCTAGAATTACAAGCATGAGCCACTAGCAGCCAGCTCTAAAAATTGTTTCTTCTGATTGTAAGTTAAACTAAGGGGTATGTTCTTGTACCAGGTGCTTTAAACTACTTTCACTGAAAAGCACCGACTCCATGGTTGGACTGATGAGTTAACTGAACAAAGTTAAAAGATTTACTATCCCATTCTCCACTTTATATGTGTTTGCTCTGACCTATTCTTTCCTGCAGCCACCTTGCAACCACCCTGGGTTCCAAGGACAGTACTGATTGACAACATCGGAGACAAGAGTCCAAAGTACCTTGAGGCAGTAGTGACTTTCTTATCTTGACCAGGCCCAGCCTGACCAATCTTGAGATAATGATCCACAGGACCACACCTCTGACCACTGGACCATACCTGTGACTGGGACCATTTATGCATACTATGTATTTATTTATTTCCTGCACCAATTCTTGTTTTAAAACTAAGGCTCCTGTCTGTATCCCAGAGATGGGATGAAATACTTACATGCCTTTTCCCACACAGTGTACCAGTGCCACATAATCCATCTCTTTTCTTTGATCATCACCACTACCCATCCCTTTATTTGGCCTAGTGGGCGAATTTCCAGACTTCACATGTTCGAGGCTGGTATTAGAGAGAGAAGGTCTAAAGAGAGAAGAAACAAAGCAGGAAGATTTTTTTTTCATTTTAAAGTTACTATACATGTCTGAAAATAACAATGAAACCCACTGAAAAGTTACAAAAAGGAATGAGGGAAGAGGGAGAGTGGTTAAGAAAAACTAGTAGAAAGGGTGAATTTGATCAAAGGCCATTATATGCATATAGGCAAAATATTAGTCAGACCTCATCACAACAAATAAAAGCTTGGCATAATGACACACTGTCATCTCCGTGATGTGGGAATCAGAAGGCTCATGGCCCAGCCCAGCCCAGACATAAATGCAAAACATAATGAAAGCAAAAACAGGCTTGAGGGCAGGATACAACGTGGTAGCCAGGCTGCCAAGTAAGCACAAGGCCCTGAGTTTAAACCCTGGTACTCTCTTCCATCTAAAAAGAAATGAGACAAAACGACAGCAAACCAACACAAGAGAAAATGACTATATTCCATATTACACATAAAACGTTACACATTTTTATATGTATGTATATATGAAAATGATTTTATTTGGAGTTTTAGTCAAAACTAAGCAGAGAGCCATGCTAAATCTGTCTCTTTCCCTATATGTGTTAACATTTACAGAAAGAATGCAACAAAGGGTAGGTAATAGGCATATGTAGATTGAGTTGTGAGTCCCAGTCTTGGAAACACAGTTGCTTTACTCCTGATGCTAGGGACCTTGGAGGCAGGCCATTATTTTTAATATTCCAAGTATGATATATTTTGTAGGTAGTTGGAGATAGAGAAACACAGTTTTTGAAAACAAATGGTAATTTTCTAGGTCAGCTCTGAGAATATGTTTCAATTATTGTAATTCTTATTTCTTTTGGATCACAACAGAGAATTTAGCCTTCTTAGCAGAAATGGTGATTCCAGAAACTTTTATTTGTGTTTGTAAACCGCATCTTTTTTGGGTAGAGAATATGTTTCCTTTGTTTTTCAGCAATTCAACACTGAATTGGCAAAGCAACTAAAGTATCCTAAAAGTGAGAACTTGAATAATTATGTCAGTCTAATTGAACTATGCAGTCACTGTTGTATTGATTTTCTTTCCCCCAAATATTAATTTAGTTTAGTTTTACTTTTCAAGATTTATTTGTTAATTTGCATAATGGTGCTTTGAAAAAGATCTTGATATATTGTCTCAAGATGTGCTTGAAAGCTCAGGTGGAGAAAGCATAAAAACACTTCCAGTCTTTGGACCTACCTTCTTTCATCTGTGTAACAATTTATTTCAGGGTATGGACTGTACTTCCTCTGAGTAACCCATAAATCACAAAACAGTTGTGTGAGATCTTGCTTTAGTCATTCTTGACTATTTTATTGGGAACAGACCTGAGTGTAGGCTACAATAATGTTTTTTCAAATCTTAAATTTTATCTCCTTGGAATGGAACGAAATTTCAACTACCAGAGTACATTAATTGGCACACATGACAGTAAATTATGTTGGTCCTATTATACTCTGTCTTACGTTTGTCTTCAGTAGATTTTCATTTTTTTTCAAAATGAGCCTTTATGGAGCAGATCAACTTCTCTGCTCAAAAATTATATGGTTTGAGGACGAATTAACCAGATAGGAATTCTTTAAGTTCTGGTTTCAGAATGTCCTACATTTAAGTATTGGATTCATTACTTACCAGTTGTATAACTGTGCTTCAGTTTTCCTATTTAAAAAAATATAATGTGACTGACTAGTATCTATCTCATAGTGTGACTGGAGAAAAAGGAATAAAAAGGGGTTCATTCAGCTTGGGGATCTTTAACAAGGATTTTGTTTAACAAAACCAGATAAAGTAGGAGAAATAGGTAAAAGAAGGAGAAACATCTGCTTCATGCACAGAACTCAGGACCTTGAGCTCTTGCTAGTTTTATTTTTTTCCATTCAATGCTGGCTTTTTACCATGTAAGCCATACTTTCAGCCCTCCAGGCATTTTTTCATTCTGTACTTTCTTTCAACTGTGAGCCTGTAAGCATGGGGTTATTCCTGCTCAGTTTCTTTACTCCTTCGCCTTAGCTTGGGACATTGCTTCTCATTCAAGTCTCAAGTGCAAAGTCATTTCCCTCCTACTGCTCAATTCTATATCATCTGTATTTCTTTCTCCCTTACATTTGCTAGACTTGTAATTATCTATTTAAAGTTTGGCTTTCATATGACACCAGAAGATTCCTGACCCTAGTGACCACTGCCTAGTGACTAATGATAGATTGTTGCTGGGAATGTGGCTCAGTGGTAAAGTGCTTGCCTAGCATGCATGAAGCCCTGGGTTCAATTCCCCAGCACCATATACACAGAAAAAGCCAGAAGTGGCTCTGTGGCTCAAGTGGTAGAGTAGCCTTGAACAAAAAGCTCACTCAGTATCTATGCTCTGAACTCATGCCCAAGACTGACAAAAAATTTGTTGTGAAGTCCAAAGAGATCATCATATAAACTGTAATGGGACTATCATCCAATGAATTATATATAACCAGCTATGAATGGAATAAATTGAATATATGAGAAATCAAGAGGACTCTGTCATCAACTATTATACCAGCAACATTTTCTTTTTGTTGGTTCTAGGGCTTGAACTCAGGGCCTGGGTGCTGTCTCTAAAACTCTGTTTTCAAGGCTAGGGCTCTACCACTTGAGCCCCAGCGCCACTTCCAGCCATTTCTGGGTAGTCTATTAGAGATAAGAGTCTCATGGACTTTCCTGCTTGGGCTGGCTTCGAACCATCATCAAATCTCAGCCTCCTGGGTTGCTAGAATTACCAGCATGAGCCATCAGTGCCTGGCTCCCAATGGTATTTCTTGAAAATGTAAGACACCCTGAAATCATTGTAGATTCATGTGACCACCACTTTCTTCCACAGTGACCACATCTTGAATACAGAAAGACATGGTAAGTACTCAAGGAGATACCTTGAGCGTGTAGTGCACCTAGCTACATATAGAATAAGTCTGTTTTTTTGGTGTCTGGTACCTATATTTTTAATTAGCTTTACATTAGTTATGTGAAGGGAAGGATTTAATTGTTACATTTATGTCACATTTATCTTTATAGTGCCATATAGAGTGTACTGAAAGGCACAAGGTTCAATGACACTAATTGAGTGTGGAATGTAATAATCAGTATGCAGAATAAGTCTAGTTTATTATGGCCATTATATACCTACACAGCAAGAACGAGGGACACCAGAAATATCCATAAATGAGAAAAGGCAGTAAATGGTAACATATCATTTGTACAATAACCAAATCATTGATGGAATAATCTACTTTAAAATGTTCATAATTTGCTCCATATTGAGTACACAAGGATTTTACACAAAACCATAGCATGGACAGGATATCATTTGCAAACCATGAGTTATATTGTATAATGTCATCCACAAATGAATCACACTCAATGTGGCCATCACTTACTTCCCCATTAAATATATGAAGTATCTCAAAAGCTCCATAAGTAGATTGTCATTTAAATGTCTCCTGATACATTATGAAGAGTGTTCAACAGTACATGGAATCTATTTTAAGTTGACTATCAGTTCACTCTACTTTTAGCATATGACAAGTTCAGACAGTCTCATGGTGTAGACTAATGTGATTAGCACCATTTGAGTTGGGCAGTATATTCAATTATATATGGAAATAAATCTACTATTATGTGGAAACCACATATCTTTCACACTAAATGAAGGGTCCTGAGAGATCTGTGGAAGAGTCTTAATAGTAACTGGCCCCTATAATATGTCCAAATATGTATGAAATACATCTGCCTACACAAGGCTATCAATTTTCTTGACAATGAACATATGAGAATTACAGAATGATCCATGAATGGTATGTGTTATAATCTGAGTGGGAGAAATTACTTATGTAGCACATCTAACCATACATGTAATGTTCATATTTTCATGGCCATGAATTACTTACACATGAAGAATATAAAGGTTAAAAAAATCAAAGTTGCAAGGTCCTGGAATCTCATACTTGTAATCCTAGCTACTTAGGAAGCTGAGATCTGAGGATTGTGGTTTGAAGCCAGCCCAGCCAGGAAAGTCTATGACACTCTTATCTCCAATTAAGCACCAAAACGAGTTGGAAGCAGAGCTGTGGCTCAAGTAGTAGAGTGCTAGCCTTGAGCAGAAAAGGCTCAGGGACAGTGTTCAGGTACTGAGTTCAAGCCTCAGGACTGGAAAAAAAATTCAATGCATAGGTTGATATAAATGGCACCTCCTTGAGTTATATAATGCATCCAACCACACATGGAATAACTCTACTTCTATGTGGCACACTTAGATCCATATGAATATATGAGGATAACACAACTATCTACGGTGTGGATTTTTTTTTGGTAGGTTGTGGGGCCTGAACTCTGGGCCTGGGCACTGTCCCTCAGCTCTTCAGCTCAAGGCTAGTGCTCTACCACTTGAGCCACAGAGCCACTTCTGGCTTTTTCTGCTTATGTGGTACTGAGGAATCAAACCCAGGGTCTCAAGCATGCAAGGCAAGCACTCTACCACTGAGCCACCTTCCCAGCCCTATGGTGTGGATTTTGATAGCAATGACACCTCTTGGTTTCTGTGTTTTATCAATTGCATATGAAATAAGCATACAGTAATATGGTCATCATTCTTGCCTGCATTGATCATAGAAGAAGAAATATCCAAAGTTCAGAACGTGATGTGAATTGTACTCATTTAGTATGTAGTGACATCTAATGTACATGGCTGAGAATCTACTTTTACTTAGTCATCACTGATCTTCACATTAATTACATACACAGGCTTAAAATAACTGTGAAACAGATTGTGATGAGAATTGATCTTCTTTTTTAGTCTTTCCTTTTTAAAAATCTAGCATCCTGGGAATTTTACTTAGAAGTCATTTTTTTTTCTGGTTGGTCATGGGGCTTAAACTCAGGGCATGGGCATTGTCCTTGAGCTTTGTCACTCAAGGCTAACACTGTACTACTTTGAGCCACAGTACCACTTCCAGTTTTTCTGGTGATTAGTTTGAAATACAAGTCTTGCTGCTTCCAACCATGATCCTCAGAACTCAGCCTCCTGAGTAGCTAGGATTACAAAGGTGTGAGCCATGGGTGCGTGGCTTAGTGGATATTTTTTTTACTGGTCCTGGGACTTGAACTCAGGGCCTGGGTGCTATCCCTGAGCCTCTTTGTGCTCAAGGCTAGTGCTCTACCACTTGAGCCATAGTGCCACTTCCACTTCCATCTGTTTCTGAGTTGTTTATTGGAGACAAGAGTCTCATGGACTTTCCTGACAGGGCTGCTTTTGAACCGTGATCCTCAGACCTCAATCTCCTGAGTAGCTAGGATTATAGGCATGAGCCACTGGTGCCTGGCTAAGAAGTCAATTTTTTTGTTAATCCTGGGGCTTGAACTCAGGGCCTGGGCACTGTCCCTGAGCTTCTTTTGCTTGAGGCTAGCACTCTAGCCACAGGGCCACTTCCATCTTTTTCTGTTTATGTGGTAGTGAGGAATTGAACCCAGGGCTTCATGCATGCTAGGCATATACTGTACCACCAAGCCACATTCCCAGCCCCTAAAAATGAATTTTTAACTATTAATACAAATCCCAAGATACTGTGCAAAACATCAACATAATTTTAAAAATTATTTTGAATTATTTACTATTTCCTACATAATCCAACATTCATCAGAGAAACAGCACATCTTTTTCTTTTTAATATTCATGCAATAAAAAATAGGTATACAGGCCAGGTGCTGGTGGCTCACGCCTGTAATCCTAGCTGCTCAGGAGACTGAGATCTGAGGATTATAGTTCGAAGCCATTCTGGGCAGAGTCCCTATGAAACTCTAATTTCCAATAAACTACTCAAAACCCAGAAGTGGTGCTGTGGCTCAAGTGGTAGAATGCTAGTCTTGAGCACAAAGATGCTCAGGACAGTGCCCAGGCCCTTAGTTCAAGCCCCAGGACTGGCAAAAAATATTGCCAGTAAAAATAGGTTCACTAAATTTAAGGATTATAAAATGTTTCTTACAAAAGAGCACTGGAAACATATGAACTATTGTTACTTTTTACCTTGTTCTCCCCCATTCCAAATATTTATAGTGTCCATAAAGCAAGATATTCACAGTAATTACTTGTGAGAATTTTTTTTGCCAGTCTTGGGCTTGAGCTCAGGGCCTAGATACTGTCCCTGAGTTTCTTTTGCTCCAAACTAGCTCTCTAGCACTTGAGCCACAGCATCACTTCCAGCTTTTTCTGTGTATGTGGTACTGAGGAATTGAACCCAGGGCTTCATGCATTCTAGGCAAGTATTCTACCACTAAGCCACATTCCCAGCCTGAGAATTTTTTTAAATCACCAAAGCATTAAATTTAGTTTCTCTGTTGATGTTTAAAAAAGTTGAACATTAATTTTGTATAATATTTCCTGCTCCCACTCTTTGTAAAGAAATAATACATTATATCTGGTGAACAGCAAATATTTGATTGCACATAAAATGCAGAACATCTATGAATTAGAGGAATGATGACGCCTTAAACAGAAGCAGATTTTTTTTTTTTGGTCGTGGGGCTTGAACTCTGGGCCTGGGTGCTGTCCCTCAGCTCTTCAGCTCAAGGCAAGCGCTCTACCGCTTGAGCCACAGCACCACTTCCGGTTTTCTAGTGGTTTATTGGAGATAAGAGTCTCATAGACTTTCCTGCCCGGGCTGGCTTTGAACCGTGATTCTCAGATTTCAGCCTCCAGAGTAGCTAGGATTACAGGTGTGAGCCACCAGCGCCCAGCTAGAAACAGATTTTTTAAAAGATGCATGACACATTCACTTCTTTGCTAATCATAGAAAAAAACTTTCCAGAATACTACACATGATTATAGCAAATGTTGACATTCTGCATTTCTGTAAATGGTGACAATCTTCAGATCCTTCAAAAACTCATCAATTTTGAACAAAGCTCATGGCTTATAACAGAATTGTTTGATCCATGGACTACCTTTGTTAATAATAGATAAATGAAAATCTCTTGTAGCTACTTGTGTAATAACTTACTCCATTAAGTTCACTAGATGAGCCAAAATCCCCCTCTATAAAAATGATCATATCAGAAACACCATGTGGTTCATATGCCATCTGCCATTCTGATGGGCTCCATACATCTTTTGTGGAGTCTCAAACTTCATCAGTGCTGAAACAACCATGACATCATAGTGGTCTCCAGGTCTTCATCTTCTGTCACTTCCTTCCTTTGTTAGGTGATGATGGTTGGGGAAGAACCTTCTGAGGTCTGCTACTAGCTTTGCTACCTTGACTAATAGGAGGTACTCAGTAAAGGCTCATATCATCAACATTTTTTTCCAGAAGGAGGCATAGGATGTCAATGCCAACTAGGAAGCATTCTATCAAAGCCACTTCTTCCCTTCATGGGAAATCTCACAGGATTTTCCTATGTGATGTTCATGGGGGTCATTGATTGTCATTGTAAAATCAGGATAATCATAGGTTTCATCATAAAATTTAGATAGGGCTCCATGTGTATGTGGTTTTTTTCTGTCATGGAGCTTGAACTCTGGGCCTGGGCGCTGTCCCTAAGCTCTTTAGCTCAAGGCTAGAGTTCCACCACTTGAGCCACAGTGCCACTTCCTGTTTTCTGAGTGGTTCATTGGAGATAAGAGTCTCACAGACTTTCCTGCCAGGGCTGGCTTAGACTGTGATCCTCAGATCTCAGCCTACAGAGTAGCTAGTAGTATAGGCATGATCCACCAGTGCCCGACTATTATTTTTTTTATCAATTTCTACTTTTAGACCTCCTCATTCTTTGTAGCCCAGCAAAAATCTGTCAAATTTATTGAATCTCAAAGTCTCTTGATCATAACTGATTCCCATAGGTCAAAACTAATTATACTTTTTATCTCCCAAACTATTGTGATATTCTTACTTAAAACTATCGTGCTGGGAAGGTGGCTCAGTGGTAGAGTGCTTTCCTTGCATGCATGAAGCCTTGGGTTTGATTCCTCAGCACCAAATAAGCAGAAAAAGCCAGAAGTGATGCTGTGGTTCAAATGGTAGACTGCTATCCTTAAGCTGAAGAACTGAGGCACAAAGCCCAGGCCCAGAGTTTAGGCCCCATGACTGACCAAAAACAAAACAAAACAAAACAAAACCCCCCCAAATTATCAGTCAAACTTGACAGTCTCTAACTGGGAAGTTAAACACAGACAGTTGTTTGATGGTAAGAGCTATTCCTAGATGCTAGAACAGATGTTATGGTCAAAAAGTACTTATCATGTGATTGACTGAACAGATAAAGCAGGGGTAATGTGTAAGATAGGCAACATGTGGGAGGTAAATGAGAGTGCCATATCTAAAAATGACAAGTGTTGTCCTACTTTTGAGAGTGATAGATTGTTTCAGAAGACTAAGAAAAGGCTCTGTTGAAACCCTGAACTTAGTAGGTGAACCCCTTTGATGGTACACTTAAAAGAAGGAGCCAGAGACCTTGAGTCAGAACTTGACCTTGTCTGGGCAGTTGTCCAAACATATTTATATACTAGTTACTCTTGGAAAGTGATGTCCTATATGAGCCTGGACTGAGATTTTTCTGAGCAATTGTTTCCCATATCTCATATTTCAAGGAGGTTTGATTGTCTAGATAGACATAGACTATGCCTTATGTGAGTATTAGTAGAAAGTAAGGTACTCAGTATTTTAGTTGACCAATAGTAGAAGCTATTTTTAGCTCTAAACTGGGAAGCCATTAGGAAGAGATGCATGCAAAAGTATATGGTATAATTCTTTCCCTTTCATTTTGCTTGTTCTTGGATTTTAGATAATTTTGTCTTGTCTAATTTTTGAAAGCATTTTACTTTCTAATATTGATTTGTTTGTTTTCTTTAGGTGCTTGTGATTGAATCCAAGACACTGAGAATGCTAGGGAAGTGGTCTATCACTAAGCCACATCTCCAGGACTTCACTTTATCTTTAATATGCAAAAGAAGATTATATTTTAGGTCAGATCTAACTATGTAGCTCATGCCCTCAGACTGTCCTTGAATTAGTGATCCTCCTGTTTCAGCCTCCTATGTGATGGGATCATAGACATATGCCACCACATCTGGAAAATCATGTTTATTATAAAAACGGAAAACTAAATAAGCTAAAAGGGAAGGGGAGGAAAGATGAAGTTTTCTAAATGTCACCTTTCAAAGAGAACCCATGTTAAATTTTGGTGGTTACCCTTATATAGATAGATAGTTCTCTTAATAATCTTGTTTATAATTCAAAAAACAGCTTTCCTTTAACCCTACTTTTATTTTTAATATTTTTGTGTAAAAGGGAAAATATATGGACATAAATTTCAAAAGACATAAAAGGGTATACAATTTCTTACATATCTTCTCAGAGATAGTGTATTTATTTATAATGAACTATGTATATATTTCTACATAAACAGCTAGCATACTACAAGCATTACGTAACACCTTGTTGTCTGCTTTTTATTTACTTATGCTAGATCTTGGAGATTGAATTCAGTTCATTGACATTTTCAAATAATTTATTAGGTAGAAACAACTATTAAAATGTAGCTTACCTTTCTTCGAGACTAATTAAAGCAAACAAAAAGAAGGTAATATCCTGTTAGCTTTTGGTACATTTTTGAGACAGGTTCTCACCATGTAGTCCTGGCTGGCCTCCAAATCAAGATCTTCCTGTCTCAGCTTCCTGTGTGGTAGGATTATAAGCATAAACCACTATCAGCCCTAAGATAACTAATTCTTGTGGTAGTAAATGAGAAAGTGTGATTCTATTGTTGTGCTCTGAGTTTTCCAGTGGCATGGTGTTCTCCAAGAACAGGTGTGATTCTCAGTGCCATGTAATATCAGTGTGACAACAGACCACATCACATTTTCCCATCTGCAGATTGGTTACCACATCCTGATTTAAAAAATCTAAAAATATAAACAGAATTGTGATTTTTAGGTAACTCTACTCTTAATGGTTCCTGTGAATTAACTTGTTGCTTAATTTTTTATACATCTAAGAAAGTTTTCCCACATATTCTTTTGCTCCTTGAGGAAACAAAATAAATATGTCAGTAGCTTTAAATCATAGAGCATTTTAGATGCAAATGGAAAAAAAAACTATTTATTTAATGAACTTTAGTAGTTTTCTTACTCAAATAATATCTACAAAGTATGAGTCAGAAATGGTATGGCATGCCTGTAATCTTAACACTCAGGAGGTTGAGGCCAATGGGATTATGAGTTCAAGGCCTATATAGAAAACAATTTCAAATAAATCAAACATCTACATGTTCCATACAAAGTACACATGATATACTTTGAACAAACTCAGCCTATCTATCCATCAATTTCTACTTTCTACTGCTCCTCTCTCCCCCCACCCCCTTTTGTCAGTCATGGGGCCTGAACTCTGGGCCTGGGCACTGTCCTTCACTCTTCAGCTCAAAGCAAGCGCTCTACCGCTTGAGCCACAGAGCCACTTCCAGTTTTCTGGTGGTTTATTGGAGATAAGACTTTCCTGCCCAGGCTGGCTTTGAACCATGATCCTCAGATCTCAGCCTCCTGAGTAGCTAGGATTATAGGTGTGACCCACCAGTGCCCGACCACCCTTCCCCTTTTTCAAACAGCTATTGGTGAGTTTCATTTTACTGTCTCTATCAATACACATATCCACATATGTTCTATATATGTACTTCTATGCATATATTATATATAGATACTTTATATATGTATATATGGAGAAAAAGCATATGAGTATATATGTATATGAGTATAAATATATACATATGTATTTAAGTTCTTTGATATTCTCCATAAATGATCTTTATACCAAAGAGTTTGAGATGCGCTGCTTGAGATCATGATTTCTAAACACCAGAGTCACTTGATACCTGGCTCCACTCTAGATAAATTAAATCAGAATGTCTTGCTTTGAAGCCATGTGTGGTGGCACCTGATATGAGAGGATTGTGAATTCCAGGCCAGCCTAGGCCACTTACCTAGTGAGACCTTGTCTAAAAAACAAATGAAAACTAAAACCAAACACACTCCCCAAAGAAGCTCTCAAAGGAAAAAGAGAATAGTTACTTGTTTGGCAAAGTACTATTCTTGTATGGAGGAATTGCTCTCTTCTCCCAGGCTACTCAAGTTTCACATAATTTTAAGGGATGCATTTCATAAATTTGACTTAGAAGAATCAATTCTGCAGGAGATTCCTTAGCTCAAGTGTTCAGAGACAAGTCAGAGGACCAGCAAAAACCAGTTTTTCCAGATTGATCATCTTTGCAAGGATAAAAGCTTTGTAAGTACAATATCATTTCCTTATAAATTGTAAGAAGGCAAATAGATACAAGGAGGAGTTCAAATGGATTATCTTGGAATGTATACTAGAAACTGGTTTATGGACTCACAGTAGAGGACTGAGGTTTGCCTAAAGAAAACACACCTTACACCTCAACTTTTTCTCTTAAGCTAAAGGAAGAAGGCACATTCAGTACTAAATAGTAGTTTCCTGTCTGCTGTACCATATCTCTGAAGTCACTCAAGAAATAGTCTTTTGAAGGAAGAAATTGAACCTTAGAGCCAGGAGCCAGAGGTTCACACCTTTAATCCTAGCTACTCAGAAGGCTGAGATATGAGGACTATAGTTCAAAGCCAGCCCAAGGAGGAAAGTCCATGATACTGTTATCTCCAATTAAACATCAAAAGCAGTAAATCACCAAAAATGGGATGGGGGTATAGCCCAATGCTCTGAAAAATATATGGTAGAAAGAGTTTTTGAGGGGATGGTACTGGAGTTTGAATTCAGAAACTCAAGTTCTTGTTCAGCTGGGGATTTACCTCAGTGATAGTGTATTTGCCTAATATGTACAAGGCCCTGGGTTCCATCAGAACTGCAAAATAATTATACTTGATATGGTCATTTTGAGATCTGGAAATAAATCAGACATTTTATTCTGTGCTATACATACAGCAGACATTTTGCAAATGAAATGTTTTGTTGTACATAAGCCTCATGTTAAGATGCAGAAATAGGGTTTGGAATGTGGCTTAGTAGTAGAGTGCTCTCCTAGCACTCATGAAACCCTGGGTTCAATTTCTCAGTACCACACAAACAGGAAAAGCTGGAAGTGGCACTGTGGCTCAAGTGGTAGAGTGCTAGCTTTGAGCAAAAGAAGCTCAGGGACAGTGCCTAGGCCCTGAGTTCAAGTCCCAGGACTGGCAAAAATAAAATAAAAAAAGATGCAGAAAGAAAGTACATTAAAATCTTGTTAATTCTTTCATTTTCTTTTTTCTTCTTCATTCTTTTGTTGTTGTTTTTTCAGTGATAGCTGTCAAACCTGGGAACTTATGTATGTTAGCAAGTGCTCTACCACTGAACATACCCTTCCCCTCTCTCTTTGTGGTAAGACTACCTAAAATCTAAAAGGCCATGAAAGTCAAGAGATCTGCAAATTGACTGGATATGTGTGTAATTAGCATTTATGTCTGCTGGATTACATTCTTAGCTTATATCATTATTTGATGGGTATTTCTACTAATGGGCTTTATAAGAAAAGTTACATTATAGTAATTGCTCAAAGAGAGCCTCATACATAAGATTTCTTTCTTCTATAAGCTTCAAAGGTAATTAATTAATTTCTAAATATACATACAGAGGGACTTCTACGTTTAAAATATATTTTGAAAGAAGCCTTTTTTTTAGCCTCAAATATTCTTTATCCCCAGGAGTTAAGAGAAATAGCTATAAAGAATAGCAATTGCTTTGTTTTTGTAACTGTGATAACCCTACATAGAAAGAGATGGCTAGTTGTTGAATCTGTAATCCAAATATATATTTGGCCCAGTTTTACTCAAAGAAGGACAGAACCTAAAGGAGGGTTTGATGTGGGCAGCTGGAAACAGATGGAAAATTTCTGCCCCAGAAGTTTCTCCACAAAGGGAGGAAATCTAGAGCTAAAAACTGAAGGACACTATTTTCACTTCCCCATTGCTTTGTGAAATAATGTTATTTGGATCGAAGTTTCAGTTTCTCCTTCATAGACTTCATGTGTCTCTGGCTGTCTTTGTCAACAGGACCCAGTACTTAGAGGTGATAAAAATAGAAAAAAGGGGATCAAGTTCCATTATATACATGTGAGGAAAATATCACAATGAAACTACTTTGAACAATTAATATACACTAATGAGAAATAAAAATACTTTAAGGAGAAAATTATGAAGAGAATGTCCTTTTTTCAGTCGTGGGGCTTGAATTCTGGGCCTGGGCGCTGTCCCTCAGCTCTTCAGCTCAAGGCGAGCACTTTACCACTTGAGCCATAGTGCCACTTCAGGTTTTCTGGTAGTTAATTGGAGATAAGAGTCTCACGGACTTACCTGCATGGGCTGGCTTTGGACTGCGATCCTCAGATCTCAGCCTCCTGAGTAGCTAGGATTACAAGAGTGAGTCTCTAGTGCCCACCAAGAGAATGCCAATTTTTAAAATCAGGAATTTTCTATGGGATATAGAAACCTGCTTAGCTTCAGAGTGTATTGTCACTCAAAAAAATTTACCCAAACCAGATATCATGGTACACAGCTGTAATCACAGCGACTTAGAAAGTGAAGACAGGAGGATCCTGAGTCCCAGGCCATTCCAGGAAATTGACTAAACTATCTCAAAACCAAAATAGAAATAAAGGGCTGGGGTTCTGGTTTAAGTGTAAGAACATTTGCATAGCACACGGAAAGTCCTGGTATTGTAAAATAAGTTAACAAATAAATAAATGAAAACCTTACCAAAGCCTGACACAGTGCTCTACGCCTGCACTTGCAGTATTCTGGGAGGCTGAGGCAGGAGAACTGTAAGTTCCGGGTTACCCCAGGCTCCATAGAGAGATTTTGTCAGAAAAGTAAACAAACAAATACAAAACAAAGCAAAGAAAGGAAGGAAGGATAAAAACAGAAGAAAGAAGAGGAAAAAAGAAAAGAGGAGAGAAAGTAGGGAAAAGGAGAGGAGGGGAGGAAAGGGGAGGGGAGCCCAAGAAGAGGAACCCTAGGGCTGGTGGTATATCTCTTGCCTAGCATGTAGGAGGTCTGGGGACTTATTCCTAGCACTGCCAATAAAAACAAACAAAAAGAAAAAAATCCCCCAAAGTTATGCAGTCTGATGGAATTTGATCATAAAATGACTAACCAAGTTTAATATGGCTAGGACTTTTTACTTCTGGGTCAATGTTTCAGAATTGAATCAGATTTCACAAACTACTTTGATGAGAAAAATTAAAATTTTCATTAGAAATTTTGTATACAAAGCAATTTAAAATGCTTGCAACATTTTTTTCTTTCTTTTTTGTCAATTGTGAGGCTTGAACTCTGGGCCTGGGCACTGTCCCTGAGCTCTTCATCTCAAGGCTAGTGTTCTACTACTTGAGCCACAATGCCACTTCAGGTTTTCTGGTGGTTAATTGGAGACATGAGTCTCAAGGACTTCCTGCTTGGGCTGGCTTTGAACTGAGATCTTTAGATCTCAGCCTCCTGAGTAGCTACGATTATAGGTGTGAATCACCAGCTCCCAGCCTGCTTGGAACTTTTGGTCTTCAAAGCCATTGTCTTAAAACAGCCTGGCTAAAAGACATGAATTGCAGGAGCTCATTGTTGTCTTTGCATTTGAAAGTTTACAATGTTTCCTCTTGGTTTGATAGTTCAATTTTTCTATAAATGCAGAAACAAGAGAATGAAAAGCATACTTTTATTCAAATCATAATTTACTGATTTCATGTATCCTTTTCCTTTAATTCTGACTTTTATAAAGAACCAGCAAAAAGTATATACCAACATATTTAATCTTCCCTTTCAATTATCAAAAGTCTGAACAGTAAAGCAAATAAGGATACCAATAGATTTGGAGTTAGGATAAAAGTCAGTGAATGAAAATTGATATTCTCCACTGATTTCGCTGATTGTCTTGGTTATAACAGTAGTTAATTCTTATAAGAACAAAGTAGAGTTCATGCAAATACTCATTTGTGTGAGCTTCAAATAATAGGTAACTAAACAATATCAGTAAAGCGGAAATTCTTATTTATGCCACTAGAGAACAGATAATTTTTAAAGATTAGTATTTTGATGTACGAAGCAAAGATTTCTGTAGGCTGGAGGGGTTCAAAGAAGAAAATATAAAAACTAGAGAAGAGCAGATGTTTCTCAAAAATGGGCTTACAAGAAACAAGCACTTGGTCTGGGAAGGTGGTAGAGTGCTTGGCTCGCATGCATGAGGCCCTGGGTTCGATTCCTCAGCACTACATAAGCAGAAAAAGCCAGAAGTGGTGCTGTGGCTCAAGTGGTAGAGCACTAGCCTTGAGCTGAAGAGCTGAGGGACAATGCCCAGGCCCAGAGTTCAGGCCCCACGACCAAAAATAAAACCAAAAAACAAAAACAAAAAAGAAAGAAACAAGCACTTGTAGTAAAACCATATCAAACACCCAGGAGTAATTTATGATGGTACTGTGATTTTTGTTTTGTTTTGTTGGTCGTGGGGCTTAAACTCTGGGTCTGGGCCCCATCCCTCTGCTCTTCAGTTCAAGGCTAGCACTCTACCACTTGGGACACAGCACCACTTCCAGTTTTCTGGTGGTTAATTGGAGATAAGAGTCTCACAGACTTTCCTCCCTGGGCTGGCTTTGAACCGAGATTCTCAGATCTCAACTTCCTGAGTAGCTAGGATTGCTAGCCACCGGCACCCTGAGGTACTGTGATTTGAATGAACTCAGCCTTGAGCTTGCTAGGCAGGCACTCTACCACTTGAGCCATGCTCTCAGCCCAAGGAATATTTAGATTTAATGAAAGAGATTAAGTATTAATATTAGGCATATTTGCTAGATCATTAATGCAGATAGTGTCAAGTACAAGCAAATTATGACAATTAGCAAGCAGAAACCAAAATATTTTATAGGACTGCTAATTCTGAGAGCATTCAAGTACTTGTCTTGCTACCTTTGATAGATGCCAGCGAAAAGTTAATAGCCAAGACGGATGAGCAATTCTGCATACTGTGCATAGCTTCAAAATCACATATATAGATTAGATTAGATATGTTAGGTTCAATTAGCTCCTTTAATTTATACTATATTTCATTTTAAGTCATTTTTCAATTGAAAGAATTTCAAACTACTCTGAAAACTTTATGAATGCAATAACCATATTATTTGACACTGAAATGAAAATCTCTCTGAGGTGGAAAATGGGAGTTATTGAAGAGCAAATAGTATATATTACAATCAATTATATCCTAAATAACAAAATCTCTAGTGCACAACAAGCTATTACAGCTTCATAGGAACTTTGAATGTTGTACTTAATAAAGCAATTATAATCTGTCATCCACTACTCAGGACAAGCGTTACTGCCCTGGAGCTTACCTTATAAGTTTATTTGGTATAAATTAAACCTACTGAAGTATAACTAAGAACTTTTAAATGTCATATTAATTTTACTTGATGGGATATACAATATATTCCTAAATTGTAAAATGTCCATGTTAATTTTATAGGATGTCAAATAAAATTCATCTTCCATAGAGGAAGTACATTAAAACCTTATATAGAATATTATAATGATGTCTGCAGGAAACAGAAATTATAAAAATTACTAAAATGAACTGAAAAACAAATATGGGAGTATAGGATTGCATTTTTAAGGAAGCATTATTGCCCTGTGTCAATGGCTCATGCCTGTAATCCTAGTTACGCAAGAGGCTGAGATCTGAGGATAGCGGTTCAAAGCCATCCGGAAAAGGAAAGTCTGTGAGACTCTTATTTCCAATTAACCACCAGAAACCCGGAAGTGGCATTGTGGCTCAAAGTGGTAGAGTACTAGCTTTGAGCTGAAGAGTGCAGAGACAGTGCCCAGGCCAAGTTCAAGCTCCAAGATAGACAAAAATAAATAAATAAAGATGCAGTATTAAGAAAAGTTTAGTTCTATACTACTATGTACTATCATATGAATTCTTTTTTAAATTTAATTTTATTGTAAAGATGCTATACAGAGGGGTTACAGTTACATGAGTGAGTTCTTTTTTTATATTTTTTTTGGTCAGTCATGGGACTCAAACTCAGAGTCTAGGTGCTGTCCCTGGGCTTTTAATTTTCATTTTTATTTATTTATATATTTTAATATTATTGTAGAGGTAATATACAGAGGGGTTACAGTTACATGAGACACGTAATGAACACAATGCTTTTTTTTTTTTTTGGATCCAGTCGTGGGGCCTGAATTCTGGGCCTGGGCGCTGTCCCTCAGCTATTCAGTTCAGGGCTAGCACTCTACCACTTGAGCCACAGCGCCACTTCCGGCTTTTTTTTCTGCTTATGTGGTGCTGAGGAATCGAACCCAGGGCCTCATGCATGCAAGGCAAGCGCTCTACCACTGAGCCATCTTCCCAGCCCCTACAATGCTTTATGAAACATGTCTTCCCTTCCATTGCTCTCTCCCATATTTTCCCTCCTGCCCCCACCCACAAGGTATACAGTTCTTTTTCTACATAGTGTCTAGTGAGCACCACTGTTGTATTTGTTCACTCTTTCTTCTACCCTTTCTGTGCCCCCCCTTAACCTCCCAAATACAAACAAGTAAGACAAAAGGAAAAGAAAAGGCAAGTGCTGTACCACCCTGAGACATAGTTTCACTTTTTTTTTTTTTTTTTGGTCATGGGGCTTGAACTCTGGGCCTGAGTGCTATCCCTCAGCTCTTCAGCTCAAGGCAAGTGCTCTACCACTTGAGCTACAGCGCCACTTTCTGTTTTCTGGTGGTTTATTGGAAATAGAGTTTCACAGCCTTTCCTGCCCAGGCCAGCTTTGAACTGTGATCCTCAGATCTCAGCCTCTGGATTAGCTAGGATTACAGGCTTCCACTTCTATTTTTTAGGTGGTTAACTGGAGTTAAGAGCCTCAAAAATTCTCCTGCCTGGACTGGATTTGACTGTGATCCTCAAATCTCAGCCTCTTGAGTAGCTATAGGATTACAGGTGTGAGTCACCAGGGTCTGGCTTATTGTATACTTTTAGCAGCAATAAAAATCAAATTGACTTAGGAATGCCTCTGATCCATCCTATGGACTTGGCAGGTACTGTTGTTTATTGATTACAGATAAGATCAAATTTAAAAAGGAATTTAAGGTATTGTACTTAGGCAATGCTATAAAGATAAACAAGGATGCAAATTTGGGAGCAGAAGGTTAGATTGAGCTTTTTTAAAAAAAATCAGTTGTGGGGCTTGAACTCAGTGCTAGGGTGCTGTCCCCAAGCTCTTCTGCTCAAGTCTAGTGCTCTACCACCTTGAGCCACAGCTCTTCTTCCAGTTTTTGAGTGGTTAATTGTAGATAAGAGTCTCATGGGACTTTTCTGCCCGAGCTAGCTTTGAACTGGGATCCCCAGATCTTGGCCTTCTGGGTAGCTAGGATTACAGGGGTGAGCCACCAGAGCCTGGCCAGATTGTTTTTTTTTAATGTGGAGTCAAATGCCTATAAATGGAATTCTCTTGGCCATGAGATAGAGACATTAAGATAGAAGTTAAAGAGATATTCAGGATATCCAAAGAGGAAAATGGAAATGCGACAAGTAATGAATTCACCAAAATGAAAAACTGGAAAAGCAGGAACTTTTAATTCTAGGAGAGAGATGATTGACAGGAAACTAATCATTAAAAACTCAAAAGTGAGGAGACAGGAGAATCACTAGCAGTGTTTAATGAAACAAAATCAACTCAATAATGGTAAGGACACCTTCCTAAGGAAGGGCTGCATTAATAAAGTGGTGATTACATTATTACTGCATTATTCATACACTAAAAATCAATGTAGTTGTTAAAAAGGATAGGGTCTGTCTATGAGCATGGTTCAAGTGGTGGAGCACCTGCTTAGTAAGTATGAGACCATAAGTTTAAACCCCATACCACTCAAATGGGAAAAACTAGGATGAAGTTCATCTGCATGTATTGAAATTTTAAACAAATGCTAGTAAGGGTCCAGGCACCATGTCTCATGCTTTTAATCCTAGCTATTCAAGAGACTAAGATCTGGAGTATCAAGGTTTAAACACAGCCTAGGCAGAAAAATCCATGAAACTCCATCTCTAAAAGAACCAACAAAACAACTGGGCAGAAAGATGGCTCAAGTGGTATAGTGTCAACTGAGCAAGCAAGACAAACAAGTGAGAAGTCCTGGGTTCAAACACCAGTACTGCGCTCCAAAGAAAACCACATCTGTAATCCTAGCCACTCAGGAGACTAAGATTGAGGATCATGTTTCTAAGCCAGCCTAGACAGGTCTGTGAGACTGTCATCTCCATTTAATTACCCAAACTATGGAAGTAGAGCTGTGATTCAGGGTAGTGGAGCACTACCCTGAGCACAAAAGCTTAAGGATAGCATCCAGACCCTGAGTTCAAGCCTCAGGACCAGCACCAAACATTAAAAGAAAAAGAGGATACATACAATCATTGGAATGTATATTTAAAAAAAAAACTAACAATAGGACGAAGTTTTAAATTTCACTGTTTTTGTACTATTTATAATTTTAAAGTGTAAACATATAAAAGTTTTCAAAAACAAAGTATTTACAAAGAGAGGAGGTTAATGGAAACTATCAAATATATAAATGTCAAAAAGGATGTAGGCCAAGATAAAAGCCTTAAGACTAGATGATTAGGAAATTCTGTAAAAGTAAGGGCTGGGAAGGTGGCTCAGTGGTAAAGTGCTCGCCTTGCAGGCATGATGCCCTGGGTTCGATTCCTCAGCACCACATAAGCAGAAAAAGCAAAAGTGGTGCTGTAGCTCAAGTGATACAGTGCTAGGCTTGAGCTTAAGAGCTGTGTGGGACAGTGCCTAGGCCCAGAATTCAGGCCTCACGATCGACCAAAAAAAAAAAAAAAAGAACAAATTCCGAGAAAGTAGTTGAGTAGTCATTGGAGTACTGAGAGAGACAACTGTTGTAGGGTCGAGAGGAAAGGAAAAGAGCAGTAGATGAGGTCAATTTGACTAAATTATTATATATGCGCATCTGAATCACCGTGGGAAATCCCTCTGTACAATTAATATGTGCTAAAAATTTAAAAAAAAGACTAGTAAAGTAAAACAGACTCTGTTGGGGGTATATACCAGCGAGAGGAGGAACAATAGAGATGGTAAGACTGAATATCTATATCTTTATATGTGTGTGTGCGTGTAAATAGAACAATGAAACCTGTTTAAATTGATTTAAGAAGGGAGGAAGGGGGAGGCAGGAGAGAGATGGAAGAGTTTAATTGGGGTACACTGTTTATGCATATTTTCTGGAAGTATCATACTGAACTATCTCCCTTGTACAACTAATACATATTAATAAAAAAATCTTAACAACAACAAGAACTGGGTGGGGGCGCCGGTGGCTCACGCCTGTAATTCTAGCTACTCAGGAGATTGAGATCTGAGAATTGCAGTTTGAAGCCAGCTTGGGGAGGAAAGGCCATTAGACTCTAATCTCCAATAGATTACTCAGAAAAAGCCAAAAGTAGCTTGGTGGCTCAATTGGCAGAGCTCTAGCCTTGAGCAAAAGAAGCCCTGAGTTCTAGCCTAGGACTGGAAAAACAATAAAACAAAAAAAAACCCAAGTGTATTTAAGTGATTGAGAAGACAAGTGGCTTAAGAGAGTTAAGGTTTGCTGGAATAAATTTGTGAACTGGTCAGTTTTATGAATCTGCATGTCTAAATACGTATGTATATATATCTATATATGTGAGTATGTATGTTTGTATACATATACATACACACACCCTTTTCTGTTTAGGGAAAGGCAATTATAGATTAGATCAGGGACTAGAAATGGTCAAATAGGACCTATTCTTGGGAAATGTAGAGTGCTTATAGCAAGAGTACTTGGAGGGTAGTGCAAGTTGGCAAGGTGAAAGGTTGAGAGTGAGCTAGATGAAGATGATATCCTAATAGAAATAACCTATGGGTTTTTTTTTGTCAGCCGTGGGGCTTGAACTCTGGGCTTGGGCCCTAATAGAAATAACCTATACATCATTTTTTTTACACTAGCAAAGGTAATTGGGTAATAGGAATAACATTCAGTTAGAGGAACAGAAATCAAGGAAATAACTTTTACTTACCATTTAGCAGATTGATGGAAAATCATATTACAAGATTTTAGCTACAAAGGCTATAATTCTATTTCCTTATAGTCAGCAAAGAGAAAAGCAGTTTAAAGCCTTTCATACACTCAGGTTTTATCAAAAGAGAAATGGCAAGCTGAGTTGACATAATGCCAACTTTTTGATCACAGAAAATTTCTTTCTAGAAAGGATGATTTTCATAAAAAGAGTGATTTACGAGACAAAAGCAAGAAGAGTCAATGTAATCAAAATTTTGCCTTTTGGTTTTGAATACAGTGGTATGTGTATTTGACTTCTAGAATTGAAACTCCTTTGTACAACTACTTTAAAAACAGCAAAAGGTGGCTCATGCCTATAATCCTAGATACTCAGGAGGCTGAGATCTGAGGATCACTATTCAAAGCCAGCCAGTGGGGCAGGAAAGTCAGTGAGACTATCTCCAATTAACCCCCAGGAAACTGGAAGTGGCACTGTAGCTCAAGTGGTAGGGTACTTGCCTTGAGTTGAAGAGCTCAGGTACAGTACCCAGGCCCAGAGTTCAAGCCCCACAACTAGCAAAAAAAACCCAAAAACAACAACCCAAACCCTAAACAAACAAACAAACAAATGCATGAAAAGCAAATGAAATCCCAGTATGGTGACTTAGGCCACACTAGAGCAGCAACAATCACCTTGCATTGGTTATTTCATAATAATGTTCCATGAGTGTTCGGGGACCCCATGAGAGAGTGTTTTTGGATCAGGTGAGACTCATTCTAGGGCATTCAAAATAGTCATAGTTGAACCTACAACTAAAGTGAAATTAATGTTTGGCCCCCAAGGAACTGTGACCTCTTGATCATAGCTAACATCTCCATCGGGTGGCCAAGCCTGAAGCCATCCCTGCACCTGATTTTATGAGATTACAGTGCAGCTGAACCTGCCCTTGGGGCCATGAGTCTGCTGTTTCTTGGGATGACAGGTCAAGTCAGATCTGAAACTAGATGAGAAACTGTGCTTATTGGACTTGTCTTTTCAACTGGGTCTAAGTAGTGTTCCGTTAAATAGTGCAGAAAACCACGACCTCTAACAGAGAGAAAAATTGCTAGGGTCATTTTTAAAGGTAAGATTTTTTTTAAAGATTGAGTCGTCGAGCAAAGATACATAAAAACAATTAAATCCAATAAATGAAAATGTTCACAAATTAATGATTTGGCCATTAGCTTTCATCAAAATTAGGTAGAAAAAGACAATGAGATTGATATCCTTTGGACAGCAATACTTGTGGTCTCTTAACTTGAAGTAGTTAGTAAACCAGCCAAATGCTTTTGAAAAATCAAGTAAATTTAAGTCTGACTTAAAGTACTACTTTGTAAAATGAAAAAGGAATACACACATGGTAGGAATTTTCAAGTAGTTATCTCATTCTGGAAAAGCAATTTTTAAATTTCTAATTGTATGTTCATTCCACAAAGAAAAACATCCTAATAAGCTGTTGGGTTTAAACAGTATGAGTATTTAAATTTTTGTCAGATATAGGGAAACTAGCTTCTAAATATATTTATAATCTCACCAATAGCATATAAGAGTGCTTGTCTCTTCACAACTGTCCTTTTTAAGATATTAGAAATATGATTGAGAAATAATATCTTTTTGGGGTGGTACTTGGAATTTCAACTCAGGGTGTTGAACTTGCTACCCTGCTGTGATTCTGTTGAGTCACATACCTAGCCAGGTTATTGATGTATATTTTTTTGTGTATCAGTCCTGGGACTTGAACTCAGGGCCTGGGCACTGTCCCTGGGCTTTTGTGTGCTTTACAATTTGAGCCACAACTCCAATTCTGGCTTTTATGTGGTTAACAGGAGATAAGAGTCTCACAAACTGTTGTGCCTTGGTTGGCTTTGAACCATGATTCTCAGATCTCAGCCTCCTGAGTAGCTAGGATTACAGGTGTGGACAAGTGCCACCTAATAATAATACAACTTTAATTAAAAATTAATAGCATACATTTATTGTTAGCTTTCATTGTAACACTTTTATTACAGGTATACAGTGTTTCCAATCATCCTCACTCCCTTTGTCATTCCTTAAGTTCCTGCACCTCCTTCTTAAAGCAATTTCAACAAGTATCATTGTTCTGTTTTATGCATATATATAAAGGCCTTTCACCATATTTACTCTGCTTCACCCTTTCCACTCACTTTCCCCCTTTCCCTCTCTGCTGATCTTGCCCCCTATTGGAGCCTGCTTTACTTCCCTGTTATTAAAGAAAGTATGTTAGTTGTATCAAGAAGAAATAATGTGTGTGTGTGTGTGTGTGTGTGTGTAGGAGCATGAATTATTATTTTATCATCCAGACTGGCTTTGAAATCTTTCTGTGGCCCAGGCAGGCCTAATACTTGTGATCCTCCTAAACTCATCTTCCTTTGTACTGGGATTACAGGCCTGCACCACTATGCCTAGTTGAGAAGCAACTTCTTAGCAATTACAGATTAATGAGGAAACAGAATATTTTAGGCATATATAACTACAGCTCTTTTTTGGAGGCTGATTACAAGATAATCTATCGCTATAGGATGAGAAATTAATTACGCTCGTAAGGTTCTTACATAACGTGCAATAATAAACTTAAGAAAAACAAAAGACAGTTTCGTAGATAGGTTTCATTTTTTGAAAAAGGGGAAGAAACTCCATTTTGTGGTTTGAAGTGGGGTTGTCAGTTACTACCTCCCCATTTCCTGGGACTTCCCACTGCTTCTTTAGCACAAATCATACTTGAGTGAAATAACTATTTTTCCACTCAGAATCAGTTATAAAAAGCATGTCAATGATACGAGCAGCTTAGTCTCCTGGTCTCATCAGAGAAGGCTTGTAAACATTTCTGGAAAGCGTGCTGGCTGGTCGGCTCATCTTTGGATGGTCAGTTTTGTGGTTCTGAAGGATCAAAGATTGGTTAGTGAAGGTAAGTAAGTAAAAGGAGGTGGTGGGTCCTACAATTCTACAATTCGACTACCTTTTCCTGTCCTTTCTATTCTCACCCTTTCTTAGACTGTTAGCATCAGAACTCAGATCCAGTCTTATGACATCCAGAACGCTCTCTAGCTTGTTAAGTCAGGGTTGAGTGGGAGTTAAAGGAAACATTCAGTAAAGAGAAATTAAGGCCAACACATTTCTTATATTCTAACGGACACATTTTGGACATTTCTAATTTTTATATTGAATTTTCATTTTTAAATTCTCTATTTGATTTCTTTTTGAGACAAGTTCTTGCTATGGAATCCCTTCTACTAGAACCTCCCAAGAGCTGAGAGATTATGGGCACATATTACCATACCTGGTTTGAATCAAATACTTTATAATATATATTGTCCTCTTTTACTAATTGCAACTCTGCTTAATTTATGCATTTCTAAATAAAGGCTTAAAAATATCAGCAGGATTTTCAGGGACAATGCAGCTCTTGACTTTATACAGTGATGAGATTCAGAGACAAGCACAATCACAATACATTCCAATTGGATTTTACTCTCAATTATTCAGTTCAGTGGGCTGTGCTATTGTTGTTCTGTGTGGCAGGATACAGTCAAAGTGAATACGATTTATACTGATGATACTTTTCAAATTCTCTGAGTAGTTTGAGGAAAGCCTATCTTTGGTATTAAAGACAACACATGCAAGGGCAGACTTTTGTTTGAATTAGCTTTTGATTTGCTCAAGCAGAATTTTCTTTTGTACTTATCTATCTGTGCTTGAATATAAACCTGGTTCAGACTCCGCATATTTTTATTAATATTAATCTTTTTGCATAGATCAGTTTGAGATAATTGAGAAGCCTTTGGCAGTTTGAAGAGTGTTTGAAATATGTGTTATACAACCATATCGCATTGGCAATCACAGATTATTTCCAAAGTGATATTTTCAATACTTCCACCAATCACTGAAAAATTTGCAAGATTTTTATCTCTCCAGGCTCTTTTTAAAAGTTTTTTTGTATTAGCATCATTAATTCCATAGAGTTTCATTATATTTTCATCTATGTATATAATGTACTTTGATCATATTTGTTCCCCTGACCGATCCCCTTTCTCTTCCCAAATTCCTCTAGGGTCCTAACAAATGTTACACAATATAAACGTATCTTTAACGAAATACAGTAACTTTCTCTTGAATTTTATTTTAAAGTTTTAAACTTGCATAGAAGTTGAGAGACTATTATAACCAACACTTATTACATAGATTAGTCAGTTATATCATTTTGTTACTTTTACTTTTCTTTCTCAGTGTCTCTCTCAGTTTCTTTTCCTGAATTATTTGAGAGGATACTGTTGACCTTAGGACACATTATCCTTAAATACTTCCATGTATATTTCCTAAGAAAAAGGGTGGTATTTCACATAATTACAATACTATTATGACATTAAGGAAATTTAACATCAACATAACATTATTATCTAACATATGACTCACCTTCAAATTACTACATTATCTGCATGTGATTTTTTTATTGCTTAAGTATTTTTTAATTGCTTAAGTACAAGATCCAATCAATGATCTTGCATTGCATCTGGTTATCATATGGACTATCGAGAAAATGTTAATAGCAATAGGTATAATTGGCAAGAATAATATCAAGAAATTTTAATTTCAAAGAACACTGTTATGGTCAGTATTCTTATCTTCCTAGCCCCTAGTATGTGCTAAATATATGAAAATTAAATTGAAAAAAAATACTCATAAGGTTTGACTTTCCAATATGTGAGATGGCATGAAAAAGTATGGGGAAAATTCAACCATGAAAAAAATATATTTACTACTAGTTTAGCACTAAATTTTACATCTTTGAAATGAGAAATTTCTTACATTAGGTAAAGCCCTTGAAAGTAGCAATTACCTTTGGACATAAGAATCCAAGCATAACTGAACAAAGTTATTTATTTACTTGGGGAGGTTAATGTGGAGAACAGAGGATTTTTGATTTACAGTTTTATAATATTAACCATCAGTTATATTTCCAGAAATTAATTTGTTAAGTAAGAGTCAATTTACATTTGATAGGAGAGCAGCCATTCCCAAATTATATGTTTTGTAACAAGAATGGAAATAAGGATGAGTAAGAGATAAACTACTTTTTTTTCTTGTCAGTTGTGGGGCTTGAACTCTGGGCCTGGACGCTGTCCCTCAGCTCTTCAGCTCAAGGCTAGTGCTCTACCACTTGAGCCACAGAGCCACTTCCAGTTTTCTGGTGGTTTATTGGAGATAAGAGTCTCACGGACTTTCCTGCCCGGGCTGGCTTTCAACCGCAATCCTCAGATCTCAGCCTCCCAACTAGCTAGGATTACAGGCATGAGCACCCATGAAATGATCTACCAAAGGGATAGAATCTAAGGCTTCTGATTCAGTGAGTTTCTAGTTGTAAAGAACAGGCATTTAAAAAGCTATAAGTAAAAATTTTAAATGTGTGTGCTATGGGATGTAAATGGTTCACATCTGTAATCCTAGCTACTTAGGCTGAAATGTGAGGATCATGGTTCAAAGCCAGCGTAGCAGAAAAGACAATGAGACTCTTATTCCCAATTAATCAGCAAAAAAACTGGAAGTGGAATTGTGGCTCAAGGGGTAGAGTGCTAGACTTGAGCATAAAGTCTCAGGGAGAGCACATAGGCGGGGATTCAAGCCCTAGGGCTGGCACAAAAAAATGTTTATTCCATTTCACAGAGGGAGAGTCCTCCTGAATTGGAGGACTGTAATTGGAGTAAAATTTTTGTATCATTCACTTAAAATATATTAAAACATATCATTCAGACTTAGTTACATTATCAAAATCAGATTATGAACAAAACAATATTTAAATTCTTAATGATAATTTAATATCATGTTCTTTCAAACCAGAAAGTCCTCCCAAATCAATAAGATCTTAAAACATTTAGATTGGTAAGGATACAGGTTGACCCGTTGTAACAATAAGATATACAAGATATGAACAAGATATGTACAAAACGAACTTTACAACATTGGTTGGGGGGGGAGGGAAGAGTCAGGGAGGTGAGCAGGGAAGGGATGGTAGGGGAAAAACAAAGGAGGGGGTAACAATGCTCGATAGGAAATGTACTCATTACCTTACTCATGTAACTGTAACCCCTCTGTACAGCATCTTTACAATAAAAATATATACACAAAATTTAGATTGGAATTACAGGATCTACAATTTATAGTATGGGCCACAGCTCCATTTCCAGCTTTTTGGTAGTTTGTTGGAGGTAAGAGTCTCACCAGCTTTCCTGCCCAGGCTGGCTTTGAACCACCATTCTCAGATCTCAGCCTCTTGAGGGGCCATGATTTCAGGCATGAGCCACCAGCACCGAACTCCTACACACAATCTTAATGAGGAGCTTGCTTCACTTCCAAAGGTAAGGCAAGCATAAATTTGCTCACCCAACTGGAAAATTTAAAAAAATGTGTTGAAGAATGTCAGTGGAAACAATCTTAAGCATTGCTGGCAAAAGAATAAATTTGTCTAAGCTATTTGAAAAGCAATTTGGTAATAACTGTGATCTAATTATTGTCCTGTTCCAAACTGGCTTAGGGAAACGTTCATGGAGACATATGCAATGACAGCACATAGTGTTCACTATGAAAAATGATTTACTAAATAAGATATGCTTACAGATTTTTTATTTCCTGATTGGCTTACAGGGATGAGGAGCCTTTATTTGTGCCAAAGGCAATTTGGATATTTATAACATCATTCTAGGGCTACAGAAAATTATGAATACAAGCAGATGGCCATGGCCAGCTTATGAGAAGCATACATGTCTAGCCTGTCATGTATCTGAAGCGGGAGGCTCCCTACCCCTGGAAGATGGCTCTATATAAGCAGATATGATGGCCAAACCACCCTCCATGTACCTTGGCCTAAGATTATTTGTGCGATAGCACATTTTTCTCTTCAATTCCATGAGATTGTATCTTAGACCACTGATTCCACTATTTTGTAGAAACTGGAGGTCTCCTTAGCATCCATTCCAATCCAGTCTCTTCAGGCATGTTAGTTCATCCTTGCCCCAAATACTTTTTCAAGAAGCAAGACCTGACCTGTCCTGATTCCTTATCACCTCAAATCACCACCTTCCTTAGTCACTTCACTTTCCTTTTGCTAGCACTTGCCACTCATTCCAAACATGGTTCCAATGACTATTTTACACTTCATGGTAGCAGCTGGGTTATATAAAAGGAAGTCCTTGTGATTATTGTAAGGGAAGGAAATTCCTAGACTCTGTTTCTCATTTAGGGATAAGGATTCGTAATGGATGGCCTAAGTCTCTGAAGTGTTAATATTTGCGATAATATTCGAAGGTCATGAGGCCGGAAGATAGATTGGCAAGCTCTCAGGAAAGAAAGATGAACAGCTGGGCGCTGGAGGCTCACGCCTGTAATCCTAGCTACTCCGGTGGCTGAGATGTGAGGATCTCTGTTCAAAGCCAGCCCAGGCAGGAAAGTCCTGTGAGACTCTTATCTCTAATAAACCACTAGAAAACCAGAAGTAGTGCTGTGGCTCAAGTGGTAGAGCGCTCACCTTTAGCTGAAGAGTTTAGGGACAGCACCCAAGCCCAGAGTTCAAGACCCACAAGCGACAAAAAAAAAAAAAAAGATAGAAAGATGAACAGAGGCTCAGTGTGGCTAGCGTCATGGGACTTTTGGGGAACAGGCAGAAATGAGGTAAGAAGGCAGACAAGTACCAATGCACCATGAGGGCCTAGCAGGTGCGAATGTCTGGAGATGATTGGGAAAAGTAAACAGGGCATCTGTAATACTCAATTACACTGTAGAAAATGGTAGTAAAAGAGTGACATAATTCTAGACTATAGCAGTGATATTTGTTAAAAAAAATCATTCATATGCTTAGATTTTTGTTTTTACATTTTTTACTGTAAAGATACTGTATAGAGGGGTTACAGTTACATGAGTAAGGTAATTGAGTACATTTCCTATGAAGCATTGTTACCCCCTCCTTTGTTTTTCCCCTACTATTCCTTCCTTCCCCACCTCCTCACTCTTCCCTCCCTGCCCCCCGAAATTGTAAATTTCGTTTTCAACATAGTGTCTTGTTTGTCTCATTGTTACAATGGGTCAACCTGTATCCTTGCTTAGTATCATCTTATATGATCATATGTGCATAGCTTTTGACCTTTTCTGCTAGTCTAGTAAGATTATTCTAGACGTATACTAGTTATTGCAAATAAGGGAAACCATGGGACCTATGTTTCTTGGGTCTAGCTTATTTCACTTAATATAATTTTTGCCCATGTCTTTCCATTTCCTAACCAATGGGGCCATGTCATTCTTTCTGATGGAGGCATAGAATTCATATATATATATATATATATATATATTGATCCATTCATCTACTGAGGGGCACCTGGGTTGGTTCCATACTTTAGCTATGGTGAATAATGCTGCTATAAACATAGTTGTGCTGGTAGCTTTAGGATGGCCTTGTAAATGCCCTGGGTAAATGCCCAGAAGGGGGATTGCTGGGTCATAGGGGAATTCTATGTATATAGTCTTTTGAGGAATCTCCATATTGCTTTCCAAAGTGGTTGAACAAGTTTACACTCCCACCAACAATGCAGTAGGCTTTCCTTTTGGCCACAATCCCCCTCCAGCATCTGTTATTAGAGTTCTTGATTATAGCCATTCTAAATGGGGTGAGGTGGAATCTCAATGTTGTTTGGATTTGTATTTCTTTTATGGCTAGAGAAATTGAGCATTTTTCTTCATGTGTCTATCGGCCATCCTTCTTTCCTCTTCAGAAAAGTCTCTAAGTCTTTAGCCCAGTTATTAATGGGGTGGTTGTTTCTTTGAGGATTTGTTGTTGGGGGATTTAAGTTTTTGAGTTCTAAGTATATTATAGATATGAGGCCCTTGTCCATAGTATGGCTAGTGAAGATCTTCTCCCAATCCATGGGCTTTCTATTGATCTTGCTAGCTATGTCCTTTGCCATCCAGAAGCTCTGCAGTTTCATGCAATCCCATTTGTCCAACCTTTCTTTGATTTGTTGTGTTTCTGGGTCTTTATTAAGAACATTTCAGCCTGTGCCAAGGAGACCTAGGGTTTCTTCTATTTCTTCCTGTAATGTTTTCAGGCTCTCTGCTTTGACCTTGAGGTCTTTGATCCATTTGGAGTTGATTCTGGTGCAGGGTGATATATAAGGATCTAGCTTTAGTTTTCTACAGGTGTTTAACCAATTTTGCCAGCACCATTTACTAAAGTGGCTGTCTTTCTCCCTTTCTATTTTTTAGCTCCGGTACCGAAGATTAGGTGGCTATGGGTCTGTGGGTTCATTTCTGGGTCTTCAGTTCTATTCCATTGGTCCTCAGGTCTGTTCTTTTGCCAGTACCAAACTGTTTTGATTACGATGGCTTTGTAGTAGAGTTTGAAGTCTGGTATTGATTCTATTTCATTGAAGAATGAGGTTGGGATGTTGATAGGTAACACATTGAATTTGTGGATAGCCTTTGGCAGTATTGTCATTTTCACAATGTTAATCCTCCCAATTCAGGAGAACGGGAGGTTTTTCGACTTTCTTAGTTCTGCTTCAATTTCCTTTTTCAGGTTTTTAAAGTTTTCATCATAGAGGTCCTTCACTTCTTTAGTAAACTCCTAGGTATTTTATTTTTTGTCGGGCTCTTAGAAAAGGAGTTGCTTTCCTGATTTCAGCCACCCTCTTCTTGTTATTGGCATACAGAAAAACCATTGATTTTTGAGGGTTAATTTTATACCCTGCTACTTTGCCAAAGTTCTGAATCAGCTCAAGTAACTTGAGAGTGAAGTCCCTGGATTTCTTTAAATGCAAGATCATGTCATTTGCAAAGAGGGAGAGTTTTACTTCAGCTTTCCCTGTTTGGATCTCCTTTACGTTTGCATCTTGTCTTCTTGCTCTAGCTAGGCATTCTAATACTAAGTTGAAGAGAAGCGGAGAGAGTGGACATCCTTGTCTTGTTCCTGTATTGAGAGGAAATGACTTTAGCGTTTCGCCATTAAGTATAATGTTGGTTGGCTGTAGGTTTGTCATATACAGCCTTTATTTTATTGAGGAATGATCCATGGATTCCTAGTTTCTCTAGAGCTTTCCTCATAAAGGGGTGTTGTATCTTGTCAAATGCTTTTTTTCATATGCTGAGATTAAAAAATGGAGGATTTCTGGGCACCAGCAGCTCTCATCTGTAATAGCTACTCAGCAGGATGAGATCTGAGGATTGCAGTTCCAGGACAGCCTGGGCAAGAAAGTCAGTGAGTCTCCTTTTCCTTTCCCTTTTTTTTGTCAGTTGGGGGCTTGGACTAGAGCCCTGGAAACTATCCATAAGCTCTTCTGGTCTACCACTTTGAGCCTCAGCTCCATTCCAGTTTTCTAGTGTTTAATTGGAGATGAGAGTCTTATGGAGAGTTGCAATAGACTCCAGATGATCTACAAAGCTTCAAATATCTACTATCGCTAAGGTTTCTTCAATGTATGCTCTTAAAATGTTCTTCCTGGTTAGTTTTTCTTTGTCTTTTTTTTTTTTGACTCTAGGCTTGTATTATCTGGTGTAACTTCAAAGTATGTTTATGTACCCAAGTTATAAATACAAGTTTTCTGAGAACCCATATATGTGCTAATCTAGAAGGAAGATTTCATTTTGCAGTTTTTTTGAAAGACAAGTAAATGATTTAACAAAATGCTGCACTTTAGCACATACTTTCAACTTGTGAATTTGTGCATAAGGTTAATTTTGGTATTCCCCTGTCTAGTAATGATTAACATAGGCTAAATTTGCCTAGAACATCTTATTTGCAAATGTCCTTAGATGTCTTTTTCTTTACATGTAACCAGTCACAGAGAATTCTTTTTTGTTGTTGTTGTTCATGAGGCTTGAACTCTGGGCTTGGGAGCTGTCTCCGACCCTCTTTGTGCTCAAGGCCAGTGTTCTACCACTTGAGCCATAGCACCACTTCCAGTTTTCCAGTAGTTAATTGGAGATAAGAGTCTCACAGGGAGTTTTCTGCCGTAGCTGGTTTTGTACCTCAGTTCTCAGTTTCGTGAATAGCTAGGATTACAGGCGTGAACCACTGGCACCTGGCATAGTCACAGAGATTTCTGAACATACACATACACAGACACAGACACACAGACAGACAGATACACACACAGAGCTCCTCTAAGATGAGAGAAAAGTTTAAGTGATAAAATACCTTTCAATAATTTCATTTAAAAAATGGGGCTGGGAATGTGGTATAGTGCTTGCCTTGAATGCATGAAGCTCTGGGTTCAATTCCTCAGTAGCACATAAACAGAAAAAGCTGGAAGTAGCAGTGTGGCTCAAGTGGCAGAGTGCTAGCTTTGAGCAAAAAAAAAAAAAAAAGCTCAGGGACAGTGCCCAGGCCCTGAGTTCAAGCCCCAGGACTGGCAAAAAGATATGTTAATATTTACTTGAAGTGAACTATTTGAAATATCTTTTTTTTTGTCAGTTGTGGGGCTTGAACTCTGGGCCTGGGTGCTGTACCTCAGCTCTTCAGCTCAAGGCTAGAACTCTACCACTTGAGCCACAGCACCACTTCTGGCTTTTTCTGTTTATGTGGTGCTGAAACCCAGGGCCTCATGCATGCAAGGCAAGTACTCTACCACTGAGTCACCTTCCCAGCCCTATTTGTAATGTCTTTGAAGTGACTCAGTGATATCATCTTAAAATTTCACAACTAATAAAAAATATTAGGAAAAATTACTAGCTAGGAAGGATGGCACACATTTATGTATGTATGTATGTATGTATTTATTTTTGTTGGTCATGGGGCTTGAACTCTGGGCCTGGGTGCTGTTCTTCAGCTCTTCAGTTCAAGGCAAGCACTCTACCACTTAAGCCACAATGCCACTTCCAGTTTTCTGGTGGTTAATTGGAGATAAAAGTCTCAAAAACTTTCCTGCCTGGGCTGGCTTTGAACCAGGATCCTCAGATCTCAGCCTCTTGAGTAGCTAGGATTACGGGCGAGAGCCACCATAGCGGGGCAGGCTCACATTTTTAATCCCAGCATTTTGAAGGCTGAGACAAGAGGTTCATGAGCTCAACGTCAGCCTGAGCTACACTGCCAAGGCCCTGTCTTAAAACAAAACAAAACAAAGTAAAACAAAACCCCCAAACACAAAAGAAAAATTCCAAGAATTACTCAAATAGACCCAAAATAATTTCTTCATTTCTCTATTTTAAAATTTTAGGATATCATGATGTGCATCACTGTTTTTGTCTCACTGATATATTCAAGTATGGTTATAACAATGTAACGTATTAGTACTTATGTAATCTCATTTTTGTTTATAATTTTATGCAGTATTAGTCTTCTCACAGCTTTACAGGTCTTTCAAAAACTTCCTTTGCGTGCTTTCTGCTGCCCTCTACTGCTAATTTTCAGAAACGTCCGGTTCTGAGTGTACTCAACCCTCCTCATGAAATCATGCAATATTAAGGTTTAAAGGTACTCTCAAGCTTATTCAATCTCACATCTACAATTTACAGACAGGAAATTGAGTCTCCAAGAATTTAAGTAATGCAAACATGACCTCAGTTCTCTGACTCATGGTGTTTGAATGTCTAGTGACTTATGGTACATTACTCAATTTTGACATTGTAAAATATGAACATAATCATAGCACTTGCATCTCAGGGTTGTTATGAGATGAATTTTTTAGTACATAAAATACTTAGAATAGAATATAGGTTGTATCTAGTGCTATAAGAATGTTAGTTTGCTTACAGACAGTACTAACTAGACTGAAACCACAAACTAGTGACATGGTCAGAACTAGAACTCCACTCTATTAACTGCTGTACTGGCTTCATCAAATTATTTTATTTTTTTCTGCCAGTCCGGGGGTTTGAACTTAGTACCTGGGCACTGTCCCCAAGCTTCTTTAGCTCAAGGTTAGCACTCTACCACTTGAGCTGCTTCTTCTTCTTCTTCTTCTTTTTCTGTTTATGTGGTACTGAGGAGTCAAATCCAGGGCTTCATGCATGCTAGGCAAGCACTCTACCACTCAGCCACATTCCCAGCTCCATCCAATTATTTTTGACATTCACGATTTTGAACATTTACACATTACCTTCAAATGTAGATTTTTGAAAAATATAATCTAGGGCTGAGGATATATATCAGTGTTAGAGCCCTTGCCCCTGGCATACACCAAATTCTAAGTTCTCTCCATAATACCACTCACAAAAAGTTGTCTAGCTGGGCGCCGGCGGCTCACACCTTAATCCTAGCTACTCAGTAGGCTGAGATCTGAGGATCATGGTTTAAAGCCAGCCCAAGCAGGAAAGTCTTTGAGACTCTTATCTCCAATAAGTCACCAGAAATCTGTAAGTGGCACTGTGGCTCAAGGGGTAGAGCGCTTGCTTTGAGCTGAAGAGCTGAGGGACAGCGCCCAGGCCCAGAGTTCAAGCCCCACAACTGACAAAAAAAAAGTTGTCTAGCTGGGCTTGGTACTTTGCACTTACCATTCTAGCACCCAAACAATGAGTCAGGAGGATCATAAGTTCAAGGCCAGACTCTATGTGGTGAGATGCTGTCTCAAAAATCAAGGTATCTGGGGTTGGGAAGGTGGCTCAGTGGTAGAGCGCTTGCCTTGCATGCATGAGGCCCTGGGTTCAATTCCCCAGCACCACATAAGCAGAAACAAAAAAGCCGGAAGTGGCGCTGTGGCTCAAGTGGTAGAGTGCTAGCCTTGAGCTGAAGAGCTGAGGGACAGCGCCCAGGCCCAGAGTTC
>NW_012267310.1:8951737-8993675 GCF_000151885.1 Dipodomys ordii | reverse complement strand
AGGCTAGCGCTCTACCACTTGAGCCACAGTGCCACTTCCGGCTTTTTTCTTTTTGCTTATGTGGTGCTGAGGAATGGAACCCAGGGCCTCAGGCATGCAAGGCAAGCGTTCTACCACTGAGCCACCTTCCCAGTCCATCTTCCAGCTTTTTGATGATTTATTGGAGCTAAAAGTCTCACAGACTTTTCTGCCCAGGCTGGATTTGAACCACAATTCTCAGATCTCAGCCTCCTCAGTGGGTAGGATTATAGGCGTGAGCCATATTGCCCAGTAGGCTGATTCATTTGAAGAAAAAAGTTGTTGAATTGGGAGAGGTTTGCTACATATCTGAATGGGAACCAGGGAAATAAAGGGGGATGATGCAAACATCCCCTTTGTGAGATTCTGGAGAAGTTCTAAAGTAAGCATGGTTCTGAAAAGTAGCACTGGCCTTCCCCACCTAGACTGGTGTCTGTTATGTTACTGACCTACATAGAAGTGACACACAGACTTCTTCACTCTGCTGTTCTGTCTGCCAAGCTCTTCCCCTGCCCTCAGCATTTCAAGTACTTTCTATTCTGCAGTGCACAAAGAAAGGTTCACTTTTCATATCTGCTGTCTCCTTCAATCTTAGTATATCTTTTTTGTTGCCAGTCCTGGGGCTTGAACTCAGGGACTGGGCACTGACCCTGAGCTTCTTTTTCCAGAAACAACTTTTAGGTCCTTTTAACTAACTAATTACTTGTTATTTAACCTATTTTTTTTCAATAGAATGCTTGTGTTGCAACTTTTCTTGAGCATGGGCATTATTTATTGAAGAAGATCTAGCTTTCTCTCCAATCTCATTGTCTTACTGTTTCTTGGATTGTGTTGAGAAATCTGAAGATTCTGGTTCTCAGCCATTTTGGTGTATGACTTTTCCCCTCTTCACTCAATCTATACAACCTTTTCTTTGTTCCAAGTGTTTTACCATTTCACAATAATGAGAGGAGGTGTAGGTCTATATTTACTCAACATTTTGAGAACTCATGTCCTTTGATTCTGGAAAACATTCTTGAGATGTTTATTTAAATTCCTTCTTTATTTTCTTTGTTCTCTCTGAACCTTCTATTATTTAGATAATGAGTCTGTTTGGTTAATCATCTAATTGTATTTTTCTTTACTACTTTGTGTTTTGTATTTTTGTTCTTCTCTCAAAATTAAAAATGTCTCATCTTTATCTTTTGATCTTTCCATTGACTTTTGTGTATGCGTATTAGTCCTGGGACTTTAACCCAGGGCATAAGTGCTGTGCCTTGTTTTTTATTTTTTTGTTTTTTTTTCTTTCTCTCAAGGCTAGCACTCAACCACTTGAGCCACAGCTCTACTTCTGGGTTTTCTGGTAATTACCAGGAGATAAGTGTCTCATAGACTTTACTGCATGGTCTGGCTTTGAACCACAATCCTCAGATCTCACCCTCCTAAGTAAATAGGATTACAAGGTGTGAGACAATAGTGCCTGGCTCCAAGAACTTTAAACACTATAGTTTTTAATGTTCAAGACCCTCAGAATACTGCTTTATAAATATCATTTTATTTGTAAATTCAGGATTGCAACATTAATTTTTTTTAACTCTTTGAGAATACCAATCATAGGGTTTTTTTCCTTGTTGAGAGTTTTTATCCTCCAAGTGAGTGTTTTGGTCCCTATCATACCAGATCTTTCCTCAGATGTTTCAAATTCCTAGTTATACTTGAGGAGGGGAATGTCAAAAGCTCAATATTTTTCAGAGCCTTTCTCAAGTTTTACTTTGGGGTGGAGGATGGGAGACAGTCTCTTTTGTTTTGTTTGTTTTTTTTGTTTTTGTCAGTCGTGGGGTTTGAACTCTTGGCTGCAGGGAGTGCTAAAGACATGGCTCTCTGACTGCTTACGTTTTTTTTAGGCTATATCAATTGTTTAGAGCAATAGGTTTCATTATGACATTTCCATACACGCATGCAATGTGCTTTCATGGTATTCATCCTATTACCCTTGTTTATCAGCTCTTCCTCTTTTCCCCTTTCACATCTCACATCCTCCTTTCACTCTCATGTTCCATTGTCACCTCTAGATTCCACATGAGAGAAAACATGATATTTGTCTTTCTGAGCCTGGTTTATTTCATTTAACATGATGATATCTAGTTGCATCCATTTTCCTGCAAATGACATAATTACATTCATCTTTATGGCTTAAGAATATTATATATATATATATATATATAATGCAAGATAATATGTTCATATCTTTTTTTTTTGGTCAGTCATGAGGCCTGAACTCTGGGCCTGGGTGCTGTCCCTCAGCTCTTCAGCTCAAGGTTAGCACTCTACCTCTTGTGCCATAGCACCACTTTTGGCTTTTTCTGCTTATGTGGTGCTGAGGAATTGAACCCAGGGCCTCATGCATGACGGGCAAGCATTCTACCACTGAGCCACCTTCCCAGCCTGTAAATCTTATATTTTTTAATCCATTCATCAGTTGAGAAGCACCTACAGTGACTCCATAACTTAGCTATTGTTATAAACATCAGTGTTCTGGTGTGTCTGTATGTTGACTTTGACTTCTTCAGGTATACCTACCCAGAGTGGTATGCCTGGATTGTGTGGCAGTTCCATTTATAATTTTCTGTCTTTTTTTTGTTGGTTGTGGAGCTTGAACTCAGGGACTGGGCACTGTCACTGGGCTTCTATGTGCTTGGGGCTAGCACTCTACCACTTGAACCACAGCCTCACTTCCAATTTTTGAGTGGTTAATTGGAGATCAGAGTCTCATGGGGACTTTTCTGCCTCAGCTGGCTTTGAGTACTCATCTTCAGATCTCAGCTTCCTGAGTAGCTAGGATTACAGGTATGAGCCACCCATTTATAATTTTTCTGAGGGAACCTCAATACTGGTTTTCATAGGGTCTGGACAATTTGTGTCCCCATTAACAGTGTCTAAAGGTTCCTTTTTCTGCATCCCAATACAGGTTCTGGTTGTTTCTTGTTTTCTTGATGATAGCCATTCTGAATGAGATGAGGTGGAAGAAATAAATTTGTGTACTTATTCTGGTATCTTTCCTTTTTCTCTTTCTCAATTTGACTTCTCTTTGGTTTATATTCTTCTGAGTGGTGGAAAAGTAATTCCTGTCAATCAAGATTTTCTCAATCTATTCACATATGGAATTAAAGGGTCAGTTAGGAATGGGAGTAGGTGGGGGTGTCTTAGCTTTTCACCATAGAGTCACACTGGTACCCATGGCAACTTCTTGTCATTTACCTAGTTCCTTGTTAGCACTCTATGGAGATCATGTTTTCAATCTTTCTATTCCCAACTCTCAGTATATTCAGATCTTCAGGCTCTCAACAGTATGCCGGTGTCTAAAGAGACTTAATGAGGTGGCCTTAGATGTGTCTACCCAGATGAACCATGTGGCTGTCCCTTCTGTTTCCACACCATGCTGGGAATGAGAAAATTTTGTGTCTTCCTACTTCATCAGATTCTTCATAGGACATAGAACACAGATTTTAGGTACTTTTGGCTTCCCAATCCTCTCTAGAACTATACTATATCCCTCCATGAGGAAGACTCAGTATACTGGATTGTTGGTGCATAAATATTATGCCTTATGTACTCCATGATTCTAGATTATGAAGTTTTTTAAATTTTTATTTTTTCAGTTCTGGGGATTGAACTCAGATCCTGGGCACTATTCCTGACCTTCTTCTTCTTTATTATTTTGGTTGTGGGTCTTGAACTATGGGCCTGGGCATTGTCTCTCAGCTCTTCAGCTCAAGGCTAGTGCTTTATCACTTTAGCCACACCGCCACTTCTGGTTTTTAGGTGGTTAATTGGAAATAAGAGTATCTCAGACTTTACTGCCTGGGGTGGCTTCAAATCATGAACCTCAGATCTCAGCCTCCTGAGGAGCTAGGATTACAGGCATGAGCCACCAGTGCCCTGCTCTAGGTTTTTTTCCTTTGTTGTTTTGTTCTTTCCTTTTCTTTTTGGTCTTATTTGTTTATCTGTCTTTGGGAAGTTAAGACAGAAATAGAGGGATAAAGGGTGAACAAATGCAGCAGTGGTACTCACTAGACACTGTGTTGAAAATGAACTATAAAATTTGTGCGTGGGGGCTGGGAATATGGCTTAGTGGTAGAGTGCTTGCCCAGCATGCATGAAGCCCTATGTTCAATTCCTCAGTACTACATAAATAAAAAAAAGTCTAGAAGTGGCACTGTGGCTCAAGTGGTAGAGTGCTGTTAGCTTTGAGCAAAGTAAAATCAGGTACAGTGCCTAGGCACTGAGTTCAAGCCCCAGGATTGGCAAAAAAAAAACAACAACAAAAAACAAAAAATAAAACTTGTGGGTGGGGGTGAGAGGGAAAACCTGGGAGACAGTGAGGGAAAGGGTGACACTGCCCAAAAAGAAATATACCCATTGCCTGACATATGTAATGTAATCCAACATCACTTTTATAATAACAGTAACAATAATAGTGGAATACCCCATTGCAGTTTGAAAGGGAATTTAGCTCCTTCTAATTATCTTCTTATATATGCAAAATTTACCATTCACATGGATGTTGCGTTTGTTGAAGTCAGAACTGTACTTAGAAAGTATTATTTTTAGGACAGCACAGCATTTTGTTTATCTTTTTCTTTTTGTCAGTCCTGGGGCTTGAACTCATGGCCTGAATGCTGTTACTGAGTTCTTTTTGCTCAAGGCTAGTGCTCTACCATTTCAAGCCACAGTTTCACTTCTGGTTTTCTGCTGGTTAATTGGACTGAGTCTCATAGACTTTCCTTCCCAGGCTGGCTTTGAACCGTGATCCTCAGACCTTAGTTTCCTGAGTAGCTAGGATTATAGGCGTGAGCTACTAACATCCAGGGTTTTTTTTTATTATTATCTGTATGATGTGTTTAGCATACAAAAAATTATCCAGGGCTGGGAAGGTGGCTCAGTGGTAGAGTGCTTTCATTGCATGCATGAGGCCCTGGGTTCAATTCCTCAGTACCACATAAGCAGAAAAAGCCGGAAGTGGTGCTGTGGCTCAAGTGGTAGAGCACTAGCCTTGAGCTAAAGAGCTCAGGGACAGTGCCCAGCCCCAGAATTCAGGCCTCACGGCAGGCAAAAAAAAGAAAATAAATTATCCACGGATTTGTTGAAGACCATTAGCTTTGTATAACTGCCTGAGATAAGAAAACACTTAAATAATAGATAAATGTGCTAAATATGCATTAATTACAAAAGAGAAAATAACAATTAATAATATTAACCTTGCACAATTTAAATAAGGGACATGTTTTATACATTTAGAAATCAGCAACTACCTGACTACAAAAGAAAGGCTATTTAAAAAATAGACCTTCATGTGTAGTTAAAAATGATCCTTCTGTTCTAATTTGCCTTTGTAATTTCAAGGTCAAATGGACAGATTTGTTTTAGAACCTAGTCCCTGAAGCCAAAGAGGACCTGCTTTCCTCATGCAACTCCAGTGCCAAGAATGCTAGTATGTTCCTTATTTAGAAAATGCAGCTGCTGGTTTCTGACCTATTCTTGCCACTTCAGACTTCAATGACAAGTGCTGAGGGTGGTGAGAGGAGGCAGGTGTGGGAAAGCCCACAGTGAGGAAAGATCTTTGGTAAGTAGGGTAAAGGTAAAACGTCAAGGAGTGTAGATATTTCCAGGATATATTCTGAGAAGTTGGAGACATACAGAAAAATATCCATCCTAAGCTGTAAAGGTACAGAAAGCTTTATGGCTTTTCATGATATGTTAAGTATGAATTCATGTGCTGGGAATGTGGCTTACTGGTAGAGTGCTTGCCTAGCATGCATGAAGCCCTAGATTCGATTCCTCAGTACCACATGAACTGAAAAACCCAGAAGTGGCACTGTGGCTCAAGTGGTAGAGTGCTAGCTTTAAGCAAAAGAAGCTCAGGGACAGTGAGTACCCAAGCCCTGAGTTCAAGCCCCAGGACTAGCAAAAAGAAGTATGAATTCATTTCATACCATGACATTTTTTTCAATTATTTCATTTCATCTAAGGGATGACTTTTGAGTCCTTCCTAAATACAAATCATTGCATACCACCCCCAAATAAAATATAAAGATGAATAAAACATACTAATCGGGGCTGGGAAGGTGGCTCATTCTAGAGTGGTTGCCTTGCATGCATGAGGTCCTGGATTCGATTCCTCAGCACCACATAAGCAAAAAGAAAAAAGCCAAAAGTGTGCTGTGGCCCAAGTGGTAGAGCACTAGCCTTGAGCTGAAGAGCTGTGGGACAACGCCCAGGCCCAGAGTTCAGGCCCCACGATCAGACCCCCCCCAAAAAAAAAAACAAAAAAAAACCCCATACTAAACATGAGTTCATAAAAATTTGCCATGGTTTTCCCTATTAATTTTTCCAAATCTGCAAGCCATGTGTCTTTGCCAAACACAATTTCTCAGACACTTCATTCCTAAGGGATAGATCACATATCTCTTTGCCTAAAACATGAGGTCATTCATAACCCACTTCTAGATTATTGTCCCAGTTCCTTGTGTTTGTGTTCAGCTTTTTATTATGTGCTGAATAGGCTAGGCGACCACGTTCGTTCTTAACTCTGTAACAATGCCTTAAACTCCTGCTTCTTCTTTACCATTCTACCAAAATACCACTTTTCCTGTGACACATCCTATGATTTCCTTTTTGCCCCAGGTTATGTTAGGGTGGCTTCTCTTTTACTTTCTTTATACCTACCACAATTATAACCCTCAGGGATATATTGGAGTTCTTTATATTCATATTATTTTCTCCCACAGCAAGAATCTTTTTGAAGGATGGAACCATATCCTTTTTTGTTGTTGTTGGTCATGGGGCTTGATCTCAGGGCCTGGGCACTGTCCCTGAGCTCTTCAGCTCAAGTCTAGTGCTCTACCACTTGGAGCGACAGCGCTACTTCTGGTTTTCTGGTGGTTAATTGGAGTTAATAGTCTCAAGGACTTTCCTGCCCAGGCTGGCTTTGAACTGTGATCCTCAGATCTCAGCCTCCTGAGTAGCTAAGTTTGCAGGCATGAGCCAGTGGCCCTTGGTGGAACTATATCCTTTTATCTTTACATTTCCAGTTCATGCCAGAGCATTGGTATATAGCAGGTATAGAATTAGTAATGGCTGTGAAAAATGAATAAATTCATTCATTGTCTTTTACCTTGTTGATTTAACAATCACCAATTTCTTCACTTTCAGTCTTCTTTTTTCCCCTCATTTTTTACTCACCAATTCTCTTTCCAGAATGCTTTCAGAAGGCTATCTCAGTGGACTTGCCTACTGGAATGACATCCACTGGAATTGTGCATCTTTTCGTGAGCAGGTCGCTGGAGAACAGCAAGTAGAGACAAATTCCGTTGCTGCTCTTTCCTATTCCTCTGTGGATGAAACACAAATAAGAAGTGTTTATGTGAGCTGCAAATCCTCTGACAAGTTTGTTTCTTCAGTGCATTCAAGAGAGCACCAACAAGGCGAAAGTCCTAGAGTAACAGTGCTGCACACAAACTCCAATCCTGTGTTTGAAAGCCCAAATTTGGCAGCAGTTGAAATATGCAGAGACCCCAGCAAAGAGACCTTCTTGGTTCCATCTTCCTGCAAAAGTATCTGCAAGAATTACAATGACTTACATATAGCAGGAGGCCAGGTGATGGCCATTAACTCAGTGACAACAGATTTCCCCCCCAAAAATAGTTTTGAATATGGTCCTTTGCTGAAGTCATATGAAATTCCTTTGCCCATAGAGGATTCTATTTCTACTCAGCCCAATGACTTTCCCCAGAAACCTGTCCAGCGGTATTCATCTTACTGGAGAATAACGAGCATCAAAGAGAAAAGCAGCCTGCAAATGCAGAAGCCTATTTCAAATGCAGTGCTGAATGAGTACCTGGAGCAGAAGGTGGTGGAGTTATATAAGCAGTACATTATGGATGCTGAATTTCATGACAGTTCTCCTACCCAGATTCTGGCATCTGAACTCATCATGACAAATGTGGACCAAATTAGTCTTCAAGTGTCTAGAGAGAAGAACCTAGAGACCTCAAAAGCCAGGGATATAGTCATTAGCCGTCTATTAGAGTTGGCATCAAGTGAGATCAGCACTCCTAGTCTCCATATTTCTCAGTATAGTAATGTGATTTCATAGAAAAGAGGCTTCCATTCCTCCCAAGCACTCAAACCCAAAGCAATGCTTTATTCGTTTATTCACAGAATGTGTGGGAGAGGGTCATGAAAGGGAGTTAAGAGCTAGAGAAATGAAGGTTAGATGGAAGCTAGTTGTAAATGAGCTTTGAGAAAAAGAATGAGATACCATGAGGAATTTTCAAAGACAGCTTTATACAGCAGCAAGGCAAAAATAAAAGTGACAAAAATAAAAGATTATGATTTAGTTAAAGGAGCATAGAAAATGGAAAAGACAATACTACTAAGGAATAAACACTATGATGAAAGTAAAAAGCAGAAAGGTTTCATGGTAGACGGTTAAACATATGTTTGTTATCCAAATAAATTCCTCCACGTGGTTTTTCTGGAAGAAAAAGGAAGAAAGAATATGTAGAAGGCTGCTAAACTTGAGTCAAAAGACATGTTCAAAGTATGTGTTTATGTTTCTCTTTTCTATATTAGATATTGGAATGCCATTTACATATATTCTTTATAAATATTAAAAGAACGGAAAATTGCAATTGTGTTTTATTTTTGAAGTGTCACTTAATTATAGCCATTAAATCTCCTAATTCTGTTCACTGGTAGAGATAACCTCTTGTCTCCCCCCCGTCAATACAATGCTTTATACATTATGATTTTATAATTTATATACTTGAACTGAATTGTACTATTGCTTTGCTTTTGTTACTTAACTATAAATATTTTTTAAATCAGAATTGTCACTGTAAAAGGTATGACTCACATGCACTCTGTAAATACAAGGCCTGGAGACCCCATCCCACACTGGCTTTTTCTGATGTGGGCAATAATGAAGATCTACCTAGGCAAATGTCAGTATAGGAGAAACAATTCCACTTTTTCCTGTAGGCCATATATGTTTAAGGGAAACAATATTCACATCAAATAAATAAGCCTCTTTTGGTGTTGTAGGGAATAATAATTCTGTTAACACACATTGGTCCATTGAAATTGACTGAAAATCACTTTTCTGTACTGGGCCTGCTGTTGATTGATCCATTAACACACTCCTTATCTATGGACCTCAAATTTAAGACTGTATTTGCATGTGGCTCTTCATTGTATATGTTGTTCACAAGGCTTTTGTGTTGTATATTTTTTATGAATCAACTTGACTAAGCCATAAGGTGCCCAGATATGTGGTGAAATGTTATGCTGGATGTGTCTGTAGTAATGATTTTGGATGAGATACATATCTGAATATGAGGAATATTAAGGCTCACTCTAAAGTAGGTGGTCATGATTCAATAAGTTAAAGGCTTGAATTTTAACAAAGGATGAACCCCTACCTCCCAAATATGAGAGAATTGTTGAATGCTTTTGAAATGATACAATTGGCTTTATCCTGTTTTAGAACTTGAAATGAAACATTGGTTCTTCCCAGCTCTCAAACCTGCCAGACTTCTGACTAGAAATATGCCACTATTAGTTCTGGTTCTCAGGTCTCAGAGTCAGATTGAAACTACAAAGTCAGCTCTTCTGAGACTTCTAGGCTGCTGACTTCCTCGGAAGATCTTGGGACTTGCCCCCTTCCTTAATCATGTGAGCCAGCTCCTTAAAATAAGTCTGAATATATATATATATATATACACATATATATGTATATATATACATATATATAATATGTGTATCCTTTTGGTTCTGTTTCTTCAGAAAACACTGAAAAATAGATACTATGATATAATTTTCCAGATGCCTTCCTGCAATCAAGAGACACAAAGTTTATGACATATTCTTGGCCTATTAGCATGGTGAACAATGAACTGAATTCTGTTTTTGTTTAGTGTATCAATAGTGTCACTCAAGGACTCTTTGTAGGTATTTACTCAATATCTTTAAATAACTTGTTTAGTCTTTTCCTTTTATGAATATTAAGTTAAGAGTGTATACACTTAGACTTTAATTCTGGCTCTCAGAAAAAAAAATCTTGCTCTCACACTTCAACAATTTTGAATACTTTTTATTTCCTCTAAACTTCTGACATTTTCCTCATTTTCTTATATATAGAGGGTGACTGAAGTATGTTAGGTATTCTGTTAGTCAAAACATGACACTACCTTCTGGGTGCCGGTGGCTCATGCCTGTAATCCTAATTACTCTGAGAGTGAGATCTGAGGATGGTGTTTGGAAACCAGCCCAGGCAGGAAAGTCCATGAGACTTTTATCTCCAATTAACCACCAGTAAAACCAGAAGTGGGGCTGTGGCTCAAGTGGTAAAGTGCTAGCCTTGAGCCAAAAAGCTCAAGAATAGCACCCAGGCCCTGAGTTCAAGCTCAAGGTCAGCATGTGTGTGCACACACATGCACGCACACACACAACCTGACACTATGGGTTTGAATTTCGACTTAAACATGCTATAATTTAGTACATTTACACTGAAAATCCTTTAACCATGGTTTTTCTGTAGTCACTAATTGATGATCACTCTTACGAATGTGCTTCAACTACATACAATTCAGAGTGCTTTAAGTTTCTTGTAATTAAATTTTGCTAGTGATGGAGTTTGAGCTCAGGGCCTTGAGCTTGCTAAGCAAGCACTCTACCCCTACAGCCAAACCTCCTTCTTTTAAGATAGATTTGCTTACAATGATTGTATTAGACAAGAGGAAGACCATTTATTCATACACCAAGCGTAGAATCTGAAGTCCAAATTTGATAATGGAAACACAAACAGGAAAGTAATGCTTCCATCTTAACCAATGTCACATGATGCCAGTCAAAAACAGAGTAATGACTAGCTTCTTCTATGAACAGTGAACAGTGCTTTCGTGGCAAATGACACAGCTTGAACAAAAATCAATACACATAATTTTGAAATTATTTAGCGTTGCCACTAAAAAACTTCTCTAAGTTATCAAAAAACAAGAAGTAGGGGCCGGGAAGGTGGTTCAGTGGTAGAGTACTTGCCTCGAATGTGTGAGGCCCTGGGTTTGATTCCTCAGCTCCACATAAGCAGAAAAAGCCAGAAGTGGCACTGTAGCTCAAGTGGTAGAGCGCTAGCCTTGAGCTGAAGAGCTGAGGGACAGCGCCCAGCCCAGAGTTCAGGCCCCACGACCGACAAAAAAAAAGGAAAGAAAAACAAAAAACAGAAAACCCAAACCAAAAAACATGAAGTAATTGTTGCTTAAATGGTTTGACCTTCTGCTACCAATCAAGTAAGTTTGAATGTCTTTTAACTCTTGGGAGAGAGACCTGGCACTTTCAGCCTTCTCAGGTTTTTCTCAGGAGGGATACAAGGAGACTGGGCATCCTGCTGACCTTGTTTGGAAGACTAGTTGTGACATATGGTTCAGGACAGACTTTATTAGATGCTAGGCTATGGCAATACTGCATCAAACATGATCAAATACATTTCTCTAGAAAATTCTGAAAACATAGAGTATTATGACCACTTTTCCAGATGCTTCCTGAAAACAAGTAACAGTAAGTCGATCTTACTGTTAACAGCCTAGTCCAAAATAACACAATGATCTCTGGTTCAATTAGCTGAGTTTTGGTGCCATTGTAGTAACCATTACTTATCACTCTACGTGGGCCATTCACACATTAATGCAAAAGAAACTGAAATTTGGGAGGTTGACCATATAATCGAATATTTCCATTCATTTAAAAGAATATGTACTACTTTATAGTTACTCAACACATAATAATATATAAAATAATTTCATTTGTTAATGAAAACAATAGAAATGGGCACTGGTGGCTCATGCCTATAATCCTAGCTACTCAGGAAGCTGCGATCTGAATATCACAGTTCAGAGTCAGCAATGGCAGACAAATCCAAGATTCTTATCACCAATTAAACAGTCAAAATCCAGATGTGGAGGCATGGCTCAAGTGGCAGAGCACCAACAATGAGTGAGAGCTGAGTGAGAGCACAAATGACGAGAGTTGAAGCCCCAGGACTAACATTAAAAACAAAAAACAAAACCCCCCAAAAAGCTTATCTTTGTGATGAACACATTTAAATTCTACATTCTAAGAGATTTTCAAGTTCTATATATTATTATTATCTATGACTACCATGATGCATATAGATCTGCATGTACTTCTCTTATTTAACTGAGATCTTGTGTATTACCCCAAATATTCTCCAGGTACTCTTGGTGCTTTGTGAAGTTTACTTTGCCAGTGGAGGGATAGAAAAATATGGTTCAGGTAACATTCAGATTTTTCAGTACTGTCATCCCTTCATAAGGACCTAAGAGTTCTTTAAATTACTGTTATTTCTCTGTACTCAGAATCACAAATGTCCTTTAGTGACCACAGCTTTTGGGATCAGTTGCAGATCTGTATGGTTACTGTTACGTTTCTACAGTCTCCAGCTGCTGTAACATTAATTAATCATCAGTAGCTTTGTTACTGTGTCAAATTTGCTGTGTTTCTTCCTATTGCCAAAATGAGGTATTTCCCAAGAGCTCTTCAGTCTCTTATGCAAATAAACTTCCCACCACCTGTTCCTAGAGAAGTCTGCAGTGTTGATTGTTTCTTATCTGGTGCCAGGAATACAGTTACTGCTGCTGCTATGGCTACTATCATAGTCAGCAGTACTTATATGTGCATAATGCTTTATAATTTATAAAAGCATTTCAGTGAGCTCAGCTGATGCTCTCTAAAACCTGTATAAGAGTATTAAGATCACTTTTATGAGAGTTTTTTTTATTGTTTTCCTCTTTCAAGGCTATTGTAATGGTCATAGATGTAATAAAAAATGAGAAAAGTTAGAGGAGACTCACACACATACATATAGAGGAAAAGAGAGATCACATACACACATGTGCACACATACATACATACATCCTATACTATGTTTCCCTTGAAAACTCCAACTAATAAAAAATTCCCTACATCATTGAATATCTTTTTGTTGTTGTTGTTGTTGGTTGTAGGGCTTGAACTCTGTGCCTGGGCGCTGTCCTTGAGCTATTCAGCTCAAGGCTAGTGCTCTACCACTTGAGCCACAGCGCCACTTCTAGTTTTCTGGTAGATGACTGGATATAAGAGTCTCTTGAACTTTCCTGCCTGGGCTGGCTTTGCACTGTGATTCTCAGATCTCAGCCTCCTGAGTAGCTAGGATTATAGGCGTGAGCCACCGGCACCTGGCTATCATTGAATATCTTAAATGAAAGTAAACACAAGTCTTTTATAGTTCATGCTTTTTCTAATTTTATTTTATACTTTATTTTTATTTTTTGCCAGTCTTGGACTTGAACTCAGGGCCTGGGCACTGCCCCTGAGCTTCTTTGGCTCAAGGCTAGCACTCTACTACTTGAGCCACAGTGCTACTTCCAGCTATTTCTGTTTATGTGGTACTGAGGAATTGAACCCAGGGCTTCATGCATGCTAGGCAAGTGCTCTACCACTAAGCCACATTCACAGCTGCTTTTTCTTAAAGAATAGTACTTTATTGAATAAGCTTTATTCACAGAAAAATAAGCTTTAATCTACAGCAAATGCCTGATTATACAGCAGAAAGTAATTTTTATGGAAATAGTTCATGCTTATTATATTGGGTTTGATTATTATTATAAAACTAATCTTTTAATTGAGTGAAAAAGCCATACCTTTCTAAATTCTAGCTATTGTACATGTTTATAAATAAATCATTTTGAGAATGAATATGTTTACTTTTTGACTGTGACCTTAATTTCTTGGATATGTGGTAAACTCAAATGGTACATCTCATTTATTTTATTCATTTTGTGTGTTGCTACTGGGGTTCTAGTTCTACCACTTGAGCACAGACCCACTTCTAGCTTTTTGCTAATTAATTGGAGATAAGAATCTCATGGACTTCCTTTCTCCGGCTGACTTTGAACCTTGATCCTCAGATCTCAGCCTCCTGAGTAGCTAGGATTACAGATGTGAGCCACCAGGCCTACTTGTATTGTACTTTTAAAATATATTCCATTTACACAATGTATTATACTTTAATGTAATAATTTTTTAAAAGAAATATGAGAGATCTGAAAGAAGGGCTCCTTTTGATTATCATGAGCTCCCACAACTTTTAGGAAACCACATAGTTCATGTCTTCAAGCAAGCTCAAATTGAAAACAACTCATGCAATTGTCAGGCCATTTCTCGAAATATTTCAAAGCAACTTCTAATTTCTTTCAACCTTTCAAATGTTTTTCCTAATATGTAACAGATGAAAACTTGTCTAACTCTCATTTAAATCAATTGCCTCTTGTCTGTACTAAGAAAGTGAGAACAGTTGTTTTTTCTAATTGGAGTCTCTCTAGTCTCCTACATGTTGACTGTGAAGCTCTTGAGAAATATGTCAGGAAAATACACTGATTTTATTCAGGAGCAGTCTTTCTTTTCCTACATTGGAAGCCTTGAAAATACTTCCTTTGCAGAATAGGAGGACCTAGTAGCTATTTTTGGGTCGTCTACCTTGTGGACCTCATCACACCTGTACTGACTAGGGGCATGTGGAGCTTCAGGTATGTTGACTGAAACATATAATGCAATAAGCAAAACTCCATAGAAGGCCTCCGACTCTCCTGGTTTATAATATCTTTGCTATATTTTTCAATGGATCCTTTTGTCATGTTTTGCCAATAAGAGTTCTATGATATGTCCGCCTACAGAGGGAGAAAAGAAGAAAGGGTGAGAGGCTGCCAGTTACCATTTTGAGCTGAGTTCATAGCGAGATGCTATGGCCAACCATTAATAACCTTCAGTATTCCAAAAATGGCTTATTAGTTTTCTCTTCTGAATTTATCTATTGTGAAATATTGCTTTATGCTAGGTTCTTTATTTGAGATATTGGCCTAATAAATTTCATGGATTAGCACAATATTAGTGAAGACTGAATTAATTCATTTCTTCATTGTTCCAGTGATTCATTTATTTAATAAATTTGGATTGACTGCATCCAGCTCTGTTATACATAGTGTTGATGTAGTATATTAAATCCAGGAGATAGATGATATACAGGGAAAACAGAAATAAAACTACAAATCCTAATTGTTATAAAGGACATGACTGGTATGTTATGAGCAATAATGAGCACTCTATGGAGGCTGTTTTGTGTGTGTGTGTGTGTGTGTGTGTGTGTGTGTGTGTGCATGCGCGCATGTGCACATACATGCGCTGTGGTTCTGGGGCATGAAATCTGGGCTTGGACACTGTCCCTGAGATTTTTGTGCTCAAGGCTAACACTCTACCACTTGAGCCACAGTACCACTTCCAATTTCTGAGTGGTTTATTGGAGGTAAGAGTCTCACAGACTTTCCTGCCTGGGCTGGCTTTGAATCATGATCCTCAGATCTAGCCTCCTGAGTAGCTAGGATTACAGGTATGAGACACTGGTGCCCAGCTGGAGGCTACTTTAAATGAGGTGGCTGTTTTATTCAACAGGAAGACATTTAATTAACCCATAAAATCCAAGAAGTCTTTCAGGGTAGGCATATTATTATTGAAGTATATTCTGAGCCATGCAGAGTGGCACATACCTGTAATCTGTGCACTTGGTAGGTAGAGGCAGGAAGATCATGGATTTGAGGCCGACCTGAGTTTTTTTTTTTCATTTTGGAAATTTAATTGGATTTTCTTATACATTTTCTTTATTTCTATTTTTTTATTGTGAAAATACCATACAGAGGGGTTACAATTACATGGGCAAGGTAATGAGTTCATTTCTTATCAAGCATTGTTGCCTCCTCCTTTGTTTTCCCTTCCCATCCCTTCCCCCATCCCCACTCCCTCCTTCCCCGCCCCCCACCCATGGCCAAAGTTGTAAAGTTCGTTTTTCGACATAAGACTTGTACATCTCATTGTTGCAATGGGTCCACCTGTATCCCTATTTAAATGATTTGTTTTTCCCTTCACCTCCACAAATTATACCAACATCAAATACAGTAAAAGCAGGGGTTATACTGTGGGGGAGGGACATACAAAGCAACAAAGAAATCATCTTATAAATATGTTAGAAACAATAGCAAGAAAGAAAAAAAAACATTTGAATCCTTATCTTGGGGTTCATTTCGCCTAACAGTGAGACTCGCCCCTCCTTTCTCTCTCTCTCACACACAAAGAGTACTCTGGCTGGAAGAAGTTGCTCTCTCAGGGAAAAGGAATATCATGCACTGGGCTTTGGGAAAAGTGTGGCTGTGTTTTTGTTTTTGTTTTATACTTTTTTGAACGGTTGCTTAGGAGGCAAATTATATTTACTGTGTGGCCATAGGAAATTTGGAAACACATGCAGCTTGGTAGAGAACTATACTTATTCGTATAAATTTGGGGATTAAGTGTATGATGCTTTTAACACATTTTTCTTTTTAAAGTCACAGCTGAGGATTAATCCCAGGCTTTCATGAATGCTAGGCAAATGCTTTGCCAATAAACAACATTCTGAGCCTTATTATTTTCTACAAACAATAACTGGCTATGTAAATTTTCCTAAAGAGAGAAATAGTCTCTTAACAATACTATAAATTAGTTTATAGTAATTTATTCTATTTACAATATGTTTTACAGGTATCATGCTCTTAAATATTCAAATAACATTATTTCATCATATGTGGAGGATTGAAGGTTAGAAAAATTTAATGATTTACTCGTGCAAATGACAGCCCAGAAAATGAGCCAAACTTTCCTGATTCAGCATGTCATCTCCCCAGCTCTCTTAATACAATATATCAATTGGGATTAGTTCAAGGCCAGGGCAGTGTCACATTTATCTTTGATTACATCATGATTAGCTAGGCACATAAAAGACTTAATCAGTGTTTGAGAGCGAGTAGTGTTAGTATCTTGTCTTTTTTACTCCTAGAAATGTTTAAAAAGGAAAAAGCAAAAAAATCATGAACCTCATTCCTAATGAAATAAGGAGAAAAGTAATTCTCAGACTCCCAAACTTACTGTATTTATATGTATTTACATATGGCTCCTATTTATATGCATGTATATAAGCTTACCAAAAGAAGCTGAGGAGGATGTGAACAGAATCAGAGTGGTAGAGAGGGGGGAATAGTGGAAGCTTTCAGAAAATTCTAGAAAAAATATATACATGGAAGGTGAAGGACTTACTCAGAAATGTAAATTCATATCTAATGTTTGTAAGCATAGGGAAAGGAATTAGTTTGACCAACCTTATTATGGCAGAAGCCAGTTTGGGTCAAAGAGGTAGAAAAATGGGTTATGCAAAGATTCACACAAATGAGTCATAACTGTAGGAAGCAATTTGTCTGTGTGATAGTTTCATGTCTTAGCCATAATCCATGGCATAGGAATGCTATGGAAATAACTGACCCAGAGAGAGTACTGTAACCTACTCAATGATCAGTATTAGAGAAAAAAAAGGTATAGGCAAAAAGAAAGTATACAAATAAGTTAATTCAGTAGCATGAAAGAACAAGTAGCATGGTAGGTAGTATCCTAGTGAAGTAGATAAGAAGTTTGGGATAATACATGTCGATTTTAAAGTGAGTATTCAAATGAAGATTTACTAAAATCTACTTTGGGGCATTTACCCAAATGATCACAAACAAGGCTATACTAAAGTTACCAGCACAACTATGTTTATTGCAGCATTATTCACCATAACTAAGATATGGAACCAACCCAGATGCCCCTCAGTAGATGAATGGATCAAGAAAATGTGGTATATATACACAATGGAATTCTATGCCTCCATCAGAAAGAATGACATCGCCCCATTTGGTAGGAAATGGAAAGACTTGGAACAAATTCTATTAAGTGAAGTAAGCCAGGCCCAAAGAAACATAGGTCCCATGGTTTCCCTTATTTGCAATAACTGGTATGTGTCTGAGACAAGCAGAAAAGGTCAGATAAGTTGATGTTAGGTGAAATGAACCCCAAGATAAGGACTCAAATGTTTTTTTTCTTTCTTGCTATTGTTTCTAACATATTTATATTTCTTTGTTCTTCGTATCTCCCTCCCCCACAGCATAACCTCTGTTTTCACTGTATTTGATGTTGGTATAATTTGTGGAGGGGAAGGAAAAAACATATTGTTTAAATAGGGATACAGGTGGACCCATTGCAACAATGAGATGTACAAGACTTTGGCGTGAGGGGGGAGTTTGGGGGGGCGGGGAGGGGGAAGGGATGGGATGGAGAAACAAAGGAGGAACAACAATGCTTGACAAGAAATGTACTCATTACCTTGCTCATGTAATTGTAACCCCTCTATATGGTATTTTCACAATAATAATTAGAAAACTTCAAAAGAATGTGAAATGTGATCAAATACAAGGGAGTGATGAAGAAGTGAGCCAGTTGGATCATTGGAGGGAGAACAGTGCATGTGGAGGGAAGAAGTTGCGTGCTGGCTAGGGAGATGGACATGAGAGGAATCAGGTTCTATGACAGTGGGTTTTGCTGGGTATTGCACATCTGAAGTCAGAAAATGTATTCTTTTATGGGTGAGATTTTAAATAGTTTCTGCTTTGATGGATGGCCACACTGTCTGTGTCTCTACCACTCAACTATGGTGGTGTGGCACGGTATGATTTTGATGAATGCCCCTGAATAGTCCCTAGGTAGATGTTGTTGGCAAATAGGGATTGCTTTAGGAGAAGATGAGACCATGTGGAAGGCCTTTAGGTCCTGGAGAAGAATGTGTGTGTGGGGGTCCTCACTCTATTTGCTTCTTGGCTAAAGAGGTGTGTGGTTCCTCTGTCACTTGGACTTGCCGTGATCATCCAAGGCGCAAAGCAATGAGAAACTCAGTGTTAGATGAGAGCCTCAAAACTGTGAACAACAAAGTCCAACAAAATCAACACTAGGAAATGGGTCTATACAAGAGGGAGGGTGGGTCTATACAAGGCGGGCAGATGAATGATGGGGAGAAAGAGAGAACACAGTCAAGAATTCATTGTATATACCACAAAATTAAGAAAAGGAAAGGAAGGGAAGGGGTGGGTCAAAAGGGAATGAGAATGTTGAGACCGGTGGCATGGATCAAGATACAGTGTATTCATAAACTACTTTCTAAAATGACACCTCCTTTGAACAAAAACCACTTATGATAATCAGAAATTAAAAAAAACTGTGAACAAAAAAGAAAAGAAAAAAGACAGTATGCAAAAAATGGTGTGATACAGAAGTAAATCTAATACAAAAAGAGCACTTAGTTAAATAATTTTGTCTTAGAATCAATGAGAATTGTCACTAATAGACATAATTGGTATCTGTCCATTCCCTTTAGATGAAAGCTCCTGAACATGATTTTATTTTTTAATACAAGTCCTGGTGATTTCTTTTCTCTCTCTCTCTCTCCCCCCCTCTCTCTCCCCCCCTCTCTCTCTCTCATTTTATTTTATTTTATTTTTTTTGCCAGTCCCGGGGCTTGTGAACTCGGGGCCTATGTATTCTCCCTGAGCTTCTTTTGCTCAAGGCTAGTTCTCTACCACTTGAGCCACAGTGTCATTTCTGGCTTTTTGTTTAAGTGGTACTGAGGAGTCAAACCCAAGGCTTCATGCATGCTAGGCAAGCACTCTACCGTTAAGCCACATTCGCAGCCTGAGTCCTTTGTGATTTCATAACAGCTTTCTCGGGCTGCTTTTCCCACATGCAGGGCAAGCTGGAAGTTCCAGAGAATCCACTTCAATAGGAACAGCCCTCAACCAACAGCAGATAGGAAATGACACACTTGGAAGCATGATGGCCAGTACTGATATGAATTCTACATCCTGATTATTTAGCATCACCAAGAAGCTTGTGAGAAATTCAGAACCTCAAACCAGGTCTGATGACATATGCCAATAAATTCTAGCACTTATGAAGATTTTGAATTTTAAGCCAACTTGGGCTTAATAGTAAGACTCTATCTCAAAAAATGAATAAATAAATAAATAAAACACAAAAAAAACAAAAGAAGAGAAGAGAAATTCATAATCTGAGATGTGCTTAATGAAGACATACCTTTGGAAGAACCCTTGGTAATCTGTCCACATGTTAACGCTTGAGAATGAATCCCTGCTAAACACGATCTCCTTGAACATTTCAGCAGTCGAGCACTCTACCCCTGAGCTATAACTGACTAGACCATGCTATCTTTATTTTTAATTTATTTATTTACTTTGTAGTGCTGGAAATGGAACTCAGGGCTTTACATATGCTAAGTAAATGTACTATCACTGAGCTACAACCCCAGCTCTATATGTGGCTTTGAAGTACTTACTTTTATAAAAATTTATTCATACATAAGTGTGAAGTGGTCTTTAATGACATTATAGATTTCTGTTGCATGGAAGAATGAACACCCAGTTAGCTAGAAAGAAGGGAGCATGAGAGAGAGGACCTTGCCACTCACAATCACTTAATGATTCCAACAATTGTGTTCATTAGAGTGCACCGTAATAATTAACCTCGTAAAATTACTTTGTGTTAAGCTATCTTGTGGAAGGAAGTATTGAGATTGAAGGTCTTCATATGGAGAATGCATAACTAATTTCAAATTAACACCAAGGAAATTCACAAAAACTCTTTACATACCTTAGACAATTCACTAATAAACTCAACTGAAAGAGAATTCTTGCTGAAAAGGTACTTTCTGAGTTTCTTTTCATTCTGCTTCCTGCTCCCTAGAGAAGGCAATGCTTCATGAAGTTAATACAGCAGAAAAATTCACAAAGCAAGTGACTTACATGCAGAAGAACTGCCAAAAGCTGACATTTTAAGTACCATCTCCCCTATACTAATTTAATGACAGAAACTTTAGACACTCATTCATGTATTTGATCTACAACAATCCATCCACTCTTTAAGCAAAAGGGTTAGTCAGTGATTCTCACACTTTTCTTTTTCTGTCTTTTCTTTTCTTGCCCATCCTGAGGCTTACACTCAGGGCCTGGGCACTGTCCCTGAGTCTCTTTTTTAATTTAATTTAATTTTTAATTTTTCTTTTTTCCCTTGAGTCTCTTTGTGCTCCAGGGTAGTGTCTACCACTTGAGACACAGTGCCACTTCTGGCTTTTTCTGAGTGGTTTATTAGACATAAGAGTCTCATATACTTATCTGCCCAGGCTAGCTTTGAAACTCGATCCTTAGATCTCAGCCTCTTGAGTAGATTCTCAAACTCTTTTATTGATGTATTTATTTTTATTTATTTCTTTATGTATTTTTTGGTCGGTCGTGGAGCTTGAACTCTAGGCCTGGTTGCTGTAGCTAAGCTCTTCAGCCACTTCTAGCCTTTTCTGCTTATGTGGTGCTGAGGACTGGAACCGAGGGCCTCATGCATGAGAGGCAAGCACTCTACTGCTGAACCACCTTCCCAACCTCTCTCACACTTTTTTAATATGTGGATTTCTTTCCTGTGGTGTGTGTTTGTGTTTGTGTGCATATGCTTGTCAGTTCTGGGGCTTGAACTCAGGGTCTGGGCACTGTCCCTGAGCTCTTTTGCTCAAATTAATCTATTTATCACTTGAGTCATAGCTACTTCCAGGTTTTGGTGGTTAATTGAAGAGAAGAGTCTCAAGGACTTTATATCCCAGACTGAGTTTGAACTGTGATCCTCAGATTTCAGCCTCCTGAGTAACTAGGATTTACAGACATGAGCTACTGGCATCTGGCTTCCATGCTGGTCCTGGGGCTTGAACTAGAGGCCTAGGAGCTGTTCCTGGGCTTCTTTTGCTCAAGGCTAGCACTCTACCACTTGAGCCACAAAGCCACTTCTGGTTTTTATGGCCTTTCCTGCCTGGGCTGGCTTTGAACTGTGATCCTCAGATCTCAGCATCCTGAGTAACTAGGATTACAGGCATGCGTCACCAGTGCCTGGCCTGACTTCCTTTTTAAAACAAAAACTTATTTGTGTTGGGTATAGTGGCTCTTGCCTATAATACCCATTGTGCTGGCGGCAGTAGGGGGATCATGGTCTGAGGCTGAGTTTGGGGGAAAAAAAGATAACTCCCTATAAAAAAATAACCAAAATCAAAAAGGACTGGGAGAGTTGGGGGCAGGGGGAAGCATTGTTCTAATCATAGACCATTTGTGAGAGGCCTTCAGTTCAAAGTCTAGTACCACAAAGAAGTCAAAACATGTTAAGTTTTATACTAGTTGAGAAAATGTGCTACTACAATAATGACTAAATATTCCTTAATGCTACAATGGCCATCACATTTCTTTTTTTCCCCTGATATTCATTTTATTCAACTGTTAGATTTTTTATTAATGTTCTTTTATTGTGAAAATACTGTACAAAGGGGTTACAATTACATGAGCAAGGTAATGAGTGCATTTCTTATCAAGCAGTGTTGCCTCCTCCTTTGTTTCCCCTTACAAACTCCCCCCACCCCGTTCCCCCCACTGTCCCCACCCACCAAAGTTGTAAAGTTCGTTTTTAGATATAGCATTTTGTACATCTCATTGTTGCAATGGGTCCACCTGTATCCCTATTTAAGCAATTTGTTTTTTCCCTTCCCCTCCACAAATTATACCATGAAAACAGGGGTTATACCATGGGGGAGGGACATATAAAGCAACAAAGAAATCATCTTATAAATATGTTAGAAACAATAGCAAGAAAGACAAACCATTTGAGTCCTTACCTTGGGGTTCATTTTTCCTAGCATCAATTTATCTGACTGTTTCTGCTTGTCTCAGACATATGCTAGTTATTGCAAATAAAGGAAACCATGGAGCCTATGTTTCTTTGGGCCTGGCTTACTTCACTTAATAGAATTTTTTCCAAGTCTTTCCATTTCCTACCAAATGGGGCGATGTCATTCTTTCTGATGGAGGCATAGAATTCCATTGTGTATATATACCACATTTTCTTGATCCATTCATCTACTGAGGGGCATCTGGGTTGGTTCCATATCTTAGCTATGGTGAACAATGCTGCAATAAACATAAGTGTGCTGGTAGCTTTAGTATGGCCTTGTTTGTGGTCATGTGGGCAAATGCCTAAAAGTGGGATTGCTGGGTCACAGGGGAGCTGTATGTGGAGTCTTTTGAGGAACCTCCATATTACTTTCCAAAGTGGTTGAACAAGTTTACACTCCCACCAACAATGCAGTAGGGTTTCCTCCTGTCCACCTCCCCTCTAGCATCTGTTGTTTGTTAGAGTTCTTGATTATAGCCATTCTAACTGGGCTTAGGGTGCCAGGACTCTTATTTTTTTCTAGGGGGAACCCCCCTCCTCTTCTTCCTCCACATTCTTTGGTTTGCTCTCTGTACTTTCATGCTGTGTGATCTGACTTCACTCTTAGCTCTAAGAATGTTTCTCAGGCCTAGTCTATTAGAAAGTTCCATCTCCCTGACCATAGTAATTACATCCACAATGGGCATGGGAGATCTATTTTGAGATAGTTTTGAGACCTCTATTAGGATTGTTGAGAGCAAGGCAGGGCTTTATTTTCTGGACTGTTCCGATTTGTCTGTGTACCTGTAGCTGCTGGCTACCACTCTCACAATGGGGAAGTCTACCAGAGAATAAGGCTCAGAGGTAAAGCTGAGATATTTAGAAAGATGGACCCAATTTTCAGGGTTTGGATTAGTAGATCTATTCATTACTGGATTTATTCAGCTTCTTTTAAGATGAATGAACTCGGAAGTGGCACTTTGGCTCAAGGGGTAGAGCACTTGCCTTGAGTTAAAGAGCTTAGGGACAGCACCCAGGCCCAGAGTTCAAGCCCCATGACCAACAAAAACAACAACAAAAACCTATTTGGGGGGGAGGGGGGAGGCTGGGAAGGGATGGGAAGGGTAAACAAAGGAAGGGGCTGCAATGCTTGGTAAGAAATGTACGCATTATCCTGCCCATGTAATTGTAACCCCTCTGTACAGTATGTTCACAAATAAAATAAAATAAAATTAAAAAAAATAAAAAAATAAAAAAATAAAAAAAAGATGAATGAACTCATAAACTTAATTTTTATTTGGATTTTTATTTTTGTCAGGCATGGGGCCTGAACTCTGGGCCTGGGTGCTGTCCCTCAGCTCTTCAGCTCAAGGCTAGCGCTCTACCACTTGAGCCACAGCACCACTTCCAGCATTTTTCTTTTGGCTTATGTTCTGAGGAATCAAACCCAGGGCCTCATGCCTGCAAGACAAGCACTTTACCACTGAGCCACCTTCCCAGCCCCTTTTATTTGGATTTTTATAAGTTGAAAATAAGAGGTGTAGCTGGGCAGTGGCAGCTCACGCCTGTAATCCTAGCTACTCAGGAAGCTGAGATCTGAGGATCATAGTTTAAAGCCAGTGTGGGCAGGAAAATCCAAGACTTTTATCTCTAATTAACCACCAGAAAACTGCAAGTGGAACTTGGGCTCAAAATAATAGAGTACTATGGGATATCAGCAAGGCCCCTAGTTCAAGCCTCTTGACAGACCCTCCTCCCCTCCCAAAAGAAATTGTATATAAATACTTTGTGATTATATTACATTATATTTATTTATTTAGTCAATACTGGAGGTTGAATTTAGGGCCTTGCATTTGCTGGGCCAACATTCTACCACTTCAGCCATGGCCCTAGTCCCATTAGCTAGGGGATGGCATCTCACATTTATGCCTCAGCAATCCAGGAACATGATCCTCCTATTTATGCATCCTGTATAGCTGGGATGACATGCACATGCCACCAGGCCCTGCTCTTTATTGGTTGGGATGGGTTCTAGCTTTTTGCACAGTCTTGGCCTTAAACTGCAATCCTCACAATCTCTGCTTCCCTAGGAGCTGAGATTGCAAGCAGGAGCCACTGTGCTTAGCAGTTATTGTATTCTACTAATCACATGAGGCACTAAGAATGTTAGCGTGAATATCTGGGAAACATCATATTGTAGTTTCTATGAAGTGAACTCTCTCCATAATATAGACAAGTAGACCTTTCACAATGAACTACCACAAAAGACCAGAGCTCCATAAATTTGGATCTTTAAAGTTTGGAAGTCATATAGACACAGATTAAGGCAATATGCATATAATTAAAATGTGGGGTAGGATGTGATTATCTTGAAAATGTAGTTGAGATTAGAAAGCTAACCAGTAGTTAATTTTTCTTTCTCAGTCAGCATAGTTTCAAAGTCAAATATGTTTTTTGCCCTGGATTAAAATGGTGTTTTATGGTGAGTGAAAATATTCCAGGAAATGCAGTTCAATTTTATTAGAATATTTAGAACTTCACAAAGGCCACAAGGTATTATTCAGTAAAATAAGTTCATTCTCAATGTCGAATTAAAAAGAAGAATGAGGATATGTACATAGCTAAAGCCATTTTTTCAGATATCATTTTCTTACTTTGTAAGTTTGTTGAGCTAATCTACTGTTTTCCAGGTGCCCCTGAACACTTTATTTCATTTAATTCTAACAGTAATTATGTAAGGAAGTGAGACAGACATTATTGCGACTGTTTTAAATTCTCTGGTGGGTGACCCATGAGCACACATACTTGATTTTATTTTAATTTAAAGTAACACTACAAGAGGAGTGCTGTTTGCATTATTTTGTGTATAAGAAAAGCTAAAATGGTAAACACCTTGGGCTAGTTCAAATATTTGATACAAAATAAAGCTCAGATTAATACGTTTTTTTTTGCATGCAAGATCCTCTCTATTTTCTACCATTCAAAACCTTCTAATAGACCCAAGTAGGAACTGTATGTCTGAAATAGAGTTAAAGAGAAAATTTACTTTGGATATTGAGGAGTGGTATAATACACACATACATACATATACATATATATGTATATATGTGTGTGTTTTCATGTTGACTTGAATTGCTGAAAAAGTGTTTATATGATTCTATAGTTTGCCAATGGATGCAGTCAAAACATTTCGTTCCCTCTATTTTCCTGCCTCCCTTCCCTTCCTATGTATGTTCCTTTCCCTCTTATCTTCCTGCTCCTCTTTCTTCTCCTTTCTCCTCTTTCCTCCTCTTCCTTCTCCTCCTCCTCCTCTCTAACCCTTCTCTTCCATCTTCTCTTTTGCCTCCTCCCCTCCCCTGCTCCTTTGCCACTCAATCCTCCTCCTTTTCTCTTTTCTTTCTCTTGTATTTTCTCCTCCTCCTTCCTCCCCTCCCCCCTCTTCTACTCCTCCTCCTCTTCTCATGCTCCTCTTCCACTCCTCCTCTACCCTCCATTTTTTCTTAATTCAGAGAAGAAATTTCCTTTACCAACTACGCCAATTTTTCCTGTCATTTCTTGGTCTGACTAAAATAACTTTTTCTAAAGCTCACTTTGAACAGTGCAGATTGGAAATACTGATCCAGCCATCACTTTCTAGCCTGAAGTGGAAGGATCTATGTTCAAGACCTGGCTACATAGCATAGCTACACACTGATCCTATCTCAAAGTTATGTGTATACAACCATACAGAATACAATGGAAAATTATATCATCCTATGGGTATGCTCATCTTCAGTGGCTATTGTCAAGGTGAAAGAATAGAGGAGACCTGATAGACTTGAAATTAAAGATGGTGAAAGAATGCAAAGTAGAAAATATGTAGGATGAACAAGTCTAAAGAGCCCACAGACATCATGAGGGCTATTGTAAATAACAGTGTCATGCATTCAGGAGTTTTGCTAAATGAGTGAGTTATATATATAGCTGTTCTTGCTAACTCAAACTCAATTATGTCAGCTGGTGAGTATGTTAATATGCTTTACTATAGTAATTATTTTCATATATAACATAATGTTGTGGAGTTTAAGCACATACAAAAATGTTTTTAATTAAAAAAATGTTTTTAATGTGCTGGTACAGGGGTTTGAACTCAGAGCCTGTGTGCTAACCCTTAGCTTTTCCCACTGGCACTCTACCACGTGAGCCACAGATCTACTTCTGGCTTTTTGGTGGTGAATTGGAGATAAGAGTCTTATGGACTTGCCTGCTCAGGCTGGCTTTGAATCTCCATCCTCAGATCTTAGCCTCCTGAGAGGTTAGGATTGCAGGTGTGAGCCACAGGCATCCAGCTATAATAAGCTTTCTTGTCTTTTTAAAACATTTTATTATCTTTAAGTAGTTGTGCCATTGCACAAAGCAGTTAGTGACTATAATGCATCTTGAGCAGTGTCATGGCCTTCACCATTCTCAACCCCCCCCCTACCTTTGGCCCATCCCCTTACTTTTCTTCATTTTCTGGTATGCCTCATCACCTTTTGACTGCATTCTCCCTGTCCTTTCCTCTCTTCATGGTTCTCCCCCTCGCCCTTTGCCCCTCCCTCTTGCAAGTAGCCATTTCCTGGTGCTTATTTTGTTGGAATTCTACCTTCTCTTTCTACAAAATGACACTGTTTGAGCTCTCCATGGAGTGTACTATACTTCAGCTAATTTAATAAACGTTTTATGAAAAAAAATCCAACAGAATGAAATGATTCTAGGTAAGGAATAAAGGAAAAGACAGGTTAGTAAGGGGGATTGATAGAGGAAAATATAGTACAAGGTCTATTCTATCTTGTCTAATCTAAGCTTCAAGACAAGCTCTTTCAACACTATGTTTGCTAATAACTTGAAATGCTTTTTCTCTGTGGCCTATGCTCAGGGGGTCTGGACAATAATCAGTCAGTGTTTAACTCCACTGTCTGTATTTTCTGCTCACACATAAGATGAAATCACCAAATGGAATAGGCCTATTGAAGTTCACAGCACTGAATTTAGCAGTACTTCCTACCTACTTGTTTTATGGGGTCCTCAAGTTGAATGTATTTTGAATCTGAATGAGTGATCGCTCCATGTTCCATATGTCCTATTTGGAGGAATTCCTAATGTGTAGCGATACCATGCTATTTTCTTAGTCATACAAACTTTCCAGTTAATTCGTACTTTACACATTTAGTGTGTACATACCAGCAAGGATGGGATGGATCTTTGTAGCTCTTGAATTTGGACATTTCTTCTCAGGGTCCCAGTTGAAGGTCTCATTACTGGGCAATTATTGTTACAGACATCTTGTGAGTGTCCATCAGAATGAGACTTCTGTTTATTTCAGCCTCATATCACTTCTAAGCTAATGTAGAATGGCAGCTGACATCACATTAAATCCTCACTTTGAAGTGTTCTCATTGATTATCTTATAATAAAATCCTTACCACAGTCCTGGTTTTGACCCTCCAGGTCACCTCTTGTTTATTTCAGTTTGGCTTTTATCCACTGTTTCCCTTTCTTCTCTCCTCTTCTCCCCTCCCTTCCTCCCTCTCTCTTTCACTCTCTCTCTCTTTCTCTCTCATGCCAGTACTTGGGCTTGAACTCAGAGAGATGTCCCTGAACTTTTCTGCTCAAGGCTAGAGCTCTACCACTTTGAACTACAGCTCTACTTTTGGCATTTTTGGTAGTTAGATAGAGATTAGAGTCTCCTGAATTTTATTGCCTGAGCTGGTTTGGAGTTATGATCCTCAGATTTCTGCCTTCTGAGTAGGTAGGATTAGAGGCACGAGCCACTGGTGATTGGCCTCATTGTTCTCTTGATTGCTAGTGACAGTGGATTCTTTGTGTCTCCTTGATGACCTTTGGTACTATGTTTTTCACAATGCTATGGACTACAGTGTCAGTAGATTCCTAGTTCTAATGGTTGGTTCTGAAATTATCCCTTCTGACATTGAGCATTACTGGGTGCCTTTCTAAGACAAGGATCTCATTATCTGCACATTGTCTTATCATGACTACTACATTGAGAGCTTAGTGAAGAAAAGATTGTATATACTTTTCTCAAAAGCCCCTCTTACAAGTAGCTCATAACTTTTCTTGAGTGAAAAATGATTAGTCCTTACATTTGGATCATTTCTCTTATGGTAACTAGAGACATGAAGAATAGTTGCCTGTATACCTGTGGCTTCATTTTGCACTGGTTCTGAACCTTTTTCTAAATGTTTAAGCTTGTAGGTCATTAGGGAATAAGAAAATGTCTTTGTCTGTTCTTCGTGCATTTGAGACACTGTTAGGAGCTATTTTAAAAGCATGGAGATGGATAGGAGCAGTGTTCCCTAATATTTTAAAATTTAGAAGGATGTGGTATAAGTCACTTCTTGAGGTGACATAGTACCCCAGTGTAGTACTGTATCTGGGAGGACTGTTAGATGAAAGTAATCTTTTCTAAACTCAAACTGACATGGGAACAGTTAAGTCTGATTTGTGAGTTACTGAAGTGTCATCTTTTATTCTTCTCAAAGACCTTAACAACTTGAAGGTGAGAACAAAGGGAAGGAAAAAATGGAGGCTCATTTATATTTCTTGATGTAGAAGTTGATGTTCATCAAAATCTTCTGTCTAATGATTTGCAATGGTACAACTGATGGGTCGTAAAAATGTTCACTGAATTTTGACATATTGTATCATAGTTTTATTTCATTTGGGGAGGATTATAAGAGTCAGATTTTTTTCCATGGATAGAATTTAACTGTGTAACCGTAGGAGTGTTAATGATCATTTATTTGCACAATGCTTTGCCATCACTGCCATCAGGGTTTTCTCATCTTATTTTATTCTGGGTGTATGAATCTCATCCCACATTCTGTTTACTCATAAACATCATTTTTCCTCATAAAGTTGCAAGAAGAGGAAAGCAGTTAATTCATAAGCTCTTCGAAGAATTGAAACATTTTCCCCTTTCTAAAGGAGCAAAATAGTTCTTTGACCAGGAAACTATCAAAAGGAGAGAAGAGGTGAAAAATAACCAGAGAATATGACAAAATACGTACTTTTCTCTTTCCTGTTTTTAAAATATATATATATATATATGGGAGGTCATTAGTATTTTCTTATCATTGAAGACAGAAATATTACAAAAAATCATTTATATTCCTTGATGTCTGTACTTTTTATTCATACTTCTGTCAAACATACTGAGTACCAAGGTGCTGGCAACCAATTATAGATGTCTTTTCTTTTTGAGACAGGGCGTTGCTATATAACCTAGGCTGACCTCAAATGCATGACTTTCTTCTGTCAGCACCCGTCCCCCAAAAGTGCTGTGATTATGAGCATGTGCAACCATGCTGGGTCCAATAATGGGTTCTCATTGTACTACCAATACTGACCATTAAATGCTGTCCTAAACTGGTCATGGAATTCTAATATTTTATTTCTAGCCATCTGTATAATCTTTTGCATGACACACATGTGACAAAGTGATCTTCAGAAATAAATCATGATGTCAGAATATTTAAGCCTAATGAAACTCAAGTTCCTTTTAGTGATACTAGGAAGGCAACTTTATATAGAAGAATTTCTGTTGAAGATAGACAGGAGTTCTGTTGTTACCAGGCATGGTGGCGCACATCTGTAATCCTAGCTACTTTGGGAGGCTGAGATTAGGAGAATGATGATTCAAAGCTGTCCTGGGGGAAAGTTAATGAGATCCAATCTCAATTAATAAAATCTGGGTGTGGTGGCACATCCATGTCATTCCAGCTACATAGGATGTATAAATAGGAAGATCATGATCTATAGGCTGTCTGAGGTATACATGTGAGACTCTATCCAAGAAATAAACCTAAAGGGGTTGGGGGCATGAATCAACGGGTAGAATGTCTGCCTAGCAAGCAAAAGACCCCTGAGTTCAAATTCCAGTATCAAAAACAAAACAACAACAACAAAAAACTAGCAAAAACCTTTTACCCCCTTATTTAGAGGGACTAGGTATCAACATCACAGGAACTAAAAATTGTCAATTTTCTCACATATATGAACATCTTTTATATATGATTATCTTTTGTATACCATTTGTTTCAGCATTATAAACCTCCTGTAGTAATCTGGTAGAAATCCTTCCTCTGTCCTCAAACTAAACTGTACAGTTTATTTGATCTATTTTAATAGCTGGTGAGTGGTTGCAAAAAACTCCTTACTGCTTTGCCTGTCTAAAGGTGCTTTCAAGAATGGCAACATAATTAGGTCTTTCTCTAGTGTTAAGTTGCCAATGGCTTTTCAAGGCCAACTTTTCTTCTTCTGTTCATTCTTTCCCTTGCTGATTCTTATATAATTTTTTTCATTCTTCTGGCACAACAGTTACTACACCATAACACAGTCATTTTCATGCATTTTCAAATTGTGTGTCTTGGTACCTGAGGATTCTTTTTTTAAAAAATTTAATTTAATTTTATTTGTGAACATACTGTACAGAGGGGTTACAATTACATGAGCAGGATAATGCGTACATTTCTTATCAAGCATTGCAGCCTCCTCCTTTGTTTACCCTTCACATCCCTTCCCAGCCTCCCCCCTCCCCCCCAATCCCAATCCTTCTCCTTCCCCCCTCCCTCCCCCCCCCCCCCCCCGCACCAACGTTGTAAAGCTCGTTTTGGACATGACAACTTAGTACTGGGATTTTTTAAAACTCAGGGCTTTGTGCCTCCTAGGCCCCTTGAACCACACTCCCAGCACTCTACACATTTTTTTAGGAAGCATTCTTTTAGCTGATATGGAACATCTTCAGGAGTCACTAGTTAAAATGGGGGTGTCTTTAAGCAAAAATCCATTTGGGTGTGTCTATCTTAGGGATTGTTAACTATCAAAGACTTAAGTCTTGAAATGCAGAAGGCAGAGTTTGCAAGGAATGAGATACAAGGATGGATCATTTTCTTGTGAGGACAGAAGACATAGATAGATATAGATAGGATTAGAGGTAAAGAAGAACAATGGCCAAGAGAAATCTGTTTGTTTCATGGTTTTTCTATAATACATAATACCAATTATGCTAGGCTTCAGGTTTTCAGAATGGAAATAAAGTACCTGTATCTTTATTTGTATTTTCCTAAGAGATCAAGGCTTGAACTTGTGATCCTCCTGCCTCAGCCTCCTTAATGCTGGCATTATAGGTGTGAGCTGTGTACCATGTCTGCTTTGTCTTCATTAATTGACCAGATTTAATATCTTTTGACATCCCTTTTTTCATTTATCTCACACAAAACATTTATCTCACCGTATTTATGTCAGATCATACCATTATGGGAGCCCACTGACACAGTAAGGAAGACATGTTAAATTCTTGTTTACAGTGTTATACTGTTTCATGTCTCCCTACCCTTTCCAAGTAACTTTGTATGTCTTTTCACTAAAAGAGGAATAGATGTCCATATTCCTAAAGTCTGAGATCGGTCCTAACTTGCTTTGGTTCATAGGATGTAAGTGCCAAATCTGAGTCTAAACCTAATTAGGCCCTGTGTGTTCTACTTACCCTTTGCATTTCTGTCATCACCACAAGAATACCATGGTCCAGTTAGTCTGCAAACTAAAGATGATTGAGAGACATGTGTGTGTGTGTGGGGGAAACAGAGCTCAATCCAGTCTGTAGCTTAGAGTCACCAGTTGAGCCAAACTAAGACCACCTGAGTGATTTCAGCTGTCATACAGTCTTGTGAGAAATGTTTAGCATTACTCTCCATTGGGATTTTATGTTTATTTGTTATGCAGCAATAGCTGGCTGATACGAGATATGAGAGCTTGAGTTTATGGTCAAACTGACATGAATTGGGGCAAACTTTCTAAAGATTCAGAATTAGTACATGTATTCATAAATAACACATTGAGCATAATGATTTGTTCGATCATAATAACTGTAACCATATCACGTTGTTATATGCAGTGAACAAAATAACATGTATAATAGTGGGCAGGATGCCTCATGATTAATGTTGTTATCCTTGCAGATATAAAGATACCAGGGAACTCAGAAATCCAATGAGATACAGAAACACCCCTGGATTTCAAGATAAGAACTAGATTTTAGAATATATAGTAGTTTAAAACAGGCATTTATTTTTCTGGAATTTGGGGCACGTAAATCCTTTTCTTTAGCTTTTAACGAATGTTAACCTTCATACATTTAGTACTTGGGGACTTGAAAATGTTCTTCTTTTCAAAGGAAAATGTAAACATGGCTGTGTCAGCGTCACTTGCTTTATAAAGTGCAATTAGTCAAATGCTGTAGTTAGCATGTTTGACTTGTTTGTGACCGGGATTTTGGGTGAATACATTGGAGATTTATTTTGTAATTTTCTACATGCCAATATAAAACAGCTTGTCCCCCATCCATTTGCATCAGTCCAGAATAAATTGACTCTTGATACAAAGTTGTGGCCAGGGCTTGAAATTTACATGTGATTGATGGTCAAAGTGTTTGCTAGCTCCATCTCCCCTTCTTTCATTTTCCCTCCCACGCTGGGGTCTGTTTTGGGTAAAATATAGAGATAGTTACCATTCTATCTGCCTCTTGCATGTCCTTGAAAGTGAAGGAAAATTGTTAATTAAATTGTTTTTTTTAAGAGAAAGGAAAAACAGCTCTTGGGTAAATAAGTTTTGTAAAAAATGTATTCATAGTGTTTGGGCTTTCAAGAATACAATGGTAATGTATTATTTCCTAAGTAGTTAGTGAGTTAGCTGTCAGTTGTTTCAACCACCTCCTTGCACCCAGTTCAAGTTCCCATGCAAACTTTTAGGATAGAAAAATCTCTGCAGTGGAGGTACTCTATTTCCTTCGTGTGACCAATTCCCTAGGTTGAATTTCTATTTCTTTTTTCTTTCTTATTTTTTTTTGTTATTGTTGGTTGTGGGGCTTGAACTCTGGTCTTGGGCGCTGTCCCTGCGCTCTTCAGCTCAAGACGAGCACTCTACCGCTTGGGCCACAGCGCCACTTCCGGTTTTCTAGTGGTTTATTGGAGATAAGAGTCTCACAGACTTTTCTGCCTGGGCTGGTTTTGAACCGTGATCCTCAGATCTCAGCCTCCTGAGAAGCTAGGATTACAGGTATGAGCCACCAGCACCCAGCTGAACTTCCATTTCTATAAAGAGAACTCACAGGGGAATGTCAGTAGGGCTGCAAGCAGTTGTAAAAATGCTTTATGATTGCAGCAAATCCAAAATATTCTAGACCTGTTTTAGATCTTTTTATTTGGATGTATTGCTAATGAAATTAATGTAAATGTCCACAATTCATTTTTGAATACATGCATACGTGTGCCTAAAGCATAGACAGCCGACTGTTTTCATTTGAATCACTCTGAAATCTCAGGTGCACATAGTTTATGGGATGGTGCCCACCGGAAGCATGTGGAAGGAGTTAAGGAATGCAGTGAAGACAATAAACGTAGGGGGTATTGTTATGGACGACTGGAATTCCATTCTGCCAAGGTATCCCTGAGAGATGGTGTAGAAAACAATGCGGAATGGTCTCACTGAGAGGAGTGGGCACAGATATATTTATCTTTTTGCATCTTGACCTCTTGACTGAGAGCTTTCATGGGGGTTACCTTGCATAGGAAGGACTCATATCTGTAGCCACAGATAGACCTCAGAGAGAGAGAGAAGGCATGTTATGTGTATAATTGTCCACTTAGAAGTCACTTCTGGGATAGAGAGAGAGACAGAGACAGAGACAGAGAGAGACAGTGTCAGAGAGACAGAGACAGAGAGACAGAGACAGAGACAGACAGACAGACAGTCAGACAGAGAGACAGACAGACAGACAGACAGACAGACAGAGACAGAGAGAGACAGAGAGAGAATGTATGGGTATATCTTAGAAACAAGAGGACCGGGAGCCAGGTGAGCACGGACCAGACCTATAATCCTATGTACTGAGGAGGCTGAGATCTGGAGGAGGTGGGTCATACTGGGTAAAAAAGTTCACCACACTCCATCTCCAAAATATCTTAACAGACGCTTGAAGAGCATCTGCTCAAGGCACTAAATGGAAAAAGCTGTTTTCTTCCAATTTTATTTGAAAATAAGAAATCAAATTTCTGATATCTGTATTTCAAAGGTAAAATATTTCTTTGTAAAATACTTGGTTGATGGAATGAAATATTTGCAGTGCCCTGTTTGATTTCCCTAAGAGAGCTTGTATTTTCCGAATTAAACTGTTTTGTCCCTATTGGTATGGGGAATACTACACCAAAATACTACACCAAAAAAAATGTATTAACCGCCCCCCCCATCCATTTTACTTGTCTTTATGCCTTTACTTCAGAGTTTAATTTCTGATTCTGACCACTAGATGTCACTATATCACCAGAGCAATATCGAAATGCAGTTCTTGGAAAAATTTAAAATTCTCTGCTGTTTCCAATAACTTCTTTTCATACATCCATTGAAATTGTTAAAGTTTCACTGGTGGTAGTCACCATATTTCACTGAGATAAAGATCGTATTGAGAAAGATCTGATCATCTCCCATAGAATCCAAGACCTTGCAGGGATTTCACAATTTCCCCAACTTCATATACATTGGGCAGATGTGTGAAAAATCGTGTTAAAATGTCCTACTTTTTGGTTAATGGATTTAGTATATGCTTTTAAGATATAGAAAGCTATCTTTTAATTCAGCACTTCTTAAATCTTACAATATTCAACCACAAACAGCCTATTTAGAACAAAAGGGTGATTTATACCTATAATCCCAGCTACTTAGGAAGCTGAGATTCTGAAGCTCTGGGTTCCAGGCCAGCTTAGACAGAAAAGTTCACTGAAGGACATCTCCAAAATGACTACAGGAAACAGAGCTTAAGGTGTGGTTCATGTGATAGAGCACTATCTGAGGAAGTAATGAGGTCCTCAGTCCAAACCCCAGTACCACAATAGGTAGATAGACAGATAGATAGACAGATAGATAGACAGATAGATAGATAGATAGATAGATAGATAGATAGATAGATAGATATACTCAAGATATAACTTAATGGTAGAGTGCTAGGTTAATATGTACAAGGCCCTCAACAACCCTAAACAAAAAAAATAAACGATTATTTCCCCTTTGAAATACATGTGACAGAAGACATTATGTTTTTCTTTCTTTACAAACAGGAGAGAAAATTAGGAACAATACATGGTGAAATGGGCTTTGAGAGTGCATATGAGACAGTATAATAAAGGAGTTTCAAGTCATAGCTGGATGTTTAACTTGTCCATACCTATGCACATTTGCTGGGTTAGTATTTTCCTTCTCTTCTTGTCTCGTTTTCTTCATCTTGTGTGTGTGTGTGTGTGTGTGTGTGTGTGTGTGTGTGTGTGTGTGTGTGGTGTGCTAATACTGTCTTCTAGGCTCTAATTTTGAAATTTGAAATCTGAAATCGCTTTGCTATCCTGCTACTGTAATAAAGCAGCATGGTAAACTTGGCAACATAAAACAACACAAATTTATTTTCTTATAGTTCTGGAAGTCAGCAACACAGAATAAATTTCACTGGGCTGAAGTCAAGGAATTGTCAAGACTAGCTTTTGATGGAGGCTTTAGAAAAAAATCTGTTCCTTGATGCTTTCAGCTTCTAGAGGCTCCCAGAATTCATTGCCTTTTCTGGTTTGTGGACTCTTCTCCCTTCATCTTCAAAATCAGCAACAAGTCACATTCAACTGTCTTTGCTTCCATTTGCACATTATAAGGACTGTTCTGATTGTACTGAGTCTATTCAGGTATCTCAGAAAATGGACCTATCTCATAATCCTTAACTTAATCAAATCTATAATTTCCCTTTGCCACGTACAGCAACAATCATAGATTCCACTAATCAGAATATAGAAGACTGCTGTTAGTCTATCACAGCAATATTATACTAAAGGTTTCATTATTGAGCATATCCTCAGCAAAGAAAACTAAATATGATAGAACATGAAATGTTAATTTAGCATCCTGATGCTAAAAATAGCATTTTCCCTAATAAAATATAAATAGCATTTAGATAAAATAATATTTTTATACTTTTTTATTGTGAAAATACTATACAGAGCAGTTACAGTTACATGAGCAAGCATTATTACCTCCTCCTTTGGTTTTCCCCTATCCTCCCTTCCCTCCCACCTCCACAACTACACTCCCCCTCCCTCTACCCTCCCGCCCCCGCCTAAATTATAAAGTTTGTTTTTCAACATATTGTCTTGTGCATCTCATTGTTACAATAGGTCAACCTGTATCCCTATTTAAGCATTTTGTAGAAATAGCATTTTTATATTTGGGATTTAGTAGCAAGACATTGATATTTAATTTTCAGTATCTACTCAAGCAAGAGGTCAGTTTATAAGCAAGAAAGTTCCTTAAGGGTTTGGAGGCATGGCTCAGGTAGTAGAGTGTTAGCTATTGAGAAAAAGCATCAGATACTGAATTTAAGTCCCAATCTCAGACAAAAAAGTTCCTTCAAGGGGCTGGGAAGGTGACTCAGTGGTAGAGTGCTTGCCTTGCATGCATGAGGCCCTGGGTTCGATTCCCCAGCACCACATAAGCAAAAAGGAAAAAAAGCCAGAAGTGGTGCTGTGGCTCAAGTGGTAGAGTGCTAGCCTTGAGCTGAAGAGCTGAGGGACAGCACCCAGGCCCAGAGTTCAGGCCCACGACCGGACCCAAAAAAAGTTCCTTCAAATCATTGTTTGAATACAATGTGTGGCATAGGTTGTATATTTTCTCTGTTGGATTATTTTCATCTTATTTTTGCTATTACAATAAAATGTTAGCGTAGTTTTACAAATCAATAATCAGCTTATTAGGTAGAAAATCTCTCTCTTTCTCTCTCTGTGTGTGTGTGTGTATACATATGGTTTTCCTTATGGTACTGTGTTTCCCTTGTTCTTCAAATCAGACTGAAAACAAAGCCGCAGGACACTGGGAGTGTAAAAGGAAAAGTGGTTTGTGAATCTATGGAGGGAAATTACATAAAGATTGAAAGTTTTAATATCACTTTTATTTGGTATTTGTCATATCTTTTTGACATTTTCTGTGTTATCTAAGCTTGAACACACTTGAAGCTATTATTTGAAAAAAATAAAGGACAACATTTTGTCATCATTCCAACTTATGTGGAATAATTATATTGAAGAGACTATTATTTGAACACTTCAGTTTTATACCAAGTTAAATTATGCAGTTCACCATTATGCAATTAATTGAAGTAGAGACACCTGCAGACTAATGTCATCAAATCAAGTGTGCAAGTAGAATGTACACTTAGGTGAAGTGCCTCTCTTCTTACATTCACACATGGCAAATTTAAGATGGTAGCAAAATTAAATATTGTTCAACTAACTCACAGTCCAACAAAACGAATGCTGTTCAACTAACTCATAGTCTATCAAAATAAATACTGCTATTTGAAAGGTGGGGGAAGGGGAGGTTAATGGGAAAGGAGAAGGTGAATGAAGAGAAGAATGGGGTGAGAATGCAGTAATAAAATTCAATTCATATCCCATGAAGTTAAGAAAATTGATGGGAGAGGTTAGTTTGGGAGGCATGGGGGAGAATGATGAAAGGGTTGGAGTAACATGGATAAAGATACATTCGTATTGGGCTGGGAAGGTGGCTCAGTGGTAGAGTGCTTGCCTTGCATGCATGAAGCCCTGGGTTCAATTCCTCAGTACCACACAAACAGAAAAAGCTGGAAGTGGCACTATGGCTCAAGTGATAGAGTGCTGGCCTTGAGCAAAAGAAGCTCACGGACAGTGCCCAGGCCCTGAGTTCAAGTCCTAGGACTGGCAAAAAAGAGATACATTGTATTCAGAAATTGGAAGAATGGTAGAATGGTAATTCCTTTGTATAACCGCTTAAAGAAAATAAAATATAATTTTAAAAAAGAATAAGCTAGTCAAAGCATTGTAGTTTTTGAGAAACATAATCAACATTTATTCCAGAAGGATGAGATTCTTTTCTCACCTCGGGTTTTTTGCTCAAGGATTGCAGGCAGTCTACTACCTGAGCCACACCGCCACTTCCAACATTTTGCTGGTTAATCGATGGTGAGGCTCATGGGCTTTTTTGCTTGGATTGGCTTCTAACTATGATCCATCTCAGACTCCTGAAGTAACCAAGGTAAAAGGCATGAGCCATCTGCACCAGGTTGAGAATGGTATGTTTTACTTAACTTGGTGTTTTTGAAATGTCCATTGCTGGATGGGAATGTGGCTTAGTGGTAGAGTGCTTGCCTAGCATGCATGAAGTCCTGGGTTCGATTCCTCAGTACCACATAAACAGAAAAAGCCAGAAGTAGTGCTGGGGTTCAAATGGTAGAGAGCTAGCAAAAGAAGCTCAGGGACAGTGCCCAGGCCCTGAGTTCAAGCCCCAGGACTGGCAATAAATAAATAAATAAAATGCCCATTGCCATGCATTTTGCTATTTGTGCAACATTATTCATGTAACAACTAGCTGCTCACACTGAAAAGAACAGTGATGTTTATTATGGAATTCAAGCACAATGAAATATAGTGGTGGCATCTTTGATGCTGTGAAATTGTGTAAGAAACTGTTCATGCACACTTATTTTTTTACAGTGTGGCTCAACAGATAAGGACAACCAAGATCTGCCAACCATTCTTTGTATTACAGCTTTAATTCTACCTAGAGAGTGTTTGGCGAAATAGTGCACGTGCTTATTTCTCCTTAGAAAGCGTCAGATGGCAGGCACATGTTCTATCCTTTTACCTTTCTATTGGTGATTTTCACTGCTTGGAATGCAGATGTGATAAATGTCACCCAGAAATCATTTTGGAACTTTTAAAATGTCAAGTAAATACGTTAAAAATAAGTTTTTGTAAAAGGCAAAAGATTTATATGATCTGAAGAGAAACCAGAGTATCTCAAATACCGGCCCCCGCCCTCAAGGAAAGTCCACCTGACTTTTGTATTAAGCTCGACTATACATACAGTTGAATGTTCTGTTCTGAAGTATACTGTTCAATTCATTGTGACAAACTGGCATTAAGGCCCCATAATTTCTTTCTTTTTTAATATATATTCTTATTGTAAAGATACTGTATAGAGGGGTTACAGTTACATGAATAAGGTAATGAGTCCATTTCCCATTAAACATTGTTACCCCCTCTTTTGCTTTTTCCCCTATCATCCCTTCCCTCCCCACCTCCCCTCACCCCACCCCAAGTTGTAAAGTTTGTTTTCAACATAATGTCTTGTATCTTGTACATGTCATTGTTACAAATGGGTCAATCTGTATCCTTGTTTCAGCATTTTGATAGTTCCCTTCCCCTCCCCCAATTAGAAAAATGTATATACAAGATGCAGGGCACTGGAATCAAATACAGTGACAACAGGGTGAAGAATATACAAAGAAACAAAAAATATCACATAGTACATTATAAGTACATTAAAAGCAACAGCAACAAAGATAAAACCTCTTGTGTCTCTATATGGGGTTCATTTCGCTGAGCATGTCTTATATGATCACATGTATATAGCTTTTAACCTTTTCTGCTTGTCTGGTAAGATTATCCTAGATGTATACTAGTTATTGCAAATAAGGGAAACTATGAAACCTATGTTTCTTTGGACCTGGCTTACTTCACTTAATATAATTTTTTCCAAGTCTTTCCATTTCCTAACAAATGGGGCCATGTTATTCTTTCTGATGGAAGCATAGAATTCCATTATATAATATATATATATATATATATATCACATTTTTTGATCCATTAATCTACTGAGGGGCATCTGGGTGGCTTCCATAGCTTAGTTCTTAGCTATGGTGAATAATGCTGCTATAAACATAGTTGTGCTGGTAGTTTTAGTACGGCCTTGTTTGTGATCATTTAAGAACCCATAATTTTTACTATTTCTATTATTCTACGCCATTTTTTCTCAGTAATCTTCTTACCACTTAGCAATCACTGATTTTATTTCTATTAGAATAAGTTAGTTCTGTCCATTTAGCAATTCATACAAATGGATTATAAAATATGCATTCAATCTGTGTGTGTGTGTGTGTGTGTGTGTGTGTGTGCCCCAATATTGGGGCTTAAACTCAGGGCCTGAGTGCTGTCTTTTAGTAATGTTTGTGCTCTAGCACTTGAACCACAGCTCCACTTTCAGCCTTTGGCTGGTTAATTGGAGGTAAGAGTCTCATGAAGCTTCCTGCCTGGGTACGTTATGAAGCATGATTCTCATATCTCAGCATCCTAAGTATCTAGGATTACAGGTGTGAGCCACTAGTGTCTGGCTTGCACTCTTCTTTTGAAACAGCTTTGAATCTATCATGCAGATACATGTTCATTTTGTTTTTATTGCTGAATACTATTTTAGGAAGTGAATATACTAGTTTCTTTTGTTGACAGACAATTACCATTTCCTGAGATATTACCATTTCCTGGTTATTATGAATCAAATTGCTATGAAAATGTATGTGCAACATGTGGACCTATGAGTCTCATTTCCATTGGATAAGCAATAGGGATGCCGTTGCTGGGTCATGGGGTACATGTAAACAGACAATTACTCCAAAACTGCTAAACATTTTTCTAAAGTAGCCATAAAAGTTTATACCCAGGCTAGCCATGTATTATCTAATATCATTGTTATCAATCCTTTCTATTTTCTTTATTCTAGTGAGTCTACAGTGGTATAAAAATTGTTCATTTGTATTTCCCTGATTTTAATGATCTAAAACACTTTTTGTGTGACAATTAAATATTTTATTTTTTGCCAGTCCTGGGGCTTGAACTCAGGGCCTGGGCACTGTCCTGGAGCTTCTGTTTTGCTCAAGGCTAGCACTCTGCCACTTGAGCCACAGCTCCCCTTCAGGCTTTTTCTGTTTATGTGGTACTGAGGGCTTCATGCATGCTAGGCAAGCACTCTACCACTAAGCCACATTCCCAGTTGACATTTTATTTTTAACATAATCCTGCAATAGAGGGAAATACCTTCAAAAACACAGTAATGGTTATCAGGGTGCTAGAAGCTTATGTCTCTAATTCCACATACTCAGGAAGCTGAAATCTGAGGATGGCAATTTGAAGCCAGATCTACCAAATAGCTGGAAGTAGAGTGATGATAGTGAGATGGTAAAGTACTAGCCTTGAACTCAAAAACTCAGGGACAGGGGGCTGGGGAAGTGGCTCAGTGGTAGAGCGCTTGCCTTGCATGC